>NW_013952486.1:187294-194805 GCF_001266775.1 Austrofundulus limnaeus | reverse complement strand
CGATTAATCGATTAATCGAAAAAATCATCGACTGATTAATCGATTATTAAAATAATCATTAGTTGCAGCCCTAACACTAACATTCCTCCATGCATCAGCTGAGTGTTGCACTGCCCCTGGTCGGCACCAACGGCCATCCACCCAAAATGGTGACGTGTTCAATACTTATTTTACCCGCTGTTTGTTAAATTTAGGATGCACTAGTCCAGTTGTTTCAGTTTATATGTACATATCAAGGTTGACCAAACATTTTCCCCCAAATGAAATTGGGGCTGCAGACCAAATGCAATAGTATAATTCATGAAATACAAATACTTCTGAAGTACAGTCCTTTTCTTTTAATGATTATGTCCTGCTGGAGTGTAACATGATTTGTTTGTGTACAAATTAAAACGGTATCAGAATTTTACATATTTACACTTCTCATTCAACCACAATTAAATTCAAAGGCACAGTTTAACAGGATAGAATATTTTTTTAACAATAACGAGCCGGACTAAAATAGGAGTAATGACTTTCTACTTCTTACCTTTTTTAAAAAAATGTAGTGAGCAGAAAGCACAGACAATTGTGTGAAAATGTAAGAAGTAAAAGTAAAAAGTTGGCTGAAATTAATTTACTCAAGTCAAGTACAGATACCCAAAATTTCTACTTAAGTACAGTAACAAAACATTTGTACTTATTTACTTTACATCTCTGCTATTTGTTCTGTTTTTTGTAAACCTCTCCTTTTTACTTCATCTTCAGTTCATTTCTTCTTATCATAAATACCACTTGGTATACCAGATGGTGCTAGCATGAAGCCGCAGCTCATAAAATGCTACTTTTGCAGAATATTTTGATCAGAAAAAACAGCATCATGTTTTAAAACTTTAGATAAAGGAAAACTGTTTTTCTCTTTTTTTTCGAATGCACTGTTTTATCTAATTATCCGTCTGAATCTTAAAATAAGATCTTACTGAGTAGCTATATATTTTAAAGTTTTAACATCTATTTTTTTTCTTTTTCTGGTGGAGCCTGGGAAAGGACAAAATAAAAATCCCAGCAGGCTCAGGAATATGTGTGTGTTGCGGTGTGTAGTTGTGTGTTTCAGGCTGCAGGAAGTGAGAAGGTGGAGGAAAATGTCTAGTCCAATGAAAGCTGGTATTGCTCAGAGCACCGCCATTTTTTAAGCTAACTAATAGCAGACTGTTGGCCCTATAAATCACAGAACAGAGATAAAAATGAAACCATCAGGAAGATGGAGAGGAGAGCACCATGCCAGGACATCATTTTAATATAGTTGTATGTGTGTGGGAGTTACGCTGCTATTTCTGCCTTTATGGATGCATGTGCGTGGAGGTTTGTTTTTGTGTGCCTGTCGGTGTGTGTCTCTCTCTTGCAGGCTTATCTGTTTTTCTGCCAGAAACACATGATCAGAGCTGATGCTTCTTTTATTCGAACAACACCTGTTGGCTGTTCACGTTCATTCTCCCAGAGAGTAATATTCTCACCCAACTTCTCTCAATCCATTTTTCTCAGCGGGACTGATTTGTTTCAGAAAACAGCAAGTGAGGAATGTGATAAAATACTTTCAAATCTGCAGGGAGAGTCGGTAATTTCACCAGATTTGTATTCTGCTCTAACCTTGAGGTTGACACCAGATGGGTTGTTTTTGTTGAATTTGTTTTTGATAGCACAAGTTAATTAAGCATTCACACTTTTAAATTTGCTCCGCGTGTAAATGTTTAAAGCARGAGAGTGTCGTCAGGCTACGTTCTGAATGCAATGTAAGCAGACACATTGAGAAACTGTGTGATTTTTTTTTTAGCTGTGAACTTTCTAATTTCTGTCACTTTTCACAAACGTATTCCCACAGCAACACCATGGCTAACTTACCCCTCACCACCTAAGTAATTCATCCATCTAAAAAAAACATGATCACAAAACGACTCCAAAAAAAGGCATTTTAGATCAAAATATACTGTCTTCTTTTTACCCTTGCTGACAAACCTGTGAGGTATGGCAGGTGGTCTTACTGTTCATGTCTTTTATAATGTCCTGGAAGTTGAAGGAAATGGTTTTAATTTGTACCAAATATCCAACAGAAAAGGCACAAAGTCAAAAAATTTCTGAAATTAACAAAAAAAAAAAAAGTAATTTGGTGGGTTATTATGAACACGGGGTGTTCTACAAAAAGAAAAGTGTTTAAAAAATGAAGACAAAAGACAAACATTTCAGTGAATTGATAGATAATGTGGACATATTAAACAGATTCAAATGTACAAAGTTACAAAAGGACAACTGATTTTACCAACTTTTAAAAACTGTTAGAGCCAGAGGTCTTTCTTCTATGTTTATACTAAAGCATGGAATGACATTCCTCAAAACATAAAGTCCATTTCAAAACTACAGTCCTTTAAGAAGAGTCTTGTCTGCCATCTGCTGGACACTTTTTGTTGTGCTCATATTTAGACGTCCTATTTTGCAAATGCTGCCTTTTTGAAATTTGGTATGCTTGTTTGTCTTTGTGTCTATGGTGTATAATGATGTGATTGTGATGCTGTAATTCTGAGTGTTTTATGTGCTGCAGAACAGGAACCTACTGTAAAACAGCAACTATGCTGAGTCAGGCTTGATTTTTAATATTTTTTTTCCTGTTAAATAAATAAACCAAATCAAATCAAATTAATGTGAAGAGGGGTATTGTGCAAAAATAAACTTTTTTAGCTTTATATCATGTTATAATGTCATTCCCTCGTCAAAAAGATACTCACTGTTGCTGTGAATCACTCGTGTAAGTTTGAGAAATCCTTGAAGGTAACATGGTTATTGGAGTGTACTATAAAAAATACATATGCATATGTAAACCCAACCCCGAAAGAGCATCAATTCCATTCGGTTTATTTATATAGCGCAAAKTCACAGCAAACATTGTCTCAGGGCACTGTACACACAAAAAAAAAAAAAAATCTAAAGACATCGGATTGTGTCAAATATTATAAAATGAGTTTACAAAAAAGAGAAAAGAAATGTTCAGTATGGGCACTTCTCAATATGATTTTAAAGTAAAATTTACTTTGAAATAATATAAATGTCTTTATTTTTTATTTACATATAGGAAACAGTTCCAGAGTAAATAAAAGTTTTAGTTTTRGAAATCCATTTTGATGCTCATGTTAGTATCCCCCACTTTAACATTTGGAAGCAAATATTTGGAACAAATTATGTCAAAGAGAACAGATGTCTTGATTWACTAAGAATTTATTTAATGACACCTTTCTGGTGTCACTGGTTTCCTTTGACTCAATGATTTAAGTGGCACTTGTCAGCGAGAACACAAACACAAACTAGGCAGAATTTGGGGAAACTTGCTGGACAAGGRCATGGACAACGGAAGAAGCCATTAAATTGTAATGCAGACCAGGATCCATTTCATTTGAATTGCAAAACAGAGCACAAGACATTGGCTTTAGAGGTGCTTCCCTGGTGCCCAGGAAAAAGAAATCCCTCTGTAGCATTTGTCTAGAGTTCCATAAAGCTTAACACATTTAGCTTACAGGTCACAATRCCCAGAAATGATTCTTGTGCAGTAAAGCATCAGGTGACTCATAGAATATGGGGGGATWTTTCACAGAAGAAAATGCTTTTAAAAAAGGTCTGTTTTAGAAACAGGAATTTTTTGTTTTACTTCAGTAGGTAGTTGYTGTGGGAAGAATAATTTTGTCATTTGTGGATTTCCTTCACAGAGTGATCTGTAGGCAAGATTGAGTTCACGTTGATGTAAACTTTCAAGAATTCAAATGTTATTACCAGATGCATTAAGGGCGGTGGTTGGTGGTAAATTTGATCCTGTTGCTTTCTGCAGAGAGGCAGAGATGAAATTAAAAGTGCAATGAAGCAGAGGTGTGATGCAGAAAGAGAGTATGGGCATAAAAAAGCAAGAAAAGAGAGGGATAGTTATCATGAACCCCAAAGTTTTTCACTGTTTTTGTTTGCATCAATTTCCCCACGTTTTCCTGTATCAGTTTCTAAATCTAATTCCACTTTTATACAATGCTGCAAGATTATATTGTCTTCTATGTTGTGATTCAGCTTTATTTTTACCAGAAGTCTAAAGTGTTCAACAAGTAGTAAGCATACAGATTCGCTTTCACTAAACAAACTGGATTCTTCAGGAAATAAGTCCACAGAGATTAGAATAAGATGAAAACTAACACTGATCATCTTTCATTTTGGTTTCATTTTATTCTCTTTGTTCTGGGCTGAGATGCTAAGGCTCTGCAGTCCCTTTCTGGACCAAGTTGAGAATTTCTAGTTAAAGTCAAGCCAGGAAAAAGTGCTTTCCACTAAAGGCAAGTTTTAAAACAGGTTGACACTTAATGCTTGAGTGGAGAGAATTCTGGCACAGCACTTGGCATAAGAGTGTGTGAGCCAGTCCCAGTGGTGGGWACGCAGAGAATAACATAAATGGAGTTTATGAATAAGAGAATAATATGAGGCGGAGGCCAAAGCACTGAAGGAGATGGGGAAACRAGTGCAAAGTGGAGAAACTGAACCTCGGTAAGAGATGGAAGCTCACAGMTGGATGATGTTCCTGAACATGTGGTTCTAGTCAGTCTAGCAAAGTCTAACAAAAAGTCTAACATCCAATCTACCAAACCCAAAAAATTCACACAAAGGATTTTAGTCTAAGTTTATTCTTACTGTTGTCATTATTGCACAGCCACATTGTGAATACGAAAGACTTTGTTTTGCCTTTTCACTGTATGTGAGCATCTCCCCATGACCTTTTTGGAGAATCAATATCAGTCATCTCCTGTCACTCCTCTTGTTCTTTTTCATTCAGTCTATGTTCATGCTCTGCAAGAGGAAAACAAGCCTCCATTGCATCATTACATCTGGATCAGGGTTTGGTTTTCTATTTGAGGCTTTGTTTTTGTGCTACAAATTACAGATAATCTTGTTTGAATTAGTGTCTGTAGAATAAAAAAAATAGAGTTCGTTAGATATTTTAAGATAAGATAAGATAAAACTTTATTGATCCCACAGTGGGGAAATTTGCACATTACAGCAGCTCAAAACAGGACAGGGTGAGATAGAATAAAGTTAAGTAAAAGAAAAACAAACTATACTCGTGACATATAACAATGTACAAATACCTTAGTTCAGTACATAAATGAATGTACATGAAGGTGCATATTAGTGATGGCAGTGTAGGTGAATTGTCCAAGTGACTGATAACATTATGATGTGTTATACAGTCTAACTGCAGTTGGAATGAATGACCTGGAATTGATTTAATTTTTTAATTTTAATTTTTAATTATCACCTTAATTTAGGTGATAATTTGTTGGGGATGTTACTTGTGTGTACTTACGTGTGTGACCATTTTGTTCAACATCTTAAATGACTTTCACTTTCAAGTGAAAAATCTTTAAAAATTGACTAAAGGAGATGCTGGCTCAGAGCTGATGGATGGATGGATGGATGGATGGATGGATGGATGGATGGATGGATGGATGGATGGATGGATGGATGGATGGATGGACCAAACACGTTGCACTGTGACTGAGTTTTGAATGAAGTTTCTTAAAAGTTGCAATCAGATTTTTGTGAGAATTTTGCTGAAAATTTTTGAGGGATCAGTTCATAACATTTAGGCGTATCTTGTTGCAGAAAGTGATTAAAAACACATCTAATCATTAAAAACTAAGAAGTCGTTGGATTTATTTTTACCTTAAAGTAAGCTGCATATCCATATGGATGYGGGTCGACACCGGTTGAGGCCGCCATTTTGCACCGCCATGTTTCTACAGAAGCTTGTAAAGGACTAAACAGCTGATGTTTACCGTATCACTACTGAAGTGCAGAAAAATATGTTTCATTTGTCATTGAAGCTATGGTTTCTAAAGCTGCTATTAGACATTGTGTTCGGAAGTATCAAAGATTTATGATGCCTGACAGCCACTGTGGAGACTCGTTTGGGGGATGACTTTTCAGTTTTTTGCAATAAGGAACCTCAGCCACTAGATGTCACTAGATATTACACACTGTGCCTTTAAGTAATTTTAAACAGTGCTAAATATAATATAATTCACCATGTTTTCATCACAAAATAAATACAACACGTCACAAAGTTGTTTCTTATGGCTGCTCCGTTCTGCTGGGTTCGCCACAGGAAAAGGAAAAAAAAACTTGCAGGAAAGATTGGTACTTACCCAGGACCCAAACCTGCAGTCTTAGAATTAGAAGGCTATAATACCACCGAGCTACTGCAGCCACCACTCATTTTACAAAACACTGATGTATTTTTTGCTTTAGCGTCCTGCTGTGGTGCAGCTGTAAACTGATCAATGCAAATGTGTTTGACTGTGAAATGACAAACTGTGGTTAACAAACAGAACTGCAGCAGGGGGCAATATTTTAAATGCAGAAAATGGAAAATGAGGAGGATGCCTTTAGAAAAAAAAAATATGGTTGACAATGAGCATAAAAGGCAATATAGGTTCAACAGTTATAGTGGGCGTAAAGTGCAGAAACAAGTCAGTCTTCTGTACTCCAGGATAAGTGAGCAGCAGAAAAAACTGCTGAGAACAAACCAGGCAGAGCCAAGGAAGGAAAAACAATTAATAAAAAAAGACACAGCACAGAAACGAGTTGAAGAATGTCTTGTCACAAAAACACCTGAACTGAATACAAACGGCAGATAAAAACGGCGCTGCAACCACAACAGTTTATTAGCAGTCAACTGCAAATAAAACACACTCCAACTCCAGTTCTAAGTTAGCTCTGTTTAAAAAAATTGCAGTCTTTATCTTTTGAAGTTTGGTATTATTTTTCAAAACAGTAAAATAAAAAAAGAAGTATTTGAATTTCTCCTTTGCTTGACAAAACTAATTTTGTTTTAATAAGATTTTTATTTTCAGCTTTGTAAATTACTTTATTTGTGGATTTATTACATAATAACTACATATAATCACAATAGGATGTGAATATCTCACATTAAAATATAATTTAAATTAGATTTGTTTGGTTTGGTTGAGTTTAACCAGATTTACGACTTTCTGAACATGACGAGGCTGACARTTCTGTGTCTGTTCTGAGGTCTGAGCAGCACAGAGTTCTACTTAGTGAGAATTACGGCCCTCAGAAGTGATGGAATATCAGGAGGACATAAACATCATGTCTTTAGATTACATTGCCCCTGAGAGCTATAAAACATGCRAAGGCACTCACATTACAGCTCTCCAATAATAGCTTTAGTCATTTACCACTTACTACATCTTTGCAGCTGACATACAACAAAAATGTGCTTTATGCATTGATGTGGTTCATCAAACAGCACATCCTCACCTGGATATATACCTTATTTACCTATTATGTTTCCACATCAACAAGTCTAACTATAAAAATTAAAGGCACAGTGTGTAGGATTTTGTCAATTCTTTTAGCTGAAATTGAGATAATCACTAATGACAACAATAAAAAAAACATGTCTAATCATTACAGACAAAGACCTTGTTTTATTA
>NW_013952486.1:185214-186910 GCF_001266775.1 Austrofundulus limnaeus | reverse complement strand
GCAATTATGCTGAGTCAGGCTTGATTTTTAATAATCTTTTCCTGTTAAATAAATAAATCAAATCAAATCAAAAAGCTAATATACGGAGCCCGCGAGGTGACATGGGAGATTTAATTTCTTTTGTGTTCCCACGCAATAGTATTGCGTCACCTTGCAAAACTGTTGTGCATGCCGGTTTATTAACAAACGCACATGTTTACCATCAGCGAGTTAGCCTACTGCTTTAATTCAGCTTCAGAATGAATACATCACACAGCCACGCATGGAAGTTTGTCGTATGCCGGTATTTTAACACAGTGCAGCCACGCAACATCAATGTCAATTTCACAAACTTGTGGCRACACTTCCTGTTTAGGTAACCGGATATTTCAAAATAAAAGTCTGATTTAATTCAGTTTGTACACAAAACAGTCTTTTGCGTGGGAACGCAAAACAATTTTGCGAGGTAACACAAAAGTATTGCGAGGTAACGCAATACTATTGCGTGGGAACGCAAAAGAAAAAAATATCCCCGTGTCCCCTTGCGGGCTCCATACTAAAAAACTTTGCTATTAGGTTTTTTTTTTGCATCTCGTTAAATAAATAAAAAAAGCCCTGCCTATTATAAAACTGGCTGGTGCAAAGTTAAAATGCATCCAAAGAAATACATTGCTACTGGCTTTCATTGCTATTAATAGTTACCATATGAGCACAACCAATGAAATCATACCATTTTTCCGACTTGAACCTGCCAGATGTGACATCTTCTTTCTTCCAAAGTAAATAGAACTCAGCAGTTCATCACCAACATTTAAAGTTACTTTTTTTATTTGTAATTTCTTTCAGTGTTTGGAAACTGAATTTGCCAACCCAGGGAGAGATGCATGACAACCAATAAAGGTGGCAGTACAATGCAGTGCCTTCACAAAGCCTTGGAAAAGTAAAGAAGCAGAAGTCAGCAGAATGAGCTGGATTTCCACTGACCTTTAAAACTGCTGTGATTTTTTTTAAATCAGAATATCACATCCCTAGTCTGAGGCATTGCRCAGTCAAAAATGAATCACAGACTTTGATATCCACTGCCCCGAGCAGCCTCGGCTAGCTGCAAAAACATCTGCTGAAATACTGACCTCTGTAACAGAAAGGAGGTGGCAGGTAAAATGAGAGATCCGACTGAAATCCCCTCTGCATGTTCAKCCTGAAGACCATCACTCACTCATTGTAATTCAATGAACAAATTCTCTCCGTGGAGCTGAAGGCACTTTGRGAATGTTGCTGCTGACACTGAAACAAGTCTAGTGGGAAATGCAACACGGCTCAGTAAATATTTAGAGACAACCTGAAGTGCTCGTTTGTTTGTTCGGAGGCCTTGCAGTCAAATCTCCAGGTTGTTGGCTGCTGAAAGGGGCGCAGCTATCACACAGACCCGCTGAAGCAGCWGACTGAGCCCGAGGAAGGCTGTGACTCAAGAGAGCAACACCAAAGGGAACGGAACAGTTGGCCATCTGGACACAAGCTGTGGTCTGAACGGCCTCAGCTGTGTCATAAAAAGATCTGTAATGTGCTGAATCAGCACCCCCACCCCCTACCCAAAATAGTTTCAGGAACATTTTGGACAACGTGAGAGATCAAAAACTTAATCTTACTGTGTGTGTGTGTGTGTGTGTGTGTGTGTGTGTGTGTGTGTGTGTGTGTGTGTGTGTGTGTGTGTGTGTGT
>NW_013952486.1:177065-183198 GCF_001266775.1 Austrofundulus limnaeus | reverse complement strand
GTACTGTATATACTGTATGTACTGTATATACTGTATATAATTTCTCGAAGGAGATTTTTTTGGTGTACAGATTGAAACTTGTTTTATTATCTGGTCTTTTTCCATTTTCACTTCTGAATAAAAAAATTTGAGTTATGATACAAGTAAAATCCATTCAATTTAAAATCCTAAATATAAATATCTAATTATGTTGCACATTTGATTAAAAAAAAACACATGTCAAATTAAAAGCTGTTACAATTTTATTTAAGCTATGCAATAAAGTTTTAAATGCAATAAAACTGGTTTGCCAATTCATGACATACTCGGGTAGTATTCACACCAGCCCTGTTTAGTTCGCTTAATCAAACTCTAGTTCGTTTTCCTAAAAGGTCTGTTTTGTTTGGGGAGGTGTGAATGCTTAATTGAACTCTTGATGTGTTAATTCCTTCAGTGGTTCTTGCAGCATTGCAGGCGAGGGAGTGGGACAGTTGTTCACTTTTATTTAACACAGTGCAGTGTGGAGGCGAACTGGACCACCTGARAATGTAAACAAATCTTGCAGTTTTGCTCTCCAATCAAACCGAGTCTACCGGACTATCAGGTGTAAATACAGCCTTAGTCTCTAAGTCTATCTCTGGTTCTTGGCCCTGCAGAACTACCTGATTTTAAGGGGATTGCATGTTGATACAAACATCCTACGTCTGTTATATGAACTTTTTTACTTTTTTTTTCTGTTGGGCCTCAAATAGATGCCACAGCTGACAAAACTATCTACATATTACTATAACTAAAAGATATTTGTGTAAAATATAAAGCCTAGATGAAGCATAGAAAAGAAACACAAAGCTTTAAAATGTTGAAAGTGGAAGAACAATGAGGAAAACAAAGAGAATACATAAATAGTGGAGATTAAAAAAACAACAGCTATGGATTCAAATAGTGAGGTTTGAATGGATGTAATTTATTCAAGCTGCACTCATAAACTTCCATCAATGATCTTTTATTTCTTTTATCTGCCTGTGGTCAGAGACCCTTCAGAGAAGTCTGTTTCTCAGTGTGTCTTGACTTTGTAGCTCTGCTTCTGTTACTATCCTGAAAACATTCTTTTGAATCACTGCTCCCGAATAGTTTATGGGCCCCCCTACAAATCTTAACAAGGACACTGCAAACTAATTGGTGCCAAGCAAGGGCAGCTGATGTTTTTACAGTTTATGTTGTTCCACTCATTTCCAGAGTGGCTGTTGTCTCTCATGCGTGGCAAAACAGCAGCTGAGTCCTCAGATTTGGTCTTTTTTGTTGCATCAGACAACTATTTTTCCTAAGTTCAGGCAATAATTTATTAATTTCTTGGTCACTTTAGAAAACTAAAACAACCGTTTGGACCAGTGACATTCCTCTGCTCTTTATGCGACCCATCTAAAGCCTTTAACATGTTAAATCATTTTCTAAAGCAGCTGCTAAATTGTGACCACATTCATTCTCAATTTAAAAGGAATTAAATTTGAAACAGACTCAAATATACACTTTATATGTAAACATCCTGTTATTGTTGTATCATGTATAGAGTTTCTTTGCTTTGTGAAGTTACAAAATAACTTGGATGATAAGCCTGTAGTAACATCAACATTGCAACATCATCTGTTGAGTTGGGATAGTCTGGTCATGTTTGCAAATCTTTGTTGTGCATGGACTTGCACTTCCACCTCAAGCACTTGTCACATTATACTTAAGGACCACCAGAGCTGCTGTAAGAGGGGACCTTGTTGTACCTCTTAGACTTAGTGCGTTCAGTTAGAACTCATTTTCAGTCAGATTCTCTACTGGAATAAAATACCAGAAAGCATAAGAACATAGGGGTCTTTTAAATCATCAATACCTTAAAATCATGGCTCTGGATAATCAATATGTAGCCACTGAATGTGGGATTCTTATGTCCATTCCACATTTTTGAATGCATTGTTTGTATTGTAATGAATTGTTGTGCTATATAGATTTTTATTCTTTTTAGACATGTTACATTATGGTTTTAGCTATTTTTAATGGAAAAATCTTGTTAAATTGTATGTATTGTATGTCTATTACAGAGGAAATCCAGCCTTTATGCTAATTCTAGCATATTTGTACRTGATGTCCCATCYAGAATAAACAACATTAAATTACCAWATTACTGATTCATCTGGATAAAAACCCTACATCTATTCAATGTGRTGAAATCAAGTCAGTGATGTGTTGCAGTTTGAAACACTATAAGATAAAGATGCTCCTGATGTTCCCATCGAACAACTGCCAGCTTAAAGTCTTTAAGGTCTCTTGGTGACTGTATTTCCAAAGATTATTTTAAATTATTTACTCACCTTCTCCTTTGGGATATATGATTTTATGTTCAGTGGGATGCTCTTTGAAAAAGCATTGATGTATYAACATTTTGATTGGAACTGTTGGTAATTTGTGATTTTTGCATTTGACAATAACATTAATCTGACAATAATTGACACTTCTGCGGTTTAACATTAAATTTTTGTAATATTTTCCCGTTTATTTCCGCTTAAAAATGCATACAAACAAATCCAWATAGAGTTTAACGCTCAATAATTGTGCATTCACTGTGTGTAAGAAGCTGTACGTATCTGTTTCTGTGTGTAAAAAGAGGAATATTTACTCATAAATTCTACAACTTGTGTGGGAGTCTTGGACTGACGGTCAATAGTTTCTCAAAAAGTCTCAACTTTTTTCTCAATTCCTTCAATGTTATTGTTCGACTAACTTCYTTTGAGATGTTTTATTCTTTATTGTTCCACGGTTGTCTTTTACTCCTCTTCCACGGTGACCATTTAAGGCRGAGAGCTTTTATCCTGTCCCCTATTGTTATGCACCAGAGTGTGCTCTCGGTGGACGTGTGGGGGGTGGTGTGCGCTGTACTCATTTTAATGTGCATGGCGTTCATTCTATGGTGTTTATGTGTTTCATGCTGCAGTGATGCGTAACTAATTTAAAAGCTGGTAGTACATCTCCCCTTTAACAGAGAGGCCAGGAAGCAGGGCAGAACACACAAGCATCCTTGTAAACAAAGATATTTGAACACATCCACAATGATGAGGTGGATGTGGTTGGATGGTAGATTTTTTTGGTTTTTGGTTTTTCAGTCTATGGGCTTACGTTTTGATTCCTAATTCTAGTGTTTTTGGGCAAACCCTATTTAAAATTATGTACTATTTATGTCACTGATGAAAAGTATTTTCATATAAAACTTAAATGACCGAATCTCCTTATAAAACAATGAAACATTATAATAGTTGAGATACAAATGACTCTATCATGTTGATCTTAAGCTCTAGCATACTGTCTACAACTTCCTATTCATTATTTTCAATATTCCAACTTTTAAGAACTATACTGCGATGTGCATTTACAGTCTGTATGTTCCCACACAGCTCTCATCAGTAGGATCTAAGGGCCTACGCTGACACAGCTCATATTCTGAGGAGCAATAAGTTGTCACATCAAATCTTGCACCTAATTGAAGTGTGTGCCCAATTAAAAAAATATAAAATAAACCTCTGCCACATCATAAAATCCATGTAAAAACCTGCTCGCAGCACAGCAAATATAAGATTATTGCTGTGTAATCATTTATTTGAAAGAAGAAAGTATTTGTGATTCTCTATAAGTGGTAGAAATTTTATGSAACCAAAAGTTACAACTCATTGAAGAGTTTTGATTTTGTAAATCAGTGTTAAGTTGATGCTGAGTTAAGTTTAAGTGAATGTTATATGACCCTAAATTTCATGTTTTAGCTTGCTTCAACACACCTGACTGAAATGACTGACAGGCTTCAGCTGAGCTCSATAACATGCTGAGTAGCTAATTGAATTATTTGAATCAGGTGTGTCAAAACAGGGAAACATTTATAACCAGAGTTGTAAAGTAACTAAGTACAAATACTTCTTTAGTGTACTTAAGTAGAATTTTTGGGTATCTGTACTTTACTTGAGTAATTATTTTTCAGCCTACTTTTTACTTCTACTCTTTACATTTTCACACAATTATCTGCACTTTCTACACCTTACATTTTTTTAAAAATGGCAAAAAGTATGAAGTCGTTACTTTAATTTCATTTTCGCTTGCTTTAATTCACATTGTTATTAAAAGAAATACTGTAAAGATAAACTGTGCCTCCTGGATAGAGTGAATGTAATTGTGGTTGAATGAAACATACAAATATAGATATAACATTTTTACACTGTATTAGTTTGTACACAATCCATCACAGCTGCATGCACCACACACTCCAGCAGGACAGATCAGACCTATGTTGCCTGAAGATGTATGTATGTGGTATATACATATAAATATATACAGTATTTACCTGAAACAGCTACATTAGTTCATCCTAAATATTTTAGCATTTTAATAGTCATTTAGAAAAACATTTTTGGGGGAGGCCACCTCGCAATAAATATCATTTTGGAAACTCTAACCACTCATCTTTTCTCAGTACTTTTACTTTTAATACTTAAGTACATTTTATGTCAGAAATTTACTTTTGATGCTTAAGTACAAAAAATAGCAGATACTTTAAGACTTTTACTCAAGCAATAAACTTAGAGGAGACTTCAACTTTTACCAAAGTAATTTTATGGTGAGATACTTGTACTTTTACTCAAGTATCACTTTGTGGTACTTTATACAAGACTGTCTATAACGTGCAGGACAGTGGGTTAGTGCTTTAAGGAAATKAACTCCACTGTTTCAAACTTATGTCCATCACAAAACCTTCTCACCCTCCCCTTAATTTAAAACAGCTCAGCCATGAGCACCTGTGTTAGTATGTTGGTCTCTTGAAACCAACAGCTGTATGTTCTGTGCCAGACTCTGTGTTGCAAAAAAAATAATAAAATCTGATGAGATACCAATAATCAGAATAAAGCAAGGGATGTAAAAAATACAAAATAACTRTGGAAACAACACAAAGAGGGAGAGAAGCAATGTCGACAGCTCTAATTAAAATCCCGCCCATTAGCCCAGCGTTAATTGGATGATTTATTTTCTCAGGGGACTGACTGACAATCAAATCATGCCGGTGGTATTAAAACCAATATGAAAACGGGTATTCATGCTTGTGATTTAAGGACGGCTAARTGAAAACTGTMGTTTTGATGTYAWTAATTTCCACGAYTCATCAGCCAATAAAAATCACTTGAATGTTCAGCAACAAAAGAAGTGCTGTTTGCAAACACAGGATTTGCCTTTTTGTATTTATCTRAGTTGAAACCTTATTGAAATAAAACAGGCCTCCTGGATTTGTGCTACCCTACARATAGTCACAATAAGGCAGCTGCTCCCTTGTTCCTACAGATAGGTGGGATCCACTCAAGATGAGACAGGTGGTCATAATGTTATGGTTTATTGGTGAATTAAGATACTGTGTGTGTGTGGGTGTGTGTGTGTGTGTGTGTGTGAACCCCTGGTTGAGTTATTTAGATATCCCCCTAGTCCTTCAATAGAGGACTTTAAATTGATTTAGCTGAATTGCCTTTCAAAGCTACTTCAATTTCACCCCTATGCAAATTTACACCCCTCCATGTCTCCCTATCACTCTTTCTTTCTCCCTCTCTCCCTCTSTCCCTCTGTCCATCTGTCTTACTCACCCCCACCCAGCTACATTTCCTTTCAGCTACAGTACTCTGCTCTCTAAACTCTTCCAATCCCGTTGCTTTCTCATTATATATTTTTTCTTTCTTCTTTTTGTTTCTTTCTTTTCATCTTTCATCTTTTCCTCTCTCTTTGTGACTGAATATTCACTCCAAATAATGGTGTGAAGCAGCTAAGAGGCCATGTATAAGTTTCACAGCCAGTTAGGCACCCTGTCAGCAAAAAGTGTGTGTGTGTGTGTGTGTGTGTGTGTGTGTCTAACTGTGAGTGTGTGCATAAGTGTTAGTGCGACAGCAAAGCAGTGAATCATTTAGTTAGCTTTCCTTGTCTGGACAGCAGTGTGTATGTGAGTGTGCGCACTAAGAGACCTTGACAGCATCAACACAATTGGAAGTCCATAAAACAGTGACAACGTTTTAGCTTATGCACCTGGAAATTACTTCTGGCATAGCTGCGTGTCATCCTACACACACACACACACACACACACACACACACAC
>NW_013952486.1:173829-175093 GCF_001266775.1 Austrofundulus limnaeus | reverse complement strand
CTCTTGGAGGAGAGACGAAACGTTTCATTAGAGAAGAACCCGTCCAGAAGACCTATACAATTTTTTTTTCTTTTTGGTTATCCTGCATGTTTTAGATGTTTCCCTGCTCTTCAAGCTCTGTAGAAGTCTGTTAATCACACATTCAATCAAATCAGGTGCATCAAACCAGAGTAACAGGATAGGGACCAGGATTTSAAATTCCTTCTTTGTCATTTTTTGTACAAGGCTACATGGTGAAAGGTTTTATCTTGCTCCTACATTGGTTTTAGAGCACCTGGTAATCCTAGGTAGTCTCCCATCCAAGTACTACCCAGGCCTGACCCTGCTTAGCAGTTGCAATCTTGTGTATTCAAGGTGTTGTGACCAGGACATTCCCCATGAACCAATGAAGCTTTTATTAATACAGATTAATGAAAAGTTTGAAGCCTCACTGCTGTCCCATATAGCCATTTTTTCCTTTTTTTTATAGATACTTCAAATATCAATATAATATTAAAAAGTTCCACTAATCTATAGGTTCCTCTTTCTGTCATAAACTGACCATAAATTTAATGTTTTGACATTAAAAATATCACTTTCACAACATATCCAAGCAATGCAAAAATGACTTGTCTCTTTCTTTTCCTCTGTTTCTTGTTCTCTGTTTTGCCTGATTTGTCACTGTTTGTGAAAATATAAAGGACAGAGAGCAGATTACGATTGTGTCAATGTTTTTGTTTGCATATAGATGTTGAAAAGGGAATCCCAGCAGAGGTGTGTGAGTGGGGTTTGGAGAAAGGTGAGAATGATCAAGGCTAATATTTGTTTTGCCTCTGACTTTACTTTAGGTAGTGTACCGTGACACCTGTTTGAACAAATTAACTGAGTTGACTGAGGGGACAAAATCTGTATTCCAATACCAATRAAACTAATCCTAAAGACTAATGGACTGTCACTGGAACTTTTTCAGTATTTTAAGCAAACTTTTTTTCTTTACCGTTCTTTTATTTTTGGTTTGTTTAGTTCAATGATTTAATATAACTGCAGTGTCGTGCAGTGAAATGAGTGAGTAAATGTTTAAGGATCAATGGCTTTGTTAAAGTTAGAACTCATTTTGTTATTTAACGAGATAAAAAAGTGGATTTTGTCTCTTTTTATGATTATTGAACCTTTTCTTCTATGAAGCTGTAACTTTTAAGATTTCTCTTCATGTTGTTTCATGACCTCAAATTTTGTACAACTGTGCCCACCAATGAATTTGTTGAACTTTGTTATATATATATAT
>NW_013952486.1:168815-172513 GCF_001266775.1 Austrofundulus limnaeus | reverse complement strand
GGATCTTTGGGGTGAACCAGCCTTTGCCGTAATGTGTTTTGGGGTTTGAAAGCCACTGGGACATCATGTTTCGAAAATAAACGTCTCAGTTTCTGCGAAACACCCGCAATATACGGAATAACCACTGGTTTGGGTCTGGGTTTGGGGTCTTCATTTTCACCTGAACAATTTTTTTCTTTTCAATTTTTTACCTGGATTACTGAGATGCATCAGGACAACTTTCCCTGTGTACATGCCATTCATAAAAAACTGTTTTGTAAGACAGAAATACACAACCTGGAAGCAGCACATACAGATATATGCCAGTGTAATTGAAAATATATTGTTTATATTGCACTTTGTAGACTGCAGTCTAAGTTACTGCTGGAGCTAGAGGGCAGTAGAGTGCACACTGGCATAATGTGAGTTTTTTATGTGCATATAAATGAAAATATGTCCAAGAGTGGATGATATTTAACTAGTTCGTGTGGACATGTATGTGTGTTGTTAAATCTGTAAGTCAGTGTGCCATATTTAAATAGCAGAACAGATGCATTGAGACTGTTTGGTTAAGCAGATAGTGTGCCTGTGAGTTCTTTCAGAGCCCATAGCTCTGATTATATAACATTTGTGTCACCAGGACAACCAGTGTGTAACATATCAAGGCTACTGATAAAACCTTGTACAACCAGCTAACAAAACTCAGTATTAAAACAAGTATTTTATTTTATTTATTTATTGACTTACTGAAACATCGCTTAGGGCTGATTCTTTCAAACATATACAGTGCAGATGGTTAATGTTAAAAAAAAAGTAATACATGTACAAATGTGACTCAATTTTTATCCAGATGCAGGAAACCAAGAACAAGCACACAGAAAAATCTTAAACAGTCTCGTCCTTTAAAAATGCCACTCAGAAAGCACTTGATGAAACAGTGTTTGGAATAATGATTTTAAAATCATTGTTATGTGACATTCTACTGCCTCTATGTAAACATCCATGCATGCCTCAAATGGATTGTTAAAAAACTAAAAATGTTGTTGAAATTCAATCTTAGCATGTTTGCACCACCTACTGTAACTGTTGAAGCACAAAAACGGGTTTTAACCAAAATTGAAGGAAAAAAAAAACAGAACAGTATCAGGGTTGGGTGATGTGGCTTTTAGCAGATAATTATTTTGATGATTAATAGTGTAGGTGTATGTTTTTGACACAAAATCTATTCTAAAATGATACTTACAAATCATCAGTCAAACTACTTCATTTTCATCTGCGGGCCTAATCCTAACCCAAATTAAATGAAGTACTGCTCTTGAACCCTTTGGAGTAAATTCACAAACCTTGTACTATGTAAGGGTATYAATCTGAATTTTTAACTTCAGCAGTCATAGTTTTTGTACACTACAACCACTTTTTTTCCAAAGCTGCATATTGAATGAAAGGTAACTTGACTGACTACACAGCTGTGGTATCAGAATGAAGCTCAGAGCTGATTGGCTGGTTTTAGTCAATCAATCACATAAACTACATGCAGGTGGGACATTCAGGACTTGCCACATGTTTTGGGCTCTGGAGAGTCTCTATATAAACCCAGCTGGTCAAAATATTTGTCAATTAAAAGAAGGCAACCAACAAAGTTGTTTGAAATAGCTATGAAGCAAGTTCAAAGTATGATGCATGGGTCAGGCTATAAAGAGGCAGGAAATAACCACAAACTGGGAATGTACCGCTGGTGGTTGAAACCCACCTTTTCCACAATGTGAAGTGGCAGCAGATCTTTAGTAACTCAATATACCAGGCTTACGAGCACGTTTGATACTGAAAGTGCATCACACACAAAAAAGTCACCTCGTGGCTTTGATTGCAATAATTGCAGACAGTTTTTTTAGCATTTGATACGATTTTACCCAAACAACCAACATCAACCTGTAAAGCTCTGCTGTAAGGCTCAGTTATTCCTGTTGTCTAGTTGTATCAGTTGCCAGTATTACTCAGCATTATTCTCTTTTGTCTGATACTGATGACTTTGGCRATAAGCCTCAACAGCTCTTACAGACTGATATCCTTTCTTGGCTTCTTAACTTGACAAATGTCAAACTGGGAAATTTGTTCCTGTTATCTCTCAGGATTTAGTTGAGATAGGTTCATTCACTTTAGTACATTTACAGTACAGTGTAGYGTTGTTTTGTGGAGTTACTGTTGTTTGCATGCATTTTTGTTTTCAGAAAAAAAACATCTATATAATACAAACTGGTTTATTAAAATATAAGTTTCTTTGAAAAGTTTTAACCACCACAGCACATGTCTCTGACCTAAAGAGCTGTTTCCTTTGCAGCAGATTTATTCCACTTCTCAACCTCTTGTGCAGATTTTGGTTTTGGAGACAGTTATAAACATAGATTATTGTAGCTTTAACCTTTGAAGTCAACCTACAGTAATCAGGCTGACAGCTTACAGCACCACAAGCAGAAAAACAAGCTAAGACAAGTGCTTAACATTTAGGAAAAATACATGTTTTTTTTTTAATCGTTTTAAAAAGTATCAGTCAGATTGTTAAAAAAATTACAATTAGTGGTTTTATTTTAGAAATTATGTCTAACTAATCTACTTTAAATCACTTTATGAGCTTAAAGTAAAAAAGCAAACTTCTCATCCTGTTTCCTTTTTGCTCCAACTCATTTGGCCAGAAGTGGCTGTAATTTTATGAGCTTTCTGAAGAACCACTGCTGCAATTTTCCCATTGATTTCTTCTAAACCTTGAGAATTCTTCATGATTCATCAGCCCTACTTTTAATGAACTGTTTACGTTAGGCGGTATACAAAATGAGGCGAGCTGAATACAAGTCAGTAAGATGCATGTGAAACCATTCACCACACTTTCATTGAACTAAAATGTTTCACTCTGATTTTCTTTTTTGTCTATTTTTAATTTTATATTTCATCAAGAAAATGGAATCTGTTCGTATTTAATCAAGCTGATTCATGAGAAATCTGTGATTACTAAAATAGTGTTAGAAAGAAAATATATATTTTGATGAAAACTTTTATTGAAACGATAAATGCAGCAAGTAATGTTTTTTTWAAGTTTTGTATTAGTACTGATATGTTCTGCTTTGTTATGAATTCCTTCCTGAATAATCAGTTTAAAGTACCCCAACTAAACAGTTAAATGTGTACCTTTACAACTATATTTTYCTCATCATCAAAATTTGTCTTTAATTCATTTTTAATTGAGTTGATCGTGCTTGTGTCACATCTGGCCACACCTGTGATTCGGTCAGAGTAACTGACCCCAGAATAATGMTAAACGCTCAAAATCCTGGAGGCTTTAAGCTTAAGAGAACCTGATTTTCATTGAGGCTGCTCATTCTAAAAATAAAAGCACTCAATGAGGTACTTGGAGTCATTCTGGATAAAGTGTCTGCTAAATACCATTTAGTATATTGTATTACTCCCATTAATGGAATATGGACCTCAGAACTCTCACTCCCCATTGACTTCATCCTTTCCCAGCGGGCCATCTGTCTGTCCATTGACTGCTTTTAGTGTCAACGAGACCATAACTTGTTATCTGAATGACGTTTGGACACTCACCAACTCATTACAAAGGTCAGAGTTGAGRTGGCTGTCAAATGAATGCCTCAGTCTCTGATACAGCTCTCTTTCAGCTTCTTCACCTGCTTCTTTCATACTTTTATTTGAATGCTGTATATATA
>NW_013952486.1:165228-168016 GCF_001266775.1 Austrofundulus limnaeus | reverse complement strand
TCCCGTGTGTCGGGTTTCACGCTGGCTGCGATGACAGCCGTTAATCGCTGTAGTTTGTCGCTCCCTGTGTGTCGAGCCCTTAAATGTTTAATGATTACCAGTGTGTTATTTCATCCAGTTGTATTTATTGCTGAATTTTGTTTTCATTTTAATCTCTGCTCATCTCCAGACTATTTACAGCAGACATGAAAATCATGACTGAATGAATGAGTCCCACCGAAATTCATGTCCAAAAAAATAAAAAATAAAAAAAACTAGAAAGGATAAATTTACCTTAGTTGTTACAATATGTCAAACCACCCACACATTATTTAGTTAAAAGAGTTTTTACAATTTAACATTTGCCTGTAAAATGTTTGAAAGAATCTGACAGTCCTTCCTTTGTGACTTCCTCTTTTCCTCTCCTTGTTTCTCGTCATCCTTATTTTTCTTCTCTTCTGCCTCTACCTCTCTCTGTGTTCTTTTTTACTCCCTCCTCGCATTAATCAGTCTGCTTCTTACACYGGCTCTGATTGCAGCAGGATTCAGAGTCAATGCTGGATCCAGAGGAATCAAAGGTGTCAGGACCCTTGCAGATCTTTGCAATGCCACAGTACCCAAAGGACGCCACGTGACTGCGCCAAAATCAATTCCTCTTCTAGTCACCATCTAAGCCTGTCTTATGCTTCCCTGGAAATGTCTGAGTTGTCTGTAGTTTTGACTGTTTGTTGTTAAAACACCCGATGCATGAAAATATATCCACAGAATAAACAATAAAGCTTTAAAGATCCACCGATTCAATGYGAACCTTTGAACTATGAGATGAAAATGCAACTGGAAAACAAAAAAGCTGTGAGTTGCTTGGTTAGTTTATGATCAGTTGATCATTTTTAAAAGGTTGAATGCTTATCAATAATTAGAACCTTATAAGCTCTGACGTCAATATGGAGAAAAGTCGTCCTCATAGCTAGGCTAGCAGCTAGTGTTTTGAGAGTTCATTCTTTGATTTTCAGTCTTCTAAACCAATTTTTTTTCTCAAAAACAACGTACTAGTGTGAAAGAACACTTCATTGGCTAAAACCATACTGATGGAGAGAAAAGCAAGGACCTCCAAAAATACATAGTAGATAGGGGTGCAATGATATAGGGAATCCAAGATTCGGTTTGATTCAATAATTTAGTCTCACGGTTCAATATTTTTTTCAATAAAAAAGAGGAATTTCAATGTCCTTCTTATCTCATAATTTATTAAAATTAATTATGAACATTTGTTTAACCTCAAAAGTTCAGTTTTTACATTAATTGTTGCTGAAACAGCAAGTTTTTCAGTGGATCTGTGCTCGACAGTGCAGCCTAGGTGGAGTAGTCGAACACAGATCCACTGAGCCTCCAACACAAAGCATCTTCAGAAGACAAGTTAATACAATAAATTTAAAAAATCTGTTTTGTTTGACACATAGTGTATATTGAACCTAAAGCACTGTAATGAACTGTTGCATCCTTAATAGTAGGGTCAGGCTGTAAGTGAAGCAGAGTTCAGCTGGTGTGCTCACTGACTGTGTGCATTTCTGACTAAAATACATTATTTTATGCTTACATTTATCATTTAGCTTTAACATGTTGAATGCCTAATGTGTGTTTAAATAAACAGCTTTGAAACAACAAAAATGTATTAAACCATCTAAAATGTCAGGACCCCTCTGCAGTACCTTGACGACCCCACAAGGGCTCGCGAGCCCAACGTTGAAGGCCCCTGCTCTACATGTTTGCATGACATTTCTGATGTCATCATTACTAATTTCAGATATCACGGAGGGGTTTTATGGCCAAAGTTTTCAAGAAATTAAACACATTTTCAGCATCCKTGCTGATCTTATTGAAATGGTCAAACATGCACTTTAAAATTGAAAATGTTGGTTAAGAGGCCCTGCAGCACTTTCAAACAGTCCAATTAACTTCCCACTCAGTCGAAGCACAAATGCCATGAAAGAGGAAGCTAGTTATCATCTGGTGGCTCAATAATTGCAACTAAAAATGTTTTTATAAGGTGAAAATGTCCCCTATTGTATCTAACTTGTAACATTTTAGTGTCACTGTGAGACCATGTTACTGTTACCGATATATAAAGTGATTAAAATCATGATAAAATAAATATAAAGGATGGCCTTTTACCATAAATATGATTCTAATGTTACTTTAATAAGAATGCAGACAACACAAAAATGATCAAGGACAAGGTGGGTATAGAGATGTAAACACATCAAATGTTAAGAGGTGTGATAAGAACAGCTCAGGGCCTGAGAGAAGAGGGGAGGAGGCTGCACGTTATCTCTCCTTCCTGCTCCTCATCCCAGCCCCATCAGCCTGTCATTCAGGAGATGTTCCCCTGAAGGTTGACAAAGAGGAAGAGCTTCTTTAAAAGTTATCTTTAAAGTTTAAACAAAATGTTATTACTGCTGTAGTGGGGGGAGTCTCTATGGCCTACATCAAAACACAACTTTCCCTCCCCCAGGCCCCCTGACCTTCACCCCCGCCTAATTTTTTTTTGCAAGAATTACCCCAGACTTCAATACAGTAAATTAAATGTGGAACAATTATTGAATTGTACAGCAAAGGCAGAGCTTTGTCAGTGAATAACTCCCTGGCTTTACACAGTACTCCAATAGATTTAGATATTTTTGTTTTGAAATGATGTATGTGAGGTCTCCATGCCAGCGTGTCATCCAAGTTGACACCCAGAAATTTCACCTCACTGACTTTACAGATCTCAATACCATCTACTTTAAATGAAAAATCAACAGTAGTCTTC
>NW_013952486.1:160481-164979 GCF_001266775.1 Austrofundulus limnaeus | reverse complement strand
TATCTTTACCTAAACAAAAAAAAAGTATCGTCAGCAAATAAAACCCATTTGAAAAGTCCTGACACATTTACTAAGTCATTTACATACAAAATAAATAACTTAGGTCCCAGTACAGAGCCCCGAGGGACTCCACGTGTGATGTTACCAAGTTTAGATCTTACACCATTTATCTGTACAAACTGTTTCCTATCTTTCAAATAACTAATTTTGCAGTTTTTGAGGAACTTGTGTGGCATTCYTTTACCCTTACAAAGAAAGCAATTAAATAAAACATTGAATTTATTCATCTCAAATTCTCCTAAAGTTTCGATCCTCATTGTGACTCATTCATACACCTATTATTGAAATTAATTTAATTAAACTTTACTCAACKTTACACTACACAATGCTAAGAAAACTGACAAATCTAAAACACACATCATGTCTAACTAACTTCTAACTTCTACATAGYTTAACTGCTTTTTAAAACTGCTGATTATTTTTTTTAATGAAGTGCCTTTAAATTAATTAACACTTTTTCCAAACCTTACATTTTCCATGCTGYTATTTCATGACTCCATTTTCCTCTACAGTTTGATGTTTTACTCTCGGCCTCCTACTTTCCAACATGAATAAGAAGGAAATTATGGCATCATTAAAAAGAAGACCACACACACAGATACCATTGTAGCCCCCACTCAAACACTTAACTGATTAATGACAGCAAAAGACTTTATTTTTCTTTCATTTTTTTCTGTACAGAGATTTTTATCATTTGATGCATTAATCTCTCTCCATATTCCTTGTTCTGCTTTGAATCTCAGGGAAACGGCAATTACATCCCTGGCTGTAGTTGAGGAAAGACGTTCAGACGGCACAGGCAGGCTTTATTTTATTCAAGAATGGAGAAGAATTTGCATATCTCCTTTTTACATTTAGAAACAATTAGACGACACTGTCAGCTGCTATCAAAGACATCACTTTCTCCTTTTTTCTCTGAAAGTAAAGTGGAAGATTTACCCAAATTCATGTCTAACTTTAAGAAGTTCAGAGGCCAGTATAGACAACAGCACACCCACCTTAAAGCTAATTGTTACTGAAAAATAAAGAAAAAAACAATTCCTTTCTTAGATTTTTAGGGTATTTAGGATATTCAGTACGACTTACGAAACAGTGCAATACAATACAATAAGCCTTGACAGATTTGCCTTCAAATAAAAAAGATCTTAACTTAGTTTCAATTAAACAAAGAAGCAGTTTGATAGGATGCCACCATCCACTTTAACAAAATGCTTCTTGCCTTCTTAACCTATCATCCCCCCCCCCCCCCCCCAAGCCCCAACGTTGTAGAGCCTGCTGAGGCAGAAGGATTGTTAACTGCATATGTTAGTCTTGTCTTCCTGGCTGATTCAGTCATCTTTTATCTCACTGACATTTGTGCGAGTTGMAATCTACGGCCCTGACCATGGCTGTGAAATAGCAGCAGGCTGACTGTGCTGTGTACTGATATATTCATAGCGCTGTCAGTCGTGCTGGAGTACACGGCTGATTTGTAATGTTGCCTTTCCATCTTCTATTGGCTTTTGATTATACTTTCTAGACAATATAATCTTTAAACAGTAGCTGCTTGTTTACTCGTCGAAGCAGCATTATTTAAATTTATTTTTAAAGCGACTGCAAGAATTGTTAAAGACCAAAAAATAAATAAATAAAACGGTTTGCTTGACCCATGAAATGAGGAACCTTAAGAAAGCTTCTTTTTTTTTCTTCTTTTTTCTTCCAGCTTTGGAAAACTAAATCTTCATGATGATGGATGGCTAAAAATATTGATTTGGGTATCAATAAGGTGATGACGTTCCCACTGAGGCGAACCTCAGTCACCCTGAGGTCCCCCAGACTGCTGACGGAGGACTGAGTCTGCATATAAGTAAACACATAAGTATGCAACACACATGCATACTGTATTTCCACTAAATGCTTAGAATTAAACTGGTTGTTTAATTTGCAGAACTTTTAGAACAGAATGATTGATTGCTTTGCTTCAAAGCTACCGTATTTATTTGTGTATAATACGATCTCATGTATAATTTGACCCCCCCCCCTTTTTTTAGCTTAAAAAGCATAAAAAATTAATATTCAAACCACCTCCAATTTTATACAGACTTCAAGATTTTTCAGCCTTTGAAATCTTTATACATATCTGCAAAATGATCATTGGACTGTTCATTTTATTTTAACAACATATGTCCTAAAAGATATTTTGACAACAAATATATATCAGCTGTAGCAGCATCATATGAATTCTGGCATTTTACACTTAGTCCACCAGGAGGCGCCAACACAAAAGTCAGAGACTTCACCTGAGATTTGGGCCATCTTGTGGGGGGAAAGCAGATTACTTCCCCTCTGGTGGGGAAATGTTTTTTCAGGGATAAAAACTTTTTCAGAACACCAATAGATGGCAGCCATTATAGACGAGCATGTGTTTGTTGTTGTTTGAGGTGCAGCCCAGTCACACGCTAATGTCATTAGTTCGTTATCATTACTAAGGTGCAGGACTGCTTTTTTCCACATCATGTCGCCTGCCTGGATCTGTTATTATCTCGCTCTGAAACATGGAGGAGTGTCAGAGGTAAGCTTGTTTTAAGTGCTTTTTACGACGCGGTCTCATTTAAGGACTCATCCATTTTGTGAATGAAGTCGATATTTCAGTTAAAATACACAAGTAAATATATTTTTCCGAGTATAGTACTACCCCCCAACTTTATGGATGATTTTATGGATTTAATTTTACATATTATACTTGAATAAATACGGTAAATCGTGTATTCAACACCCAGTTTGCTCTTTTTTTTGTTGTTTAATATAGATATTCGTTGAATCAAAATTTTGTCAAGTTCAAACTTGAACTTCACACAAAACCAAAATCACTTGGAGTTTTTGTACACTGTGAAAAAAGAAGTTAATGATGAGAAGTCCAGAAATGTAGAAATTGCTGCCGCAAAGCCTTAAGCCAGCTGAAGACAATCACACACGCGCACACACTTGTTGAAAACACAAAGATGAAATAATCGTTTCAATTTCACATCTCTGTCTCTCAGAACAAGATTACATTACAGCCTCGTTTTGATGTGTGCCCGGGAGGTTGAGTCTGGAGCTTTGGGAAAGTTTTTTTATGATGTACTCCTTGGAAGTTTGGATTCATACTCATGAAGATGCAAAATACAAGCTCTATTTTACTGTGATGACCGTGCAGAGCAATTCACATCAAAACGCTGTCCCTCTTCTCTGAAAAAAAAAATGCTCTGCCCTCCCATCTAAATGGAAATGTATCTCAGTCACCAGCCCTCTGTTCATCCATTACTTTTCGTTTCCCTTTCTTTCCTCCCTCCACTTTCACTATAGTTTCTAATCCTGCGACCGTTAATTCAAAGAGCTACACCATGATGAGACCATTTAAAGGTTCATGAACAAAAAATAACAAATCTATGCTTTATGCTTTAAAATTGGAGAAAAAATGTGCCCTGTAAAAGCCAGCCTGGTTAACTATAACGCAAAGCTGTCAGCATTGCATCTGTGACACACTCACTTTGTAGTAGTCTACTGTGTTCGGCAGAACTGGTGCTGGAAGTTCTGCACACATATTTCTGTTTTAAAGTTTTTTAGAGAAGATACTCTTTGTCCTTGAGTTTGAGTTTTATAAATGCTCCTGTCAAAAAAATCATATCAGGTGTCTTACTCAGACTGGTTTCTATCTAATAACTCTACCATGAAAGTTCTGCTCAGGTGGTTGTTCTTGGGACTGATTGTTTGCGAGACCGGCTGGGATAGATTTTAGATTACTTTAAGGCCTTTTGTTTCTCCTCACATAAAGTTTGCATTATGGAATTTCTATGCTTAACTGTGCCTGTCCATAGTCATTTCGGTGTGTTAAAGGTTTGCCTCAATCAAACTTTAAACACACCACAACTTTTGTAAATTCATTTTTTCAAGCTAACATACAGTATATAACAGTGCATAGGACAAACTGATTTGAACCAATTGTAGCTAATAAATGCTAATGTTAGTTTCATATAATAACCAAAGGCTTAATGTTAAGCATCTTGTTTGTGTATATATTGTTTTGCGTGCCATGAAAGAAGTCCTTACTTAAATGCAATGAAATCAGTGTGSATTGCCAATGCAATGCACACTATTGTGATTCTTTTCCCATCCAAGTCATCTCAACTTTGCCATACTTCTCCTCCTGCATACTTTGTCCTAGAGCTGCCATTGTAATTTATATCTGTAAAGCTCCTGTGCCAAATGATGGCTATGCCTTTTGGTGCCTGTAAAACTTATAGTTTTTGAAATATTAATGTTTGATAAATTATAATGGCAGTCAATGGAGCCTTGTATTGGTCCAATACTTCCCCCTGCTGCATATACACAATATGGTACTGCACCATAGTTTCATAATATTTAAACTCAGTAGTTCAGTGATTACAATATTAATATGATTGTATTTTGATGTTTTACT
>NW_013952486.1:151604-159760 GCF_001266775.1 Austrofundulus limnaeus | reverse complement strand
GCAATGTGGCCTCTTTCTGCACACATACAAACCAACCCCTGGCACCACACCCTGCCACAGCTCCAACAGTCTAATGGTCTATGTCACGGGCTTTTATGTGGGAGATCATGGTTCAAAACCCAGCTAACGCTACTTTAGCAAAAAATCTCTTCAGTCTTCATATTGTCACTCAATTGCCTTAATTACAAACACATGCTGASATGACAGGCACAAGCTGGTTTAGAAAACACATTTGAACTTGGTCAAAGTTCATTCTGCAAGTCCAATGCTGCTGCAATGGCATGCTACATGGCAATGCACACTTGTTTTTACACCGTAAAAACCCATGTCTAGTTATGTTTGGCTTCCATATCAGCATATAATAAAAAAGGGTGTACAGTAAGAGGCGGTATATGCATGTGTGGTTTCTATCCATGTGGGTATATTTACTCTTACGTATTTATAACGTAATACATATGAGTCATATGATAAAACGAGAGAGAGAGAGAACAAAGAAAACCGATAAGTCTAGCAGTATGTTCCTTTAAAGTGGAATTCATTGGCAGGTATTACCTCATACAGTAGATTTCAGCTGGCACTTTCAGTTTGAAGCAGGAGCCAGTAAACTCAGAAGAGGGGAGGGTACTGCCTGGGGTCAGCAGAAAAATATAATTTYATTGCTGAGAAAATGCTCTTTCAAAACGGTATATGTATTTAAAAACATCAGCCTTCTGATGGGAAGCACCTGCTCAAAGTAATCATTTTTAGGCAAAAGCTGTTTTTTTTTCTTTTTTACTGACAAACCACCTGAGTTCTTGACATTAAACAAATCAATGGGTATGCATTTTGTGAGTTTGGTTTTTTGATCTAAATCAAATCTTTAAAACACAAAAATCAGTAACCCATAAAAAAATGGAACACTGAAAAACTTGTAAATATGGTTTACAGCAAAGCCTTAAACTTTGTATTCGTTCAAGTCTTTTCGTAATCATTACAGAGCACTTATTGAAAGGGACATGACAATTAAAAAGTTGCCAGCATGTTCACCAGTTACTTGTCTTTTCTSGGTTCCTTCACCCTGAGTTTAACCTGCCTGCTGTCTCTAACTCTCCCTTCTTCCGACTTCATGCTAATCATGCTCCAGACAGTTCCACGCGCCTCGATTCCACTTCAAAGGGCAAACATTTCCTCCTTGTCCGTGAAAGGACCTGTCAACTCTGCCTGCATGCCTACCTACCACAGTGAGGAAGCAAGGCTGAATGTGAGACAGAAGGAAAGGAAGAAAAGCAGAAGGGGGGAATAATAAGATCAGCTGAACACAGGTTATGTGAGGAGGAAGCCATGTGGATGGCACTTAACCAGATGATTGTGTTTTTGTTAAGTGTGTGTAAAAAGTATCCATGAGGATATGTCAGCGCTTTACCAATCTCAGAGATGGAGGAAGAAAACAGAACAAAAAAAAAGCTGAAAAGGTACTCAGAACCATTATCATGCTTAAAAAATAGCTGTACCRTGCGATTTTCACTTGAACTTTTCTCGCATTTTTTCCCTACCTCTTTTTTTTTCACCCCACCCCACCACTTGCTTTCCTCCCCCCGCAGGAGGAACAAGCGAGAGGCGCAGTGCCCTGTTCCTCCCCGTCTCGTTTTCCAAGCATGAATTAAAGTTGCATTCCGTGTCGCCATTGTTAGGCTAATAAGAAAAGTTATCTTCAAAGGATTCGGATGGCGAGAGAGGAGAGMGCCGGAGGGATGGTAGACGGACTGTGTGTGTGTGTCGAGAGAGGGGTGTGAGGTTTAGCTGGAGAGTAGATTTTTTTTCTCTCTCTCTTGGGTCCCTCTAATGCGTGAAATTACACCTGCCACCTTTCTGTCTGAATGTGTGTTTGAGCACACATAATCACACTTCACTATTTGTGTACGTGTGGATTGACGTACTGGATATCTTTAGCAAACATGTAACTATGTTCCAGGTATACATTCCAACCAAGTATACGCTGTCTAAATCTATATTTCTGCTAACAAGGTGAACCACGGTATATTGTTATTAGTAGTTCCAATTCCTATTAAGTCAGTCCCAGATAGTAAGTTAATTAACTCTCTGCCCTCTTTTTCCCTCGGCTATCAGCGCACAGGTAGCCTTTCATGTTGCCACCAAGCGATAGAGTGAGGGACAGGAGGGAGGAGAAGAGGTAAGGAGCAAAACGGAGGTAGGACGAAAGCATGAGGTGTAATGGAGAAAAGAGGCAGGAGGGGTGAAGGAGGAGAGGAAAAGGAATCACAATAGAAAAAGAAAAGGATAAAAGAAAGATGGATGAGGGGGTGAGGGAGAGAAGGGGACAGTGGTGGGAACGGAAAAGATGAGCTAAATTGGATTTTGATGAGAAACCGCTGATGGGTGTGAAGTGGCAGAGAAGTTTTGATAGAATAAGAAAGGTAGTGTTTGTTATTTCTGTGTGTCCATTTTTAATTTAAATTTTCAGCTTTTTAACTCTTGCTTTMAGCACAAAACAAAAAAAATCTGGCAAGCACTTTGTGTGTATTTGGTCAAGTTTCAATCTCCTCTGAACTTTCGGCTGCTTGAATTATCGCATGAACTGTACATCCTGAAGTAAGAGCTGAGGACACTGGAACACTGGGGGCCAAGTATTTGATCAAGAGTTAATTCCCAGTTTTGATAATTATTTAAAACCCCTTTTAGGCCTGYCGTGCTTTCTAAATGAACATTTCAGAGTCTAGTCAAAGTTTCTTCTTACTTGCTTCTGATCGTCTGCTTCATCTTCAGCTAAATGAACCAAATAAACTGCTTGAAAGCATTTGAAGCACCTGAAGCTTTGGGGGATTTTGTTAAATTAGTTTTTTTTCCTAACATCATGGCAATTGAAGAGGGAACTGTCACTCTACATTCTTACCCTCACCTAAGACCACAAACTTTGAGTAGTGAACGAGAGAACAAGATTGCAGATACAGCTAGTTGCTGGACTCTTCTTTAGAGATATGAGGAGAGCCAGTTATCCAAGAGAGACTCCAAGTAGAGTCACAGCTCCTCTACATCGAAAGGAGCCAGTTGAGGTGGTTCTGGCATGTCCAACTGGGAGAAGACCCCGGGGAAGACCCAGGACACAACGGAGAGACTATAGGATTCAGTACGGTCACTCGGCAGCCGACCGGATGACGCGTGGTCATGTGGTTGTTCGACATTCATTGCCGCACACACTTTCCATAGCCCCTGAGACACACCAAGCCGAGCTCTTTGGGAACCCCTCCCACTGCAGCATGCGTTCCCGTTGGAGTCTACAATGTGGAAAAAAAATGTCAGAGACTTGTTACCCGATGCTATTTGTACACAAACCTGTCGTGGTTAAAACAGATTCCACTGAGCACATCGTCTGTTTTATTCATGAGTTTTTGACTGTTTGACTATTTTTTTATAAATGCCTGCTTCCTGGTACAGCAGTCACATCTGGAAGTGAGTCAAATTTGTTTGTTTGTTTGTTTGTTTGTTTGTTTGTTTGTTTGTTTGTTTAATTGAGGGGTTGAAGCAAAACAAACACTCCCACGAACTTCTGACCAATCACACAATAAGTTCTTCTGAGTTCCTATGTGCAGGGGGGTAAAAAGTTCTGCCCACGGGTTGCGACAAAAAGGTGCCGAAATGTCGACAATGTGAACAGAATTACACAATTTTCAACATGAAACTGCAACAGTTCGATCTGATTTCGGCAGTTCGGCTGCAGCATACTGAGCACTTAAGTCTCTTAACTGGCCTAGGAATATTGTGCAGTCCTACCAGAAGAGCTGGAAGAGGTGTCTGGGGAAACAGAGGTCTGGGACTACCTGCTCAAGCTGCTGCCCCCCCCCCAACCTGTCTCTGGAAGAAGGGATGGATGGATGGATGGATGGATGGATGCATGCATGGATGCATGGATGCATGGATGGATGCATGGATATTGTGGCAATGTTTTGAATTGATATTTGCCTCAGCATGGTACAAAGTAGAACTTTTGGAATCATTTACATTTATAAATAAATAAATAAATAAATAAATAAATAAATAAATAAATAAATAAAATGTGTTGTTATAATAAAGCTGTGACTGTAAGAGCAGAGTTTTGTTATAGGGGAAGGAACTTCAGATTTTTTTTAAACAAACTGGGAAGGAAGTTTATTCCAGTAAAGTTTCCAATGATGTCATTTGATTGTGTGAAACTAYAGAGGGGAGCCTGTACAGTATACATGGTATTAAGTCACTTTATTGAAATCAAAGTTTTTATTTTGWGTCACATGTGTTTTGCAGATATGTGGGTACATAGCTCTGCAACTGCTCCAGAAATATATATCCCTTTCCTTTTTGTTGTTTTAAAAAAAAACAGCTTGATCGGAGTTATTTGAAGAGAGGTGGACATCCTGAAGCTACAGACAGAGAGTGGCCAATCAAAAACAAGGGGAGGAGTACCAACAGCTCTGATGTTCAATAAGGCAGTTTACTGAGTTCGCATTTGATCTCACAGGAATGCTTTTTTTCCCACTTTTGCTGCATGTGATAGAGTGCCTGTGTGGGCATGTTGGAGAAATTGTGTGTCTTTGTGTGTGTGTCCGTGTGTTTGACCTGCTGGTATATCTGAGTGTATCCCTCAAGCATTTTTTTTCAAGATCAAGGCTTTCATGGTCTCAGCTCGATGAAGAGGTCATGACAGCCAATTAGTTCATGCTAAATTGATCCGAGCATCTGTGTGTTTTTGTGTGTGTGTTTGCAAATCAATGCTCATGTTTTATTGGCAGAGCCATTAGTTATTTTATTGAGCGATTGGTACATGTTAAAAAGGTTTACAAATACAGAAATTTACTGTATTTCGAAGGAAAACAAAATCTACCAGTAGTTTGAGGAAAAAATGGAATCATGAAATGATGTTGTCATTATGTAGTAGTATTAATAATAGTTTTTATTTTCCATTTGTGTCATGCACCAAAACAGGTGCCCAGCCCACATGAGCTTACAAGACACAACGAAACACATTTACACAGGCCGACAGACTTGTCCTCTTCCTGAAGTACCAAGCTTTTCACAAAAAATTGCACTAACTGAAATACAAATACTGAAGTAAATACTGGATTTTACCTTCAACTAAATAAGAAAATCTGAATGAACATCAGTRACTTTACCAAAAAATGTATTTCTTAAAATCGTATACAAAGGACAATAAAACAAAGTGCATCTCATTCTCAATTTCACCCAAATTACACAAAGTCCATGTATAATCCTCCTCTGGAACTGAACAAAAACATCCAGTTTCCACAGCCAAAGTCAAAGTGCCAGATCTAAATTGTGCACACACAGACCTTTGTTGTTTAGGTAAATTCCAAGTAACACAAGGATCGGGACCATAAACGTCCTTCATTAAAATACGGGTTTGGAATTTTTGTTGACATAGAATGTCAGCTGCCCATTTACACTTATAAACTTAAAACTAAAACAGTTTAATCTGTTCAATATTACTCATTTCTATAAATATACTGAAAATCTGCCTCCTCAAAAACTATCTCAGTTAGTCTGGCCCAGGTATGCCTATTTGACAAATCCCAATAAAAATATGTTTCGTTAATCTAAGCTCTTTTGTAGTTACAAAGGTTAGGTGTGGGCCAAAACAAAATAAGGATAATTATCCTTACATTATATATATTTTTAATATATAATAACTTGTATTTACTGTATAGAATAACAACTTTTGCTCACAGCAAAACTATGCAAAAGAAAAATAAATAATTTAATCAATCTTAAAATCACACATTATTGCGGTGACATCCCAAAAAAGTCAAACCAAACCACAGAGTTTGCTTAGCTGGTGAACAATGTGAGTGCCCTTCTATCTGCATGATCTCACAGTAAACACAACTGATCTCATTTAGCTTCATCAACTAGGAGTGAGACCAAATGTACAATAAAGATAACACATTTGCACAAATATATATTTTTGAATTTATTTGGGGAAAATGATAAATGTACAGTAGTTCTTTCTTCATCTGAGCACTGTGGGTAGTTTTGAGCTGATTGTACGTAAGTCAAACAGAAGAGGAAAGTAAAACATGTCGGACACAGCACACTCTAAAGTTTTTGGTAAATAATTAGCTGTGATCTACCATATAGTCCCTGTAGGCTTGCTCAAGCCTCTCTGCTGTGCTTCTGTCAGTCATTTCTGACAGAAACTGCAGACAGGAACATAATGAGATGGAGTGCRTACATCTGTAAAGCAGTGGTCAAACACAAAGATGTTACTGAAAAGTTGAGAAACAGAGAAAAAACATTAGAGGCACATGCATCATCTGAGCCTTTTTAAAGTCTTCCATTTTTCATAAACACACTGGCTGCAATTCCAGCTCTTTTTTTAGTCCTGTGTGTTAAAGCAACTGATAATACTATAGATCATTATTTATATTCAGTATATTCATGAAATAAAAAAGTGACAAAAAATGTAATAAAGCAATGAGGGAAAAACTAAAGCTGCTCTCTTAATGCTTCATTAAACCTCTGGTTGGCAGAAAAAGCAGTTACCTAAACCAAATAACTCCCAACAAAATGTCAAGAAATCTCCACAGGCCGGTACATTACAGCAGTTATCTGGGGAATGCTGTCAACATGGCACACTTTTTGTTCCTTTCCCAGTTATTTTTTTTATTTTACCAGACTAATGTTTTCATTCCTTAATTTATTTGTGTAATTTAAACAGAGAGTCGCTGCACGCGCTTCACCATGATGAAAAGTTGGCACTCGGCCCTTATGCTGCATAGAACAGGTGTTATTTTTGAAGAAAGCGCCAACAAAAATGTAAAAGAAAATGATTGTTTGTTTACTTTCATGTGTTCTTTAATTTAATGACTTTGTACACCAACTTTTTAACTGTATCCATACTTTGTTCTGTCACCACATGACCACACTGTATACCTTTCATTTCCCCCTATTTTTATTCTCTTTCTACCTTGAGTTACTCCGAAGCGCACACGCTCTCATTCCCATCACCACTTGATCAAACTCTGACATTCGGTTGATGATGATTTCAGCAGAAAGTGTAGCAGTAAATAAAAATAAAATGAAACAAGGGATGAATAAAATATGAGTATAATAATGAATAAATAAAGCGGTGCATGTATAAATAAGAGCGAGTCAGACGTATCAGATGAATAGAAACCAACACACGCCACCATCGCCTACGCTCGCAGCTCTGATGAAAGGTGAGGTGAGTGGAAAGCAGTCAGCCCCCACCACCCCCCATCTTTTMTTGCATGAATGTGTTTCTCTTTTAGATCATGTCTTGTGTACCTTTATTAACATATCTGCTTATATGAAAGAACGCAGTTAAAGAATGTACAAGGTTTGAATTTTAAATGACAGCCAACAATTTACAGGAAAATCAAATATTGGGTTATGCAGCCYACGGCAAATCCTGAAGCAGTACAGTGGTTTCAGGACAGCTTGATGCAAAATATGGASGTATTAGGCCGCAACAGCACACAAGCGTCTACTAACCCAAGGATGAAATTAAAGCAGTGATTTTTCTTTATATTGGGGCAAAGTTCAACAGATGAAGAACAGCGTATGCTAAGTCTCCAAAAGCAGAAATAAGTCAAGCCCTGATTTTTTTTGCTCAAGTTTAAAGGGCCAATATTATGTGTTTCTCAGGCATACATTTAAATACTATACCATAATAAAGTATCTATGTCACCTCTAGCTGTTATTAAGATGCTGTTTTATGTTTAAATAGAAAATAAACTTATCTTCTTATCATTTCCTCTTCTAAACGCCTTGAAATTGGCCTCTGTCTCTTTAAGAACCACCTTCCGCTTTTGTTTTGCCCATTCCTGTGCGGGGGGCGGATGACGATGCAGTTTACTTGGCATCTGAAAATACATTTCCTCAATGGTATTTTTAATCTGGAAAGAGCTTCACTGAGTGAGAAGTAGTGTTGAGAGCTCAGCAGACAGTTAGGTTTCACTTTCACGTTCACCCAAGAGCCTGCAGGAGTCATGGGCAGGATGTGTGGGGTGCGGGGGAGGGGGTGCTCTCTGCCATGAGGAAGTTCGGCTTAAAGGCACGTCCCAGGGGCGTTTCTGGTCCCCAAAGACGTTTCTAGTCCCCACCTGTCGTTTTCCTCCTCTACATGGCTTCCTAAAACGCTGCAGGAT
>NW_013952486.1:145564-149071 GCF_001266775.1 Austrofundulus limnaeus | reverse complement strand
TTTTTTTTTCAAATGTACTGTTTTTTAGACAATTTAATTGTTCTAAGTGTACTATTTAACCTTTGTTTGTTGTGAAGCATCTTTTCAAAACGCATGACTTATAATCAACACGTACAAAAGGAAAACACAAACACTGGTTTATAAAATGTTACATTAAAACAGTGTTCCCACTCATTAAAAAGCTCTGAATATGTACTCCTAAGGAAAGCTGTTCTATTACACATCAATGTAAAAAAAAAACCTTCAAAGACAAAATTACCACAACTGGCAAAGTCTACCTTGCAGAAGTCAAAGTGAAAATGAAAAACAGTCCTAGTAATCAGGTATCTTCTCGCATGCATGTCACCCTTTAATGTCATTCTCTGCTTGTTCTCCCGCTCTTACCCTTTACTTTGCACTTGTGTCTCTATCTTTGATTTAAGGCTGGTAGCACTGACACCCAAAGTAATATCAAGAAAAACTATTTTCACTTCAATGTTTGCTGGTGGGTGTTCATACACCCCCGTTGTGGACAAAGTGCTTCTGTAAGGATGCATGATAGCTGATATATATATATATACTTTGTGCTTCTGTGTGCACATTCAGGTGTTATAAGTTACTGTTATCTTTTTTTAATCCTACTTTCCTTTTTGGGTGCAGAAGTGTTGCGTGTCCTCATCGACATGAAATGACTGCCTATGTCAATCCCTATATTGATGTATATGCCTATTGTGAAATACATCTGAGACCAGGAAAAGTAACCTGTAATTTGCATCTTGAAGACCCAGAAAACACTGTTTCTGAAGCAGACATGAGAGAGAATAAAGGAAGACACAAAAATACAGAAAACTTGCAAACTGGGGCAGGAGTCACAGAAATGTAAACCCAAGAAAAGTTTCCTTTTGACTTCGCTCTACCTGCACAAATTGCAAAAACTAAAAGAAGAGCACAAACAGTCAAGATGGCAAACTGGTGATTTGTGAGAATCATACAGTATATTGATCAGTGCGCACATTTATCAAACTCATGACAAAACATCTGCGCACATGTGAAATATTTATACAGACTGAATAAAAGAGGTCCAAGGACTGACCCATGAGGTACTCCACATGGTAGTGGGAAGTGCCCTGAGGTGCAGTTACCAACTGAAATAAAATTATTTTGTCTTGAAAGCAGATTTATAACCAATTTAAAACTTTACTGGAAAAAAGAAACCAATGTTCATGTCCTTTCATAAATGGAGTGAATTTTTATAGCACCTTATCAAGTCCCTACAGATTCCAAAGCGAGATACACTTCATTTGTGATAGTGGTAAGCTACATTGTAGCCACAGCTGCCCTGGGACCAATGGTGGTCAGAGGGTCTGGTGTATGATTATTATGTTCAAATGATGCTGTTGAATGGTAAATTTAATTTAAGTCTATAATTGTTTAACACATATGCATCCAGGTGAGCTTTCGTAAGAAGTGGTCTGATTATAGCAATTTTTAATTCTTTGGGAAAGACATCTTAAATCAGATGTTCTTGCCAAATTTCTGCTTGTTTGGTGTCTGTTTAAACCAACCAAAAGCTTTTTTCAGTAAACCTTATACAGACTCACACCACCACCCCACATCCATCTCAACCCTCTAGTGTTCGGGTCTAAACATAGCAGAAATTGAAGACACGGTTCCGTCTTATAGTTCAGAGCTTGAATAAATAAACTGTGAATTTCTGTCTGAATGAATTTGTGGTGACAAAAGACCGCTTTTTACTAAAACTATTTTTGTGTGTGAGAGTGCGGTAAACGTGTGTCAGAGAAACAACATCCATCCATCACACTTACCAGTTGGCTTTCTGCATGTCAGGGTCATTTTCTTGTACAAAAGTAGAGGTACACACACACACACACACACACACACACACACACACACACACACACTGATTTCCATCTTCTCCTGAGATATGTGTCCAAATATCTACAGGGCAGATTTACTATCCAGGGCAAATTACTGTGGTGGCAAATCAGGAACAGCACCAATGGGGGTGTCCTATTCTGCAGGAGAGATGAGAAAACTTTGCTGATCAACACAAACAAACACAACCAGCCTGTTTCATTAAAGAGTTAAACAGTCTACAATGTGCTGAAAAATCAACAAATAGGAAATATTTAAAACACAACCACAGGTTTTGTTCTTATGTAACAGGTGAAAAAACCTGAATCTGATGAGGCATCCTGGTGTTTCTGCTGGAGAATTTGGTACACATTTTTGTTTTAACCCGTGCTTTACGGGAGAGCAAAGTCCATTTAAAAATAATTCTGAAATGGTGACAAATTCTGCAGAAAGCACCATCCAAACTGAAGGTTTTACTTTCCTCTTTTGCAAATTCATTATTTCAACCGATGTCTTTTTTACTTTTCTGTTAGACAAGTAGATTTTTACATTGAAATATTTATCCAGTTTAAACAACCAAAAAACCCATTCTTGACATTTTAAATGTTAATAAATGTTAAGCATATTTGAAAAAGTCAAGGATTAAAAACTCATTTGCTGACATCATTTTTTAAATTTAATTTTATTCTTTCTCCAACAACTTTATCAAAGGCAGAGAAGTTTTAAAGGTTATGCTTGTTGTAAAAAACATTTTCAAGATTGTTTGAGGGCATTATTCAGAAATATGAGATAAATAGGCTTTTCTTTTGATTTTTAATGTTTTTTTCATTCCCCTTTTCTGTCTTTCATGAGTATTAAGATAAAGTCTAGTAACTCCAGATTCTGTAGAAATCGCACTGAGAGACAACTCCTGACGTAGATAATGAAGAACTCCTCGGTAGATCTGTCACAGCCAATCAAATCTGTAATTGATGGAATCAATTTCACTCGGCTAATCAAGCCCCTCTAATTTGAAGATGATTTTTTTGTAATTAAGTAGGAGTTAGAAATACAGATATTAGGTGTGATCTGACTAAAGATGAAGAGTCAAAAGAAAAAGAAAAATGACAGCATCATCTACCCAACAAGCAGTTTGTTTTATGTAATAAAACAAATTTGTATAAACAATACATTAATATGTCTCTGTGCATACTGACAGCAGTGTTTTTTAAGAAAAAAAAAAACAGTATTTGTTTCATGTGTGTAAAACATTAGGATCATGCCACTGATTACTTGTAAAAATAACTGTCATAAACAAAAGTTAGTCTAAATAATATCACTCCACGTTATATTTTCTGTGTGCCATCACTCATTCCTTCTCAGTCAGTTTCTGTTTTTCTCATCCAGCCAGCCACGCCCACTCTCACCTGCCCACTCTCACCTGCTCCCAGTCTGGATTCAGCCCAGGTGTCACCACTTCCTCATCACTTCTGTTTGTTCAGTCAGTTGGTTTGAACTCACCAGCACAGCATTGTTTGCTTCCACATTATGGAACTCCTCGTGTTTCTGGTTTTATTCCTTGTGTCTTCTTAAGCTGATCTTCTGTAAGTAACGTTTGCTGTGACATCAGCGGTATTTTTATTTTATTTTATTTTATTTATTTCAATTCAGTTC
>NW_013952486.1:126572-144699 GCF_001266775.1 Austrofundulus limnaeus | reverse complement strand
AAAAAAGTCACTGATGATGAAGAAATAAATAAACTAAATAAACTAATATTTGGTTTCGTTTTCTATTATTTTAATTGAATTTGAATTGAAACCATGACACAGGGCTTTGAGCTGAAACTACATTTCAAAGCTAAACAAAAAAATACATTTTAAAAGCAAAAACTTTGGTTTTGCCAGCTGCAACTCATTTATCTTGAAAGGTTTATCCATTGAATAAACATCTCTGTGTGTGACAGTAATGCAATGATTTCCTGGAAACACATTGACAGAAAGTCAGTTTTTTAATTTGTCTACAATATAGACAGCATGTAAAACCTAAACAATATAAATTAGGTGTCAGGCTTTAAATGACAATGTTATCAATTTATTTACCAGTAAGCACAACCTTTAGGTCTGCTCAAATGTAACAAACAGTTCTTAAAATGTTATGGAGTTTACTTCAACCCAGTTCCTAGAAATCCCATTTTGTTTTAAACAAACCTTTGTAAAATATCAAAATCTGACTTTTGATGGAAGGTAATGGTTGCATATTTGCCTCTTGAACTAACCTGGTCATGTAGACATACAGTATGTGTGGTATGATGGTTTTCCTGTGTGGATATGTCTGAGGTGCTCACTGGGCAGTGCCAGAATATTCATGCTGTGATGCTCCAGTCAGCTCAGTCTCAACCAAGGTGTTTCATTATCACTGGTTAGCACACCCAGCATGCGATGTGGAGCTTAAGAAGCAAAGACCAGTCAGTTCGGTATCTTATAGCTGTCATCCCACTTTCTCCTATAGGAGCGCATGGTGGTGATGAACACATAAGAAGGCTAACATGCAAGATTTTCTCAGCTTAAAGTTGGGGAAAAAATGTTGAGACAATTTTAAAGCTGGAAGAGAAAAAATAACAAGGACAATTAGTGATAAAAATATTGTTTACTTGAACTGAAGCACAAGTAAGCTGACCAGGAAAACTGAAAACCAAAACCTATTTTTGAGTTGGCGAGTTGGTGCAACACGACCCAAGCATGGGTGATGTCATCATTTCAACATGGCTGCTCTTTGCAGCAACAGTGAGAAAATATTACTTTTGTATTTTTTAGCCATTTTGTGTTGTTTACTTTATGGTAACTCAGTTTGTACTTGTAGGTAATACATTTTAACRCGGTTTGTATGCTCAAAATGCCACATGGAGTGCTATTGTTGCTTTATTCTTRGAACAACAAATAGATCCGCATTTTTTTAACGTTCTGACAAGCTGGAAACTGGAACACTCAACTCAGAACTGAACCCAGTATGACTTAATAATTTCGAGTTCTGCTGCAACGGGAATGCAGAAACTGAACTCGTCACAATAAAACTCAACACAGTGAGACAAAGATCACCTGAAAAACAAAACTAATTGGTGGGGGGGCACAAAGTCTAAGCAAAGAACTAATAAATGTGTAAAGCTAAATGCAAAGCAATGACAGGGTGGAAGTTCGGCTGTCCAGTTTATCCAAGGTGATGAAATGTCCTCCATAGTAGCTGTGCATGTGTGTTGTCTAGAGGACTGGCATCCAGCTGTGACTGGAAGAAAGTGTGCTTTTGTGCCATGTCTTGATTGTGTGTCTGTGTGTGCTTGTGTATGTTCATGCTCATCCCTACACCATGCAACACAACTGCCAAATTCATTAAATTTGCATTACTCAGCCTGATTAGGAAACGTGCCCTCCCTCCTGCAGAGTGATGAAAAGATGAGTTGAAAACCAAAACATCAGTGAGACAAACAAGAAATGAGAATGGAAGGAAAAATATTGGAGAAAGTGTTTGGCTGAAGATTAAAGAAGCAAACTGCTCTTTTGACCCATATACACTGTCCTTAACAAGTCTGGAAACTGTAAAAGGACTGTTGTGGTTTATTAGAGATATGGTGTATGGAGATGTTTGACAAGAACATAAAAAGGCTAAGTGGGGGGTGCAGCAGGGGTTATTGTGTCCAAAATACTCGAAGCTTCTCCGCAGGAATCATTATTCGTTTATTCATTGGGCAAGGCAACGTCGGTGCGGGAGGGTTTTAGCAGAAAAGCAACAAATGCTACTTCTGCAGCAGCGCCCGGCTCAGGCCAAACAAAGTCGCTTTGGGCACCTTGCTACAGCCACATTTAGGCCCAGTCCCAATGCTCAGTGCACACCCTACGCCCCTCTGTGAAGTGTGGATCCAGTCGAAGTGCACATTAGTGTGCGAGTGCGCAGGTTACAAGTGTGCAAATCAATTGAGAATTGGGACAGTACAGATTACGTCATCAAACACCGATATACCGGTCGCTGTTAGGCCAAGGTTCAAATACATAAAAGCAAATGTTTAAAGAAACAAACAAATTTCATCTCCTTCATGGTTGAGTTTACACAATATTTGTAATATATTGTGCATATATTACAAAGTATATGCAATCTATTTACTTCTACTAATCAGAAGGCAAAAAAATTACAATGTCTTCACTTTTTTGGAATTCCTGATTTCACTTTGTCGTGATTGGTTCTTTTTTGTGGTCTAATCANAAGTGGTATACAGGTAACATTTTAAATAAAATATTGTTTAGAACTTGACATTTGGTGCTTATCTAAATTAAGTTTTGAAAGATGGTGAAAACCTTTCAAAATTACTTTTAGAGGAAAATGTAATGGTAAAAAAACAGCATTTAAAAAAAACTGAAATGGAGAAATATTGGAAAGTCAGAAAAGGAGGTGAGAAAGGGGTGGGAGTGAAACAGGAAGTTCCAGATGGAAGGTTTGTGTTGCTGAGGCGAGTTGCCGAGGAAGTCATTAAGCAGCCATTTCATCTGCGTCTGCTTGGCTAGCGAGATTTCTAATTGCATCTGAGGAGAGGAGAGGAGAAATGCCAAAGTACATTTAGATCAAAGATGGAAGACACCAGAGAGCCTGTAGACACCAGACCTCCCTTCATCTCATCCTCTCCCACCCTGGATTGCTATCTATCTTCTTACTCTCTGTCCCACTCTCCACGGTTTTTCCTCGCCCTCTCCCCAGCTTCCCTCATTTTCTAATTTCCCTCTGCATTCTCCACACTTTCATTTCCCCCCACTCCATTTTCCCAGCTCCTCTGATTCTGCCTTTTGCCCTGTTCCCTGTCTCCCATCCCTCTGAGTTCTTCCTTTCTCTCTCTCTCTCGCTCTCGCTCTCTCTGGTAATGTGTGGGTAGTGGTTTGTGGGATCCCCCCCTCCCCTTTGGCTCATATCCTCCCTAATGGCTTTAAATACTGTCACACATCTCAGTCATTAGAGATACAAGTGATTCTTTATTTTATACACTCCAGAGAGCCGAGAAGCCATAACACTCACTCCTCCTTTTACTCCCCTTATATTTTATTTCCTGTTCACCTCCTCTTTGATTCCTTTTTTATTCTTCCATTAATGTCTTTCCCAACAATGTTTTTCCCTTTTTTAAATGTCATTATGTGTTTTTGTGCTGCTGTTGTTGATCAGCAGAAAACAAAAGTGGTGTTTCACGCTTGCACAGACTGCTGGAGTGGTAATTTGCCGGTGACAGTTGTTACTTCTATTAAAACTGTGCGGTGTCACCGAATGTGCGTTAATGTGAGATATGTCCTATTGTTAGAACTTATCTTTTCTCTTATTTGAAAATGGTAACTACTCAGGAAGTTTCTGTGCCAGAAAGACAATAATAGGCTACTTGATGTTAAATTAGAGAGGTTCTAGTACAGTGACAATGTTTTTTATTAACACAAGTGAGAACTTGCGGCAATTGCTTTCTGCAGAACTGGCCTTCCACTTTCACCCTACACAGAAAAATAGCTTCTTGCTTTTAACCACTGGAGAGAGAGGGAGATGTTTGACAAGAACATAAAAAGGCTAAGTGGGGGGTGCAGCAGGGGTTATTGTGTCCAAAATACTCGAAGCTTCTCCGCAGGAATCATTATTCGTTTATTCATTGGGCAAGGCAACGTCGGTGCGGGAGGGTTTTAGCAGAAAAGCAACAAATGCTACTTCTGCAGCAGCGCCCGGCTCAGGCCAAACAAAGTCGCTTTGGGCACCTTGCTACAGCCACATTTAGGCCCAGTCCCAATGCTCAGTGCACACCCTACGCCCCTCTGTGAAGTGTGGATCCAGTCGAAGTGCAGATTAGTGTGCGAGTGCGCAGGTTACAAGTATGCAAATCAATTGAGAAATGGGACAGTACAGATTGCGTCATCAAACACCAATATACCGGTCACTGTTAGGCCAAGTTTCATATACATAAAAGCAAATGTTTAAAGAAACAAACAAATTTCATCTCCTTCATGGTTGAGTTTACACAATATTTGTAATATATTGTGCATATATTACAAAGTATATGCAATCTATTTACTTCTACTAATCAGAAGGCAAAAAAATTACAATGTCTTCACTTTTTTGGAATTCCTGATTTCACTTTGTCGTGATTGGTTCTTTTTTGTGGTCTAATCATTTTAATTATTATTATTATTATTATTATTATTATTATTATTATTATTATTATTATTATTATTATTATTATTATTATTATTATTATGGATATTTTTTCCTTTTATTTTCATTTATAGTTCTTCATTCCCCTTGGCAGCATTGTTATTTTTTTGTACCATGTTCCAATGTTCAATAAAGGTTTATTTTAAAAAACTGTCGCTGTTTTGGCAGCAATGAATTGTGGGTAATACACTTCACTGAAGTCCGTAAAAAYGCAGACTTTGCGGAAGGGCGGAAATAGTACACAAAATGGGCGGGGCGAAGGGCGGATGTGCAGAATGTGGGACACACTTCACACTCAAACCCTTCAACATGAACGCGCATTTGAAGTGCACAAGGGAGGAACGAGTGTGGGAGTGTGGGTATTGGGACAGGACCTGAATCTACTCTGACACCAACACAATCACAAAATCATTCCAGGTCCATTCATTTCCTGTTRGGCTGAATGACACAGGAAACACAGATGTGGAATCTACACTTTTTGTTTTATGGCGTGCATACAAAAATGTCTGAAGCAGACGAAACATCATGAGCTGATGATTAGTTACAACAACAAACATTTCCTGGACTCTTCTCTCTCTTTTGAATCACAATAAAACACTAAGATCGGGATGAACAAAGCATTTAAAATTATGTGCAGGAAGAAAATGAAAAGGAACAACAGTTAAACATAATAACCAAAGAAATTCAATAAAACAAAATGTGAATGAAAACAATTGCACAGTGGAGTAAGTGAGCAAGTTTCACGCATCATATCAAGTGAAAAATATTTGTGTATTGACATGAAACAAGCTATCTTTAATCAATTCACTRAATAATGATGTGATTTACTTTTCAGCAACAAGACAAAGAACAGATGTGACAGTGATGTCTTGGGGATTAGTTGACTGCAGCTGAACATAATTACAATCTTATGTGTTACAGATGAGAAAAAGAGTGTTGTGTGAAATTGCATTGTGTCACTGTGGGAAAAGCCTGAGAATGGTTATCAAATGTAAGAAAGGTGTTATTTTCTTATGTAAAATCAGGCTAACGCATGATGCAGCAGGGAGAACCAGATCAAGCTCCCAGAGTTTCAGAATTTAAACAACTTGTTAACAAACTCAACATGTTTGTGATTACAGGCAGGGAGAGAGTCGTGTCGCTGCAGGATGGCGTGGCTCAAATGAAGCGCAAAGAAGAATCCAGCAAGGTAAGACATTGTGCAGGTGATGAGTAAGAGGAAGAGGCTGGCTAAAATATAAAAATACTTGGTATACATGAGAAAAAAATGTATAAAATGTTGTAGTGGAGAGCTATTCAAATAAATTGCTGCGGAGGCCACAGTAAATGCAGGCCAACAGCACAGGGACTGAACATCAAGCAATTAGTCATTAAATAAACCAAGTATCACAAAGATTTGTTACCCTTTGAAATTTTATTTTGCTTTTAATCATGAATACGACATATAGTACCCTTTGTAATAAAAGTAGTGATGACAAAACATCAAAACCAAAAATGGCACATTATGCCTCCTGTTAAAAACAATTTTTTTGAGTAAGGACTCTCTGCAATAGGTTTTGTCCTGTAGGTGGAGACATCCCTGCTCCTGATTAGCAGAGGTCGTGATGTGGGCGGAGATGGCCTGAGACGTGATTGGTCGGATTGACGGTGGGGTTTGAGGAGGCTGGAGGCAGCGGGGAGTAGCTTGAACGAGTTGGGCAGGTAGCAACATGTTTTTTAAGATTAATTTTAGTCATAACTTGAGAAACGAAAATGATATCTGCACGAACTTTGAATGTCATGTGATAGGATGTGTAACAATATGGCTTGGTTAAAACATCCCTAACCACCCTGTAAAAAGATTGCTAAAAATCAATATCTTTTTACAAGCTTGTTAGGGGTGTTTTAACCAAGCCATATTGTTACACATCCTTTCACGTGTATGACATTCAAATTTCGTGCAGATACCTTTTTCCTTTCTCAAGTTATGACTAAAAKGAATCTAAAAAAACGATTCCTGCCCGACACGACCAAGCTACCCCCCCGCTGCCTCCAGCCTCAAACMTCACCGTCAATTTGACCAATCATGTCTCGGGCCATCTCCGCCCACATCAAGACCTCCACCAATCACGAGTAGGGCCATCTCCGCCCACATCAAGACCTCCACCAATCACGAGTAGGGCCGTCTCCAACCACATTAAGACCTCAGCCAATGATGATTTGGGCCGTCTCCGCCCACAGGACAACACGTTCTGCAGAGACCCCTACTTGAATTATTTACATCTCTGACTTGCCAAAATTTTTAAACCAGTTTTATTTTTACTTTTATAGTTTTATCTTCAGCTGCTTGTAATTTTAAATGTCCTAGATGTTCATAAAAAATGTTTTTTTACCAGCTTCAAGCCATGATTCTGATGTTTCTGAGGATATCACACATTATGTTTAGCTAAAAGAACTTATAGTAATTAAAGTAGAAACTGGAGGTTTGGGCTTAAGAGATGAGTGAAAAAATTGACAGGCCAAACTTCAGTGGCTCGCGGGCCGGATGTGGTCTGTGAGCCGCCAGTTGACTACCCCTGCTGTAACAGCAGAGAAAGAGACAAATATTTATAATTAAACCCCACCAGTAAAATATTAACCAATTAATCTTTGAAACCAAGAAGTTTCATAGATTTTGAGGTAAAACTACAGTGGGGAAAATAAGTATTTAGTCAGTCACCAATTGTGCAAGTTCTCCCACTTAAAAAGATGAGAGAGGCCTGTAATTGACATCATAGGTAGACCTCAAATGTGAAAAAAAAATTGAGAAAATCATTTTGTCTGACTTTTAAAGAATTTTTTTGCAAGTAATGGTGGAAAATAAGTATTTGGTCACCTACAAACATGCAAGATTTCTGGCTGTCACAGACCTGTAACTTCTTTTTTAAGAGGCTCCTCTTTCCCCCACTCATTACCTGTATTAATGGCACCTGTTTGAAGTCGTTAACAGTATAAAAGACACCTGCCCACAACCTCAAACAGTCACACTCCAAACTCCACTATGGTGAAGACGAAAGAGCTGTCGGAGGACACCAGAAACCGAATTGTAGACCTGCACCAGGCTGGGAAGACTGAATCTGCAATAGGCAAGCAGCTTGGTGTGAAGAAATCTACTGTGGGAGCGATAATCAGAAAATGGAAGACATACAAGACCACTACTAATCTCCCTCGATCTGGGGCTTCACGCAAGATCTCAGCCCGTGGGGTCAAAATGATCACAAAAACGGTGAGGAAAAATCCCAGAACCACAAGGGGGGATCTAGTGAATGACCTGCAGAAAGCTGGGACCAATGTTACAAAGGCTACCATCAGCAGCACACTACGAAGTCAGGGACTCAGATCTTGCAGTGCCAGACGTGTCCCCCTGCTTAAGCCAGTCCATATCCAGGCACGTCTGAAGTTTGCTAGAGAGCATTTGGATGTTCCAGAAGAGTATTGGGAGAATGTCATATGGTCAGATGAAACCAAAGTAGAACTATTTGGTAAAAACACAACTCGTCGTGTTTGGAGGAAAGTGAATGTGGAGTTGCATCCAAAGAACACCATACCAACTGTGAAGCATGGGGGTGGCAACATCATGCTTTGGGGCTGTTTCTCTGCAAAGGGACCAGGACGACTGGTCCGTGTACATGAAAGAATGAATGGGGCCATGTATTGTGAGATTTTGGGTGCAAACCTCCTTCCATCAGCAAGGGCAATGAAGATGAAACGTGGCTGGGTCTTTCAGCATGACAATGATCCCAAGCACACTGCCAGGGCAACAAAGGAGTGGCTTCGTAAGAAACATTTCAAAGTCCTGGAGTGGCCTAGCCAGTCTCCCGATCTCAACCCCATCGAAAACCTTTGGAGGGAGTTGAAAGTCCGTGTTGCCCGCCGACAGCCCCAAAACATCACTGCTCTAGAGGAGATCTGCATGGAGGAATGGGCCAACATACCAGCAACAGTGTGTGCCAACCTTGTGAAGACTTACAGAAAACATTTGACTTCTGTCATTGCCAACAAAGGATAKACAACAAAGTATTGAGATGAACTTTTGTTATTGACCAAATATTTATTTTCCACCATTATTTGCAAAAAAATTCTTTAAAAGTCAGACAAAATGATTTTCTCAATTTTTTTTTCACATTTTGTCTCTCATAGTTGAGGTCTACCTATGATGTCAATTACAGGCCTCTCTCATCTTTTTAAGTGGGAGAACTTGCACAATTGGTGACTGACTAAATACTTATTTTCCCCACTGTAAATGTGTTTGTAAAGTTGTGTTCAAAGTTTGACCAAAATAATTTTAACTACATCCCTTTTCATCATCATCATCAGATCTTCATTTAAAACTGTCATGAAAGCAGATAGAAAAACACTTTATTTTATTTTAATATTTTGCTTTCCTTATTCTAATATTACCTGGAGGCAGAAGAGCTAATCTGATGCAACTTCTGTCACTTATGCTTTATAATTTATTTACCTGTTACAACTTATAAGGTAATGCTGTATTTTKTGTAGGAAAATGTTGCACTTTTTAATGGAAAAATTATGTTTTTGCAGGAAAGAAGAAAAAATGTAAAATGTATTTACTGTGATACTGTGACAAATGTCATCACTAGTTTAAAGATTGAAAGATATTTAAATTGGCTTTTTATAAAGCTATATCTAAAGAAATAAAGTGAATTAACAATAAGTATCTAGACAACAAAAAGGCATGCACATAAAGTAGGAAGATAGAGAGAGGAAAATGTAAAGAAACAAGGAGCCACTAATGATCCAAAGTTTCCCACCTCATCTGTCAAATCCAATGATGGCGGTTCAGTTATGGCTTCAGGAAGAATGGCTGCCAACAACACTGGCACGCTGACAATAATGGATGGTTTCAGCACTTTCAGAAGAAGCTAAATGAATGCAGAGGTTTACACAAGTGCTCAGATTCAGCCAAATGCATCAAAATCAATTAGATATTGATGCGCTTGGACAAGATCTTCCTGAACATCCGTAAATAGATGCTAAAAGGGTCATATCTTCCACAAAAACAYATCTTTTATTTTAGTTTGCCGCACAGTGATGCTTGGTCAGGAGCCCTTTAATCACATTAAYACACCAGAAATTCTCTTAGAGTAATTTTTTTTTTAAGTGAAGGGAAGTAATCTACATCGGTATTTTACAGGCTGAGGTTATGGGTGTGACCCAAAGTTCACACTTAAAGGATGTTCAGCTGGTGTATAGGGAAAAACAAATGGGTACTGATGTTTTTTTAGTTTAAGTTACTCTTTGTGTGTGTGGATGTTTACTCAAGTAGAAGGCAGGAGTCAAAAACTAAATGAAACGTTTTTTTTTTTCTGAGTTGCTCAAATCACTATTTAAAAAAACAATTGTACATTCTGTTCAAGCAAATAATTTAAGATACCACATTACGTTAATTGGTTTACACTTATTTAAATTTGTCTTATCTAAAAATTGTCACCTCAGTGGTGTGATTTTGGAGGAATGTCCTTCAGGTTGTTTTTATAGACAAATTTGATGAGAAGCTAATTTAAAAAGAAGCAAATATTAAATTATTGATTTATTATTTCAAGTGATTTTCAGACAAAACTTAAATTTTGTAGAAAATGCATTTTCTTCAGTAACTTTTTTTTTCACTTTAACCTTGCTTTAACATTGATTTTGACTCAAAAACCTGAACTTCTTCGGCGTAAACCTTACTGTAATGCATCATATGATGACACTGTTTGTTTTTAACACTCATCCCTGTAYAAAACCAAAGAACAAAGGAGATGCTATTGTTACAGTAATCCGTTGGGATGCTTAATGGCCGAAAGTGAATGAGAACGGAGGATTAAAAGGCTGCGATGGCTATTATACTCCGTAATTAGGCAGTTAACGGCCTAAGTGATGGCAGGATTATCACAGTCTGAGCTGAAAACTTGACAAAGCCTACACATGACTGACAGATTGCACAAGGCGGGTGGAGAGTGAACTGTGGGAAAAGAGAGGGGAATAAAGGAGTRAGAGGAGGGCAATGGAGTGAGAAATTGGAGAAAGAATGAACATTTTTTTCCATCATTTAGCCAGGACATTTGAGATTTCATCAATTTAGTTGGGGCTTCACTCGGCTCAGACTAAACGTTGGAGGCACAAGAGGCTTCAGCTACACAGATCCAACAGTTCAGGCAATTACAGACTCAAGAAACCGGACATGGATAGGTGTTCTTGCTAACATTACAAGTAGTTTTTGTTGGTTTAGACAACATAACCCTATAAGGATTTTGTTGTTCATTTATTGAGGCAGATCTTTAAAAGCATAAATTCTGTTCTTATCTTCAGTCGTCCGACCTACTGGCATGAAACCAGCTGCAGTTCCTTCATTGCAGACTATTTCCTACAATCACTTGGWAATTGACTTATTACACGTTACACCAAATAGTACGATTAAAGGCTTGCTCCACTCATCTCCCTGTGAACCTTTTGCTTTATGCACTTGCAGAAAAAGATTATATAAATTTAATGTTTTTGGTGATTTCTTTCAAACAAATAACAAATCAACTGTTTTTTCCTCTTATCCCAATCCATCAGCCCAAGACACAACCTAGAGCAAGCTAGTGTTCAATTATCAGTTGAATGATGTCTGAATACTTTTTTATAAGCTCAATCAAGCAAATGCCAGAAAAACAGAAGTAAAAGAAAATGTTCCGTCTTCATGGCGTACCATATTACTATCACAGAGGAAATCACAAATAATGTGTAATGAAATAGATCAGTGACTCTGTTTGTTTTGGCTGTAATTGAATGTCATATCAAAAAGTCATGACATCTGTTCTGTTTGATGAGATAGTTTATTTTACAGATTTTAAGATGTAATCACARCAGCAGAGTTTGGCTTTGCTTCACTTGTGGTGTTTGCCAAAATGTCAGCTCATAGTTCAGTCTAAAACTCATGAACATATAAAAATGTTATTTCTCTTCGCAGAACAATCAATTTATCAAGGATGTGTGTGAAACAGAATAACATCTGTTCAGAACTTTTATTGTCTTGTGCTGCTTAAAAAGATTCAGAAACAGAGAATATGTTCCATGCTGTCATTACAGGACATATTTTCCTCTGCATCACTCATTATATACACAGAATACAACAAAAATACAATATCGTTTGGCATAATTTCTGGCACAATTTTCATTTAAAACCAAGGCCCACTGGGAGCCCTTGAACCTCCATTTTAAAGCTTACTGTATACCCTGCCAGCATCAGCACCTGCTGTTTGCTAATCAGTACTCATCTGAAAAAAAGTTGTTCCCTTGAACAAGCACTTATCTCTGTGGACCAATTAGAAGCGTCCAGTCTTCTGTGTTTCTCCAGTTTTTCTGAAGTTCTGACCAATGACAGATGGCCAAATGTAAACAAGAGTAGGCCAAAAAAACATTGTTGTGCTGTGATTTACAGAGAGGTGGGCTTAATGGCAAAAATRCCAAACATTCACCAAATGCAACTATATTAGTGTTTAAACTGAAGCATCTGATTCTGACAGTTYAATGTTAAAGAAGATGTATCCTGCTTTTAAACCCTTCCTTTTCACATTTAAATCCTTCAGTTGGGGTTTATTTAAAGTTGAACTGCAATGTTTTGGTCTGAATTCCTCCTTATTGTAACTCCACAAGCCCCTCTTTAACCCCTTTTCTGAGGTGTGTCTCAGATCCACTCGTTTTGAGGCTTTTGTTTTAAATCCAAACAAGGCGCTTCACACCTCGACCTCCTCCAGCTTCCATAGTGGTCCATTCTGGTTTGATAGAGCGGTTTACAACTTTACACCTAGCTGTGCAGAAACTTGATTTTACAGATGAATTAAAAGATGTCAGCAACASAAGACTTGGCCATCCAGCCTTAACATGTTGAAGCCCGAGTCTTTCGCATTTTTTATGTATCACAGCAATTTATTGGAAAATATTACTACTTTTTTTTCTTTAAGACAAACAGCTTTGGTATTAAAAATGTGACAGTTAGTGCATGCCATTTGAAATTCAAAACCGGCTTTTTAAAATGAATTTGTTTATTTATTGTTACAATCTGATTAAGGAATTTGTAGCATTCTGGTTAAAAATCTGACAGTAAATGAGCCATAAATTTCAGCAACTGGAACTAGTTCTGAAATGTCAATGAGTACACATTAAATGTTTATTATAATATGATAAAAAGATTGCAGGACGATTAACACTTCAGCGTGTCTCCTACGTCACACTAAACGCACACTGCTGTTTCTTCTAGATAGCGTCGGGAGAACGTTAACATTGCTGTGCTCACACCAGAGCAGGTTACAAGGTCATAAATTATATCAGTGATTTTAATGGATAAAGCAAAATGGCACATTATGACAGGGCTAGTGCCGAGTTAAGCAGTCCCTTAGGAAACATAGGCTGGCTGTAAGTGCAGCTGTCCCTACAGTATGTCTCAACAGGATATCRCACAGTACATCCACTGTGCCTCGCTACAGCTGCCTGAGCTGGTTCCCCTTCCATTATACACACAATGMAACATGTCAACGTCATCAATAATTYTGTGTGATTTACAAGTGAGTAAAGGATTGCGTGTAGGTATTTACAGCCAACTTGTATTTGTGTGTACAGGCAAATTAACTGCTCYGCAAAGGATCACTTATTGGCTGGATTATGTCATGTATGACTAAGTTTAAACAAGACCAAATGTATGTTTTGTTTTGTTTTTTCTAAAAGCATTGTAAAAATCTCCTAACAGTGATATTTTCATTAAAGGGGAGATGATCACTAAATTTAAATATGTTGGAGTGACCCTGGATTCAAATTTAAATTTTAAGAAACACGTTAAGAATATGACGTCATTAAATTCAATCTTCAAAAATTTAAACAAATTAGACATTAGCTACATTTACATGGACACAAGTAATCGGATAAAATGGCCATTGGGAATAAAAATGTGTCATGTAAACACTCCATTCGAATTATTGATCCGATTCAACGTGATCTGATTGAATTTTTAATTGAAATGAGAGAGGTGGGTTATGCTGATTGATAATCTGAACGGCGTGCATGTAAACACATAATCTGATCATTTTATTTGGATTGTGGAAAACTGACCTAACTGCGCATGTCTGCTGACTTTTATCCACCAGTTTCTGCTTTTTTCTGGAGGGAGAGACAGCAGCGCAATGGTTTCCAGCAGCACAGAACTTTTTCTCCCGTTCTCTCATTCAATTAGGAAGACAAACAGCAAACGCTACTTTGCCAAAAAAAAAAAAAAAAAAAAAAAGGGAATTAATCTGTGCATCACCTGTAGCTCAACCAGGGAGTGCATTAACATCTCCACCATTATTAAAACCTGTCACAGGTCCGTTCTGGGCTCTCAGAAGACGTTTATGTTCATCGCAGAATTACAACTTTTTTCTGTTTGTGTTTTTTAGGGAAAGTTAACAACTGTGCATGTAAGTGTTTCTATTCTGAATAAAAYCTTGATGCATGTAAATGCTCATCATGTGCCATGTAAACGATACAGTCTGATTATTTAATCAGAATACWTTTCAATCTGATCAATGAATTTTGCGYATGTACTGTCTCTCACTTGATGCRGCTAAGACATTTCTGCACGCCAGGATTTTATCCCACATGTTGTACCGTATCACCTGTCGGGGTCAGGCTGGTGACAGTGTTTTAAGACCACTCGAGTCTTGACATAAACAGACTCTAAAGGTGTTGGGTGAAAAACCAGTGTGCTACCACCATTGTAAGATTTTAGAGAAATGCAAGTATTTTAGCTTTGAATTTTTTAGACTAATTTGTAACTTGTGTCTTGTTTATACAATTGTAAATGGTTTGGCCCCGCCTCCACTGTCTGATTCTGTGCATACTTGCTGCTTAGAGACAAGTGGATCGATGAGAACATCATCTGTGAGAGATTGTACCATCCCATTTCGCCGTACTGTTAATGGGCAATCAGCTTTTTCTGTAAAGGCTACTAATCTGTGGAACACACTGCCTGATGATGTGAGGAGCTGCAGCTCTCAGACAGGTTTCAAATTTAATTTGAAAAAATAGTTAAAAGCTGCTCAGATTTGTAAACATTAATTGTATGACTCTGTGTATGTGTGCTAGTGATTAAGTCTGCATGTGTGTGTTTATGTATTGTGATTAGAAAGCAATTTGTAGTGTTATATTTTCTGTTGTTTTATTATTTCAATGTATGTCCATTTCTTTTAACTTGTCAAGGGACTGCAGATGCGAATTAGCTTATACTACAACTGGTACAGTGCCTCAAATGGTGACACTGTCCCTTTTTTTAAAGTCTTAAAAAAATGAAATGGTGTAAATGGAGAACACGGTTATACCCATGATTATACAGGTCGAGTCAAATGCTGAGCAATTTTGCTGTTTTGCAAATCGAGCAATTTTTTAAACCAAATCCGTATTGGCACAACAAATAAAAAAGCAACTTAAACTCATCGTGCCCGCTCTTGTGTTATTGACTCTGCTTGCACATCTTTTGTGAYAACGAATAGTGATTTTTAGCCAAAGCTTTTGGATTCTTGTGTGTAATGATGACATAGCTCTTCCCTAATGGAGCCTCAGCCTTGACTTACTGTATAGTGCCTGATTTACTAATCAATGCATTGATCAGGAGCTTGATTGATGCCTATTCGACCCTCCGGTTCTGCTCGGAGGCTTTTAAAAAGCTGTCCTCTTTCATGTTCTGTCCATCTTTCCTTTTTTATTCTCTCTCCTTTTCCTCTACCTTTTTTTAATCCCATTTCAAAACAGTGATGAAGGAAACTGAGCAGTGTATCTTAGTGTATCCCTGACACAATAAGATATTACACTACAAGTATTTAAACTCTAGCTCCCTCAAGCATTTAATTTCTAATTTATGTCTACACATGCATGAGCAACGCGTGTGTAAAAAAACATCATTGCTTTGTTTTTATGTCCAGGATGCACATTTACTAAATGGGCTTCAAATAGAACCAAACCTTGAGGCTTTCAAAGGTTGGACAGAGGGGAAATAGTCCAAGGAACACTTGTAAATCTGATCAGCGATGGCTTATCTCTAACACGCAGCACCACCCCCAACCACCTTCTCCCATCCATCGCTGCAGCCTTGACGTGAATGGGGGTGTAAATTGCAGCGGCTTTGTGAAACAGGAATGGAGTCAGATGGTACTTTAACAGATATGGTTATAAAAATAATAGGAATACACAGATGAATGCGAGAACTAACAGGCCTGGTAGTGAGAGAAATTTGAGTGGGGGAGAAAAGAAGCTGCTGAAGATGAAAGGTAGAAGGTGCATATAAAGAAAAAGCATTAGAGGTTGAAAGCTGCAAAAAATGAATAACTAGGAAGAGTAGGGAAGGGGGRAAGAAATCAAGGAGAATTAAAATGTGTGAGAAGACAAATTAGGAGGAAACCTGTACATTTATGTCTATTCACTATGAATCCTAAATGGAGTCGTGAGGCCCCGTCAACATGTAAAGCTTCTGACTGACAGCTTAATGATTGGCACTTAGAGGGGAGGAGCGGAGATGAGTGTGGCGCAGAGATGGATAGATTGATGGAAAGGAGGACGACTTAATGAAGGGGGGGGGCAGAGTGGAGATTCTTCAGGATGAAGACGTTTCAGGATGAATGATTAAATGGAAACGTCAGTGCACATATGGATCTGAGGATAAATGAGTACAGTGAATGAGTCGATACAGAAAGTGTTGCAAGTTTTCAAACCATGCAGAAACTTTACGAACTTGGTGAATTTACTCCTGAAAAGTGAGATCATGTTTGGGCGTGCTGGGAAAGCACATGGTTTGTTTATAGATGCTTTTTTAACGTTGAGTCTGAGAAATTATTTTGTCTGTAGTCTCAATTAAAGCCTGGATTTTTTGTTTATTGAACACATATCAATAATTACCCTTCATACAAGAGTATAGATTCAGAGTCTGATTAAGAGTCTGAGCTACCACCAGATGAAAATTTAGCTCAATATCCGTAAAAACAACTTTGGATGATTAATTGTGGCAGCCATCTTGTATCAGATTAAAAACGACCTAAACCTAAATGTTTTGTCCTGTTTGTTTTTATGGATGTCAGTTATCTATGAAGGTCACGCCTTCTACCCGAGCTTTCACTGAAACTGGCAGGAACATAATTTCCTGTGACAACCAAGTGTTAAAAAGTGAAAGAAACTCACAAGCAAGGAGAGTGAGCAGGGACCAGGGTAATAAAAACAAATATTAAAATGGGACAAAGGAAGACAGGATGGGACAAAAAGTACAAGGAAGTGAAAGCAGACAAGAAAATAACAGAGGAAAAACCTTTAATAAGCATGTCAGTAAGCAGAGTAGAAGTTGTGCCACCCATAATTTCTGTTTTTCCTCCAAGGAGGTAGATTTGCATCAGTCCTGAAACTTTTATAAAAGTTTTTATTTCGATATATTTTTTTTACCTAATTTTGTCTACTCTTTTTACATTTTTCTTGTCTATTTAGCCCTTTTCTGTGCATGACTGACTCAAAAATGTTCTGAACTACAATTTAGTTTAAAAAAAATCCCGACAAAAACTATGATAAACGTTAGTAGGAGTTAAAGTATCTCTCGAGCGCTGTTCACGTGAGTCACTGTAAAGGAGATGAGTCACAGGCGAAGCTTTCATCTATGTTCCAACCACAACATGTGGTCATCAGATCATAACAGATCAAGATCCCAGAAACAAACAGCTGAATACAAGTTCTTCAGTAGGATATCAATGGCTCAGCCTTAGAGACCTGGTGAGGCGCCCAGTTATCCTGGAGGAACTCCGAGTTGAGCCGTTGAGTCAGACAAAGTGGTTTAGGTGTCGAATTAAGATGCCTAAAAACCACCTTTTAGGTGGCTGCATCCCTCTGGGAGGAGACCCTGGAGCAGAACTAGAGCTTGAACTCACTGGAGGGATCATGTATGCTTTCTGACCTGGGAATGCCTTGGTATTCCCTGGGAAGAGATGAAGAATTTTGGTGGATGAATGGATGCTTTTAAATCATAGTTGAAGATGCTACAGATTAGAAAGTTGAATGCTGTTTTTCTAGTATTTATACTGCAAATGCAAAAAAAAAAATAGGGCAATATATATGTACATTTTTGTAAAAACATCTAATAAGCCTACTTGTATTTGTACCAACATGTAAACAATATGTACATAAGAAGTGATCACAAAAAATACTAACTTTTTATCGCTTAATTTTTCTTCCATGGTGTCGGACTCATACACTTCCTGCCTCCTCGCACATCAACAAAACCATCATTCATGTGCAGATCCTTCTTCCTCCTTTCACCATTTAGACAGGTGAATGATTGCAATCAGGCAAACATTAGTATCTCCTTCATTTTCCTTTTATGAATACACTCTAAATGTTTGCTTCGAAGACACACACACACACACATCCAGGTTGGATGCACTGATGAAACTTGGTATCCTGGAGAGACCACCAGGGAAAACTCAACTGAATCAATTCATATAATGAATGGCCAAACAGACTGCTGCTGGTGTGTGTGTGTGTGTGTGTTGGTGTGTGTGTTGGTGTGTGTGTGTGTGTGTGTGTGTGTGTGTGTGTGTGTGTGTGTGTGTGTGTGTGTGTGTGTGTGTGTGT
>NW_013952486.1:93663-126218 GCF_001266775.1 Austrofundulus limnaeus | reverse complement strand
GACCCACTCTTTTCCTGGCACGTCCTCTGATTGTGGGAGTGTGTGTGTGTGTGTTTGTGTGTGTGTGTGTGTGTGTGTGTGTGTGTGTGTGTGTGTGTGTGGTAAAAGGAAAAGAGGAAAAGGCAGTCAGGAATGAGGAAAGGGAAGGACTGAGACAGGGATAGGTGTTGTGGTTGACTGGATGAGACATGCACACCAAAGCCTATCCATGAAWATATGTAAATATGATGGATGTGTTTGGGCCTAATTTCTCCAGCTGCCTCAGCTGTAGCCCCATGTGAGKCACATCCTGATGAAAAYTGTGAAAAGTRCGCTGTGATATCCGTCTTCCATCAYGAGGCTGGGTCCTGCTGCTCTGTTATTGCAGCTACTTCTAAAAACGAAGCAATAAAATTTCCACTTTTTCACAGCATGCTCCCTGAACTTCTACTTCAACCCCAGAAATAACGCGTATTAAAAAAAAGTTAGCTTTTTTTGTCTCCGTGGAGCTGCGGGAAGTTCCAAAATGTGACTTGATAAGTAGATAAATTAACAACATAGTCAATAAAAAATGATAAGCTCCATTATTGCTACAGTAGGTACTGTACAGAGTTTAGAAAGTCTAACAACATTCTTTTTTATTATAGCCCACTTGTTCTATTTTATTGTGTATTACACAATACAAGGGTGTTGCAAAAATATATTTACTTTTTAAGAGAAATTTTAAAATAGTGATATTACATTAGTTTGTTTTGGGGGTTTTTTGCTCTATAGGTCTACGACATCGGAAACAATTTCATAGTGCATTCATACATTGAAACTTATTACTTTTAAAAAGTAAAGGTGAAGTAATGCTCGTTGCTTTTAGGTGTCATTTCTTTGTCTTTAGTGGTCTTTATTGTTTGAGGAGTTCTTGTAGGCACATTAGAAGATCTACAACTAGAAAAAAACTTTCAAAGGAAACATTGCAGCTTGAAATAATATTTTTGGTTGGTTGACGCGACTCTACAATATTGCGTGGACATTGGGGACAGTTCCCTTGGATTGGCAGATCGGGGTGGTGGTCCCCCTATTTAAAAAGGGGGACCACAGAGTGTGTTCCAACTATTTCCAACTATAGGGGGATCACACTTCTGAGCCTCCCTGGTAAGGTTGTTTGGGAGGTTCTGGAGAGGAGGGTCCGTCAGATAGTCGAACCTCGGATTCAGGAAGAGCAGTTTGGTTTTCGTCCTGGCCGTGGAACAGCGGASCAGCTCTACAGCCTTAGCAGGGTCYTGGAGGGTGGATGAGAGTTCACMCAACCAGTCTACATGTGTTTTGTGGACTTGGAGAAGGTGTTYGACTGTGTCCCTCAGGGACTCCTGTGGGRGGTATTCCAGGGTTATGGGGTACCAGGCCCTTTGATACGGGCTGTTAGGTCCCTGTACGACCAGTGCCAAAGCTTGGTCCGCAKTGCCAGTAGTAAGTCTCGTTTCTGGTGAGAGTTGGACTCCGCCAAGGTTGCCCTTTGTCACYAATTCTGTTCATWACTTTTATGGACAGAATTTCTAGGAGCAGCCAAGGTGTTGAGGGGATCCTTTTTGGTGACCTTTGGATCACTTCTCTGCTTTTTGTGGATGATGTGGTCCTATTGGCTTCATCAGATCGTGGTCTCCAGCTCTCACTGGAGCRGTTYGCAGCCAAGTGTGAAGCAGCCGGGATGAGGACCAGTGCCTCCAAATCCGAGACCATGGTCTTGAGCCTGAAAAGGGTAGGTTGCCTTCTCYGGGTCGGGGAGGAGGTCCTGCCCCAAGTRGAGGAGTTTAAGTATCTCTGGGTCTTGTTCACGTATGAGTGAAGAATGGAGYGGGAYATCGACAGCCGTATTGGTGCTGCGTCTATGGTMACGAACTTTGGGTAGTGACTGAAAGAACGAGATCGCGGATACAAGCGGCCGAAATGAGTTTCCTCCGCAGRGTGTCTGGGCTCTCTCTTAGAGAKAGGGTCAGAAGCTCAGTCATCTGGAAGGGACTCAGATTAGAGCCGCTGCTCCTCCACGTCGAGAGGAGTCAGTTGAGGTGGCTTGGGCAGCTGGTTAGGATGCCTCCTGGACGCCTCCCTGGTGAGGTGTTCCGGGCATGTCCCACTGGGAGGAGACCCAGGGGAAGACCCAGAACACGCTGGAAGGACTATGTTTCTTGGCTGGCCTGGGAACACCTTGGGATTCCCCTAGACGAACTGGCCCAAGTGGCTGGGGAGAGGGAAGTCTGGGTCTCTTTTGCTTAGGCTGCTGCCTCCCGCGACCCGACCCCGGATAAGTGGCAGAAAACAGATGGATGGACCTTTAGTAAATGATCTTTTAAATTTTATTTTCAGCAACTTGTAGATGCCCACTTTTTGTTCCAATGTCATAAATTATGAGTCAAGATAATAAAGTTTGCTTCTTCAAGTCATTCCTATCCCCTTCTCCTCCAGGCACCCATTGATATTACGTTTTCCCATTTTTTCAATCTTTCAGTCGGACTGAATAAAAGTGTCATATGTGGTAAAAAAAATTGTGTGGTAGAGAGAGCATTTAAACTTTATGTCCACATGCCTATTAGAAAAAAAGCTAAAGTGCTGTTGAGGAAGCTCTGGGATCAAGGTTGCAGTGTTTGTTTTATGTTTTCACATGTTGCAATTAATGGGCGGGGCTTGTTCTCCTTTTTGTGAATAAATTGACCAAACCAGGACACAAATCAACACATCAGAAAAAACWAAACAGGGTTTTGTAATTTGTTGCTCAGTAAATGTAGCAATCAGCCTAAATTGATTTCCCAAAATCCCTTGTGATTTAACAAGTCAAATTAAAGGTATGACAAGACAAGCACTTGCCTTTTCCTCCACATTTTAACARGTTTTATCCTTTTTCTTTATCCTTTTCAGAGTAATATTACATTTTTTCTTACTTTCTACTTCAGAACTGCTCAAATTAAAAAACCAAAAAAACRAAACTACAAAATCCCAACACAACCTGCTTAATGAAATGCATGGATGTGTTTCTATAATTTATGCAATAGGTGGTACATTTTAACAGTTGCCCTCATTAAACCTTTATTGAGCACACAAACATTTTTAGAGAATTTTATAGCAGAGCAGAAGGGGATTTATTTTATTATTTTTTTATTGGGGTCTCTTTCTTTTCCTCCCMCAAAGTTCTTGTGTTGGATTGGGTTATGAATCCACATGACAGAGCAAGGCGAGCACACACAAAGACACACACCAGGTCGTTTTTTTTTTTCTTGTGTTTTATACACACTGCATGTAGAAACCAACAGCGTTTTCTGCTGAGAGTGCAATTTCTAACAAGTACAACAACAATAACGATACCGCCAGCTTTTCTGCAGCTACAGTGGACAACTGAGCTCAGGGCACCTCCATGCATTTGTGTGTGTATTAGTGTGTTTGTGCTTGTTTTGCAGGATAGAAGAAAAATGGGCAAACAGAGACAATGGCAGGGAATATAATTTACATTGTGCTGCCCCACATGAGTTCCTGGAGGGGTGCGATTGAAGCAACTGAGACGTCTCGTGTGTGCGTAGGTRTGTGTTTTATAAAGAAGGTTGGATCGCAGTGGGGTGGCTGTGTTTGTGTGTGTTTGTGTGTTCATGGCACATGGGCTGTGAGCCTGACATCAGGAAAAACACCTTCCCATTATTAAGAACTTCCTGTCTGCTAGAGAGTTCTAAGTGTGTTATTGGTGTGCAGATTGTGTCATTTTGGTGAAATTGTTGCAAAGGCTGATTTTTTTATATAAACTCTTGACCTCACATTTGCAGCAACTGCAGAACCTTTCCCCAGGGTGTCGAGCATGCAGGCTACAGATGCCACCATGTGGAGAAATCCCTGATTTTACCTCAGATTACCATTTAGCTGCTTCACTGTCTCACATCCAGAAAAACATTGGCTATTGTTTTATTCAATAAATGAAGTAAAATAAGTACTTTCGTAATAGTATGTACCAGTTAAGTACTGAATAGTTAAATGCTTTGTTAGCAAAAAAACAGTATTAAACGTAAATATTAATTATTTTTGTCTGAGCCAGTTTTAAATAGTATTAAATCAATATTCAGTTAATATAAACAAATCTTAACACTTAGTCCTGCRTGGACATTTTGATTCACTGTATGGGATATTTTATTTTTCAAAATGAATCTTTGCCTCTTTTGCCTGCTGTGATGATGTGGACCTTGCAGCCCGCTGTATTTARTCTGACAGAAACCTTTAGATGTTTATGAAACATCAAGTGTGTGTCTGCCATCCCTCTGTTTCTGAAGAAGTTTACTTGAAGTAAGTATTAATTTGAAGCACCAGATGGTTTGAAACACAGGCCTGTCAGACATTTCCTTTGGAAACTGTTTAAAATGGAACCAGCACTTTTATAGTTACCTGGCAAAAGATTAAATAAAACATCTACCAGCAAAGTGAGTTGGTAAATCAAGCTCTCGCTAAATCCAGTTTGGAGAACTGCAAACACACATTTTCAATATAAAAAGAAGCCTTTTAGTGTTTCTGCCTTTTTTTTTATTTTAACCAAAAACACTCTTGAGGTCTGATGTAACTAGTTTTGAGGCATCATTTTGCTGACCTCTTTAAAAAGTTAACAATAATCATCACTAACACCCCAAAGACTCACAGCAGGTACATAACTATTGATCTAACTCTGAAATCTGAACAATAGATTTTCTCATAATCATCTGATTAATGATTTGCACCCAAAATATTGATTGATTTTAATCTGTGCTGCATGTTTCAWAATTAAAAACGCTGTGCTTGTTGGAAGCTAGATGTTGGAAGAAAGACTCAAATACTGGGTTCTGGATACAAAAGCAGGCGATTGTAACAAAGATGAATTTAATTCTAACGAGGGGAAAAATTGGACCAAAGTTTAAACCTGTCGATACAAACTAACAAAATATCAGGCACATGTATAAGATCTGTATAAAAGACAACTAAACWAAAAAAAGATATTAAAGACTAAGGAGTCAATTGCAGATATAAGCCAGGTGTGTTGATTGGCAAATGCATGAAAAGAGCAAAGTAGACGATAACGCAACAATATTTTTCAAGGTTTGACCAAAAAGGCTACAACTCTATTTCTCAAAACAAAAGGATTTAAAAAAACAGTATGCATTTACTCAAGTAATGTTTGGTTTTAAATGTTTATATTCTGTCATGTTTTACACCTGGGACGGGCAATTGATGGGCCGTATGTGGCCGCGGGTGACTTTTGTTTGGCTCCATCTTTTTTTTATAAGGTTAGATTAAATAAGGTTAGATAAAATTAGGGGAAAAATAGAAAAGTTATTATTTTTAAATTATAAACCTTTGTGTTTAGTTTGCTTAGAGATGCTATCGCTGTCTGCCATAAAGGATTTAATATTAGTCACCACTACAACACGTTGCACAAAGCTAAATATAAGAAGTTTACTGAAGTCACACGTAAATAAACAAGTGACCCAAACATTTTTTTTTAAATGGCAGTTAGCTATATGGKCCTCTGGTAGTGTCGACAATAAATTTCGGTCCTTTCCTTCATTTAAGTTGCCAATCCCTGTTTTACACAATACTCTGTTTCTCCTTCCTGGTATTATGATATAATCTTGCAATATCTTTTACACAATTATTTCTGCAATATCAGTGAACCTGCAAGAACAAAAAATGACAAAGAATGTTTTCAAAAATTACCCATCAAAGCTTAAAATGACCTCAAGTAATCACCTATAATTTTATGGCTTTGAAGATCTGCCTTTACAACTCAGTGTTAGTAGTTAAATCTTTACTTTTGTTGATGTTCTAAAAGCTTAAAATGCAAATGTGTGAAAAGGATCTTGAACATTTTTGCTTGCGTCTTGCTGTTACTTGCTGTCAGCAGTAATTCAGGGGACTGTTTAGAGAAAAAGCATGTTCTCTGCATGAACTTTACCTGCATGTAAATCTGGGGAATAAATTAAAGCGGAGACATCAAAAGCAGGAAAGCTGAAAAGTGGCACGGAGCTCAGAAAATAAAGAAGGCAGATGGAACAGCATGCTGAGAGCACGGTGTGGGAGCAAAACTGAAGATGATGCATTAAGTCGGAGTATGATTGGCATATCTTGGCATCACGAAAAATTACACAAGAATATCTTTAAAAATTTCATAAATGCATTAAAATTATATTTATTCCCTTGTTACAAGAACACCTCACTGCGTTAATGATCATCCTGAGAAATGTTGATCATTTTGGCCCACCACCCAAATACAAATAATTGTTTTTTACACCTATAGCTATTWAACTTTGAAGTAAACACAATCACAKTACCAAAGTTTCATATTTTGTCTTGCTCTGAAAATCTAAATTTTTCATGCAATCATGGACAGTTCTTTGTTAAAAACAGCTGCGTCTGTCGTTTATTGGCTTTCTTATAATATTCTGCTTTTCCCCTCATTCCAGTTTCTGCTTCTCTTTCAGACATTTACAACTCTTCCATTTATTGATTCTTTTCTCTCATTTTTTTTCTTCTTTCTGTTATTTTTCATCTCTTCAGCCCTTTGAGTACAATTTTTTTYCCGAAAAGTAGAACAATAAAAGAAACCGAAAAAAATCACACCTAGACTTCTACGTCCCCCMCACACCCACCACCTTTTGTTTCCCTCCCAGTCGTCTGTCTTCCCAAACAATATTACAAAAGCAATTCCACACCAGTCAATAGGCTCCAGGATTGGTTCTCATCTACCTTGTCCCATAGGGGCTGCCATATCATCAATACAGATTTATACTATAGCCTGGTAGCTAATATACACAAATGCCAATACGCTGGCTCACTCTAGCTGGTAAAAATACATGAAGCAATCTGGGCCAATTTTATGAACAGTACTAAAAGACTGGCAGTGGAAAGAAAACAAGCCTGAGAGACAGTTATGTGGCATTAGAGAGAGGAGAAAAATTAGCCCACTAAAGTTTCAAATGTGCAGAACCAGGAGGCAAACATGCAATCGTTTGTTTAAAAGAAACTATTTGGTCGACAATATTACCAGAAGTCAACTAGTATGTTTGAGAAATTTAAATCAATATAAGATTTTAATTAGTTATTTGACGCTTTAAAAGGTGTTATCACTTTGATTGGCGAGTGTATAAACCCTAAATAAAACCCATGCCAGCGCTCAAAAACCAAGGAATTTGGCTTCAGYTTTTGACAGTAATGTTAAATGAGTTACTTTGTTTATTGTTGTTAATGTAACATGGCTTGGATTTCTCTCCAAAAAGTTGAAGGTATTTTTTTGCCAGTGTGTGGGACACAATTGTGTCTGCATAAGTTGTCCACTATATTATTATTTGACAAGGCCTTAAGCTCTCCTCCTGCGGTCAAACAACATGTTATTTTTCTATCAAAATATTTATTTTACACATTCAGCACGATCATCTAACTCCCTCCTGTCCTTAAGCTGCTCATTGTTAGAAATCCATTCAACTTCGGCAGTGTCGTCTGCAAACTTCACTATATTTCCTGGATATCTTGCAGAGCAGTCACATGTGAGTACAGTGAACAGCAGGGGGCTCAGGACACAACCATGTGGAACTGGTGTTGAGAACAATGGTAGAGAATTAAATGCCATAGATCTGCACAGACTGTGGTCTGTGTGTCACAAAGTTTACGATTTACGGCCCAGTTGTATATCAAAGATTTTAGTCCTAGGAACAGCAGTTTATTGACTAGTGTCTGCGGGATGGTGTTAATTACTGATCTGAAATTCAGAAAGAGTAGTCTGAGAGATGAGTTATGAGGGCCCAAGGATCCACAATGAAGTAATTCTGTGTGAGCCAAAACCAGCCGTTCAGGCATTTCATGACAGTATAATAGTACAATACTATACTATAGTAATACACTGACAGTAAAAAGTATTTTTGTTCCAAGTTGCTCGCACATTCGAACTAAATACTTTTATTTTGTAAGGTCGAACGATTTTTTTTCTAATCAAAAATGTAGTTTACATTTGAACAAGTGGTACAATTTTGTTTTACAGTCGGTATGTGTTAGTGGTTTTCATAAGTGGGAATAATAAAATAGGAGTGGATAATTATAAACGAATCATTACCTAATGATTCTCTCAGCATGTTTTTATAATCTTTGATATTTGACCTTTAGAAAACCGCTTGATTAAAACATTTATTGTAAAATCATTCCTTATTCATTTGTTTTTGATTACTCGTTTTTTTTTTTTGTGTTGTCGTTCCCAATTTTAAACAGCCAGTCAACTGTTTTTTACACTTAACCAACATATGCTTGCTCCATTAACAATAATCTCTTAAAAGCATTTAAACCATTCAAATGTAGTTACTTTTTATTATCAAGTTGGCATTTTATGCAAGCATCATTGTATTTATTTTTTCTTATTGTTTATTTTTTTTTCTTTTGATGAGTCGGGCTGCTTGTTATTCAGCTGTCTACTCCTAAGTGTCCATTATCTGGAAAAGGAAAAAAAAAGAACACAGAGGAAGTTTCCAGCTGTGATGATAGCTTCAATTTTGATTTAGCTTTTGCTGAAACACAAACAGACAAGCACATACACAAGACAGCAATTCTCTAGCAGGGACCAGCTGCTAGTTACACGTGCTGCCAAAGTGTGTGTATGTTTTGAGTACAAAAGTGTGTTTTAGGGACGGGGTATGGGGCAGATTAATGGGGCTGAGTGAAGCTGGGAGTCGGGAAAGAATAAGGTGTGCATGTAGGAAGTGAACTGGAGCCCCTCTGCTGCTCAGATGCACAGCTAACAGCAGGATCACAGCAGGAAAACATAGCTGGGTTCTGAAGCTGAAGGAGAGAACAGATGGAGAGAATGATTACACATGCACGTCATATACTGTATGCACACACTCGAACACAAAAAACTAGAAGTCACTGATAGATACAGGGAGACACACACACATTGAATTATGCATGCACTCTCATACAGATGGGCCCATTTGGTCCCACACACACAGAGACCCCCTTCTTACTTCCTCTTTTGCTGCCTTTTTAGTGCTTTTAACTTACACTTGCTATCAACTTTAGAGTGTGTAGTGTGTTTACTACGTGCACACAGCTGTCTTTGAGCAGGCAAGCAGGCCTCATCTACAAAACACACRTTCAAAAGCGCTGCCTCATGAGATTATTCCAGTTCAGTGTTTTTACAGCACGTGATGACTGTAATCTGTCAGGTTAAATTCTGTTTCTGCAGAGCTAACACATTTGCAACATAGTTACGCTGAAGTACAGCTCTGACAAAAAGTATTTAGTAAAATATTGTTTTTACTTTTTTTATTATCAGAATACTGAAACTAACCTCTGCTGTGTAATCTGTCAGAGCTGTGGTTTCTAAACTTTTCAGCTCCAGACCCACAAAATACTAATAAACCCAGCAGAGACTTTATCGCTACATAAAAAAATGAGCAAAGGTTCTCTGTAACACAATTAAACAAGAGAATAGTGACAACTTAAAAAAAACATTTACAATCATTGAACAATTTGTATATGTACTGTTTTTGTCTTTTAGCCTTCAATTTATGGAAAAAAAATATTAACCTCTTTAACTGTTTTAAAGCAGGGATATTATGCAAAATTGACTTTTTGTAGTTTTATATCCGGTCATAATGTCATTCCCTCATCAAAAACAAACCCAGAGTGTTGCTTTTAATTTAATTTAATTTGTTTTTCCATTTATTCATTTCATTAAAAAAAACTAATACACATGAAACAAAAAATATGATCAAATAATATGAAAGGTAGCATAAGAAGAAAAAAAATCTTATCTGCCGCTGTTGACTCATTCACACATGTTGGAGGAAACCTTGAATCTCCTGTGGTAACCATGTGGAGTTGCCTAAACACTTGTTGGTATAAAGTATCACCTATTTGTACAAAGCTCCTCCCTGGAGATCAGTCTGCAGCTGAGCTCCCGCCCCACAGAGCACCTTTATCCTGAAGCATTGTAAAGACGTGCTGAACTGGGAGTGTCAGAAATGGTAGAAGGTTTTCAAGGAGACAGAGGCCAGTTTCAAGTCCAGACCTTATGTGGAAATTCTGTTGCAAATTCTGTGACATGTTCGTTCAGGTAATGTCAACAGAGGAAAATGAACAGATTAAAAAAAGATGACCAAAATAAAATATAAATATCTACAGAGAGACTAATTTTACATTTTCTGCTCAATAAAATGTATTTAATGACCAAAAAAGTGGATTATCCATGATATGTCCCCTTTTATATGAATTCTAAATTTAAATCTGTATCTTGCGTTGAATTGTAAGACATTCACCTTTTTATAATTATCGTTATTGTAAATTGTCCAAATTAGTTAGCATAAAACAACCCCGTAAACACGCAGTATGTACCTTCTTTGTATCTTGGGCTTACCTGATAAGGATATTTCAGAATTTAAACTTCTTGAAACTCTAAAGATGTTCCTTATTTATTGGTAATGGACAGTATTTGTGACAGATTCTACCTGCTGATGGTCTATCAGTAGAACTCACCTCAGTCAATGTTTTCCTGGCCGTTACGTGAAGAGAAACCTCAGTGAGCTTTGGCATCATTGTGCCAGTGGACCATTGTAAAATCTATAAAGCTTTTAATGTTGCTGCTGGTCTCTTTCCTGACACTATTTGTTCCTGTCAGGGTGCAAATAAGAACATGTTGCCGCAGAAWCAGGCTCACCTTTCACTGCAGATAAGCAGAATACTCAGTCAGCCCCCGATCCAATCCAGCACTTCCTCTCCAGGTTTGTTTTTTTGAACATGAGCCCAGAGCATTTTTTTTGCTCCCCCACCCCCTTCTTTTTTGACACCGTGATTGGCTGAACAAAATGTCACAGAAAATTATGTAGACAATATTTTTGTCAAAGTCCTAGACATCAGACCAACCATGACATCTTTGTAGGCAGGCAGGTGGGATGACAAATAAATAAATAAATAAATAAATAAATAAATAAATAAATAAATAAATAAATAAACACACAAAAAGGTCAGTTTTGAAGCTGCCACAAGACATTATGTGTGCATACTTCACCTGGGCTTGTGCAGAACCATGAAAATGAAGGGTAGCAATTTACTGTTTGTCATCTGCTTCAGTAAAATTTTACCTTTAAAAAATAGACATATAGCTATTAATTATGTATATTGACTACAGTATATCATTTTTATCATTTTAGGACACCACCAGTATGTTAACTCTGTTTACATCATCAGGCCACGCAGTTTTTCATACACATTCAGTTCTTTCCTCATGTCTTCAAACCAAAGGGAACAAATTTAACCACCTTTGCAAAATACATTTAAACATGAATGAATGAATGAATGAATGAATGAATGAATGAATGAATGAATGAATGAATGAATGAATGAAAACTTGATCCCATGACGGGAAATTACACTTCAATTATTCCTGGTAATTAACAATTAAACTCATCTTTTTTTCTTGTGTTTTTACATGTTTTTAGTTTTTAGTTAAATGAGTTACAACAACACCTAATTTCCCTCTGGGATCAAAGTATTTTTGAATTGAATTGAATTGAATGACTCTTCCCTTTTCTCAGCTGCTTTGCTTTAAAAAAAGTCATCACCAATTTGAATAAACTCGGTTACACAAGCGGACCATAATACAAAACGCAGTCCAAACCAAGGATCAGTTTCTGTGAATTTTCACTAAAAAGGTCTATGCTAGATTATTCTTATGGAAACACACAATTTTTTTCCAATTTGTGTTTTATGTAGGATTTAGAACAGACTTAACCAAACAGATAAAAAAAAGTTTAAACAGACTCATCAGGAGCATTCAATTTTTATAACATATTCTCCACCAACAACTTATTGATTTATTAGCTGCGCGATGGCTCTGTTGGTAGAGCTGATGCCTCCCAGCAAGATGGTTGCTGGATGAAATCCTGGCTGTGGAGCTTTCTAGTTTGCATGCTCTCTTTCCATGCATGTGTGGGTTTTCTCTGGGTGCTACGGTTTCCTCCTACAAACCAAAAAACCTGCACGTTGGACAAACTTGTTACTTTAAATTGTCCCTAGGTATGGTTGGTTATCTCTTTTGTCTCTATGTGGCTGTGACCTGTCCAGGGTGTCCCCCGCCCCTCCTACAGTCACTGCTAATTATGGGCACCAGTGACCCCTGTTACCCTTAAAGGAAGAAACAGATAAAGGATAATGAATGGATGGATATATCTTTGCAATTTATTTTATCACATTCTAGCAAATTGGGTAAAAAAAAAGAAAACCCTCTCTAAAAATCCAATAATTTGACTTTAAAATAAGAGCACACAGAAAAAAGATAACTGAAGTCGATTCTCTGATGCTCTTCCCACACTAAAATCAAAGTTTGCTGACGAATTCAAACTTAATTTTCTCGGCTTGAAAGTTGGCCGAGACTCACGAGAAGACTGCTCTAAATACAAAAGAGAAACAATAAAATTATTTCACGGTGAAAGCATCTTTGGGACCAGATACAATGTTAATGAGGGTCAAATTTGGCCCACGTGCCTTGAGTTTGAAACGTGGCATGAGCCCTATTTGTTTCAGTCGTTTAGTCATTTATTCTCCTCTTTTCCTAAACAGAAAGAATTTTGGGTCCATTTCTGTTTTTACCTAATAAATAAAGCAAAATTACCTTAACTTTTACTTTGTGATTTCTTTTTCTTTGCTCTGACCACCATCCATTCCTCTTCATAACGTTTCTTTACATCTGCTAACAGAAAGAAAAAAGCTCAACCTTGATGATAGTTCAGGCTTCGAGTGTGTATCTGAGTATATACTTGACCTACATATCAGTGGTAATTGTGCACACACAATAATTGCATGCTCAGGTGATGCATGTGTGTGTTATTAAAACTCAAAGAAAATGAGGGAAAGTACATTTCAAAACATGTAGGTCTGATAGCGTGCCAAACCTTCAGTTCTGTGTGTGAAGTGTGTGTGTGTGTTTGTGAGTCACTCAGGCTTGTTGGTCTTTGGGGTCCCAGCAATGCTGCTACTCAACCAGCTTCATACACTTTCTTCTAATTCCCTGCTTTCTGTCTCTCCAAATACATTGCTGCCTTTATCAACAGCTAAAACAAATAGCCCCAGCCTCCCGAGACAGACAGAAACACACACAGTAACTAATCCTTATGAGGACTAAACTGGGATTAAGATTTATTCTTATCCTTTTAAATTCCAAACTGCATTAATTCTTTACATTTAACCTTTATTTGGTCCTGTGTCTCTCAGTTGTCATGTATGTTATAATAAAAACATATAACATTTAATTTAATCACTTTTCATGGTTCTAAAATTGGTCCTTACAAGGATAGAAGGACCCAATGTGCGAACACGTTCTGGTGGGAATTATTTCTGTGTGTAATTTTTCYCATTCTCTGCCGGTGAAACAGCCTGTTTTTTGATTGGTTGCTGCAGTGATAGATGCCTGGCCAGTTTTCTGATTACTACAATCTTCGATCTCCGGGGCCCAACATAATCAGAATAAATGTCCCCCACTGTAGAAGGAATAAAGGTGTGTTGTGTGTGTGTGTGTGTCTGTGTGAAAGAGAAACAAAAACAGGGTCTAAAAGAAAAAGTAATGATTGAGTGTATATTTTGACAGAGTGTGTACAAGAGTAAGAAACCGATGATGCATAATGTTTTTGTAAAGTTGTGATATGGCAAAATCAGGGACCGTAACAGCCATATTCTTCTTTTTTAGGTTATAAGGAGGTTTTCTTTTTATGAAGTGAGGTAATCTTTTCCTAACCATTTTAAACATCCCGTGTTGTTCCAAGAATATTTTGTAAACTTTCTGCATTTGCTCTCATCTGTACGTCATTACATCATCATTTTAGAATAGAATAGAATAGAATAGAATAGAATAGAATAGAATAGAATAGAATAGAATAAACCTTTATTGTCCCACTGAGGTGAAATTCCGGTGTCACAGCAGCATCCATACAGAGGTTCACACTTTAGTTACAAACTATAGACAGTACACAAAAATGAAATTAACACTGACTAGCCATGATTCGACTACTAACATTAAAAATATAATATAAAGAATTGTGCAAGAATAAAAATATGTTTTGTTTTAGAGACAGTAGCCTATCAGAATCTGACATTAGGATTCAGAATCTGCCTATTTTCAGTGCAAAATAATCTCAACAGACTATTAACTGTAAGTGTCACAGTGCAGGTAATATACACAGATGTGTAATTACAGAAGAATTATTTTAAAAAGTTTAAAATGGGTTATAACAGAGCATGTGATTGCTCAGCAATAATATGAATGGGTAGTAGTGCAAATGATTGTTCAGATGAGTAATGACAATGAACAGTAACAGTACAAATGATTGTGCGGGCAGCAGCAGGTGTGTAAACACTTATTGTGATGTTTGTAAACACTTAATAGCTGCATTTCCATTGACCATGAAAATGCACAAATTAGCATTTCGAAAATAAATTTGCTCAATGGAAACAYGTCAATTTCGAAAAATTACGTTTTTGACAAAATGGTTTTGCGCTAGGAAGAGGTGGTTTTTCGGCCGTATCGAAATTGATGTATTTCACAAAACTGCAATGGAAACACTTTTTTTGCATCACGGGACTCACGTGTTCAAGAACCGGATGTTTGCGAGAACAAACGTATTCACGTGTGACTTTGATAGCATTACACTGCAATTGCGAAACTGTTTTTTTTTACATTAACAAAATATCGACAAAGTTTTGCGCACGTCTGCAATGGAAACACGGCTACTGTGATTTTTGGACATGGTGCTGGTTATAGAGTCTGACAGCTGCAGGTCAGAAGGATCTGCGATAACACGCCTTTGTGCACCTCGGATGCAACAGTCTGTCACTGAAGGAGCTCTTCAGTTCAGCTACAGCTTCATGCATGGGTGGGAGACGTTGTTCATCAATCTTGTTATTTTAGTCAGAGTTTTTCTGTCTCCCACCACCTGCACTGGGTCGAGGGGGCATCCCAGCACATAGCTGGCCTTCCTGATGAGCTCATTGTAAGGATTTTTTTTTAAGGATTTATTTATTAATTGTTGTTTAGCCAGGCAAATCCCATTGAGATCACAGATCTGGGATCAAACCCAGGACCTTCTTGATGTGAGGTGTTAGTGCCAACCACTGAGCCATAGTGCAGCCACTTTAAAAAGCACTCGCTAACATAAAATTTACAAAACATAAATAACTTTGATTATCTTTAATAACATTGAAAGCAGGTTCTTTGGTCACCATGATGCTGAAGTCTACTTCAGGTGGAGTTTGAGTTTTATTTTAAAACCTAAAAACATGCAGTTTTACTTGGACACTGCATCGACTAAGCATGAGAAGACTATTAATGGTTGTTTGTCTGTGGATTAGCCCAGTGGTGGTTTGTCAACTTAAAATAACATATTATAGATCAGCATTTATAAAATCAATGTTTATTCACCTCGAGCTAAATGGTGCCAACCTGATATTGAACAGACCTGTAACAACTCACAATTTATGCATTCTTCATTTATATAATTATTTAAAATATAATGATAAAAATTAAAGGTTATCATTTCATAGTTTGGATTCAAAATGAGCCGTCTGCCATAGGATGACCCTCAGCTACTACCACACCACATTATAGCTGAATATCTGTAAAAAAAAATTTGAGTTATTATGAACTGTTTTGTATTTGCTAATCTTAATTAATTGTGGTGTCCATGTTGAACATGGGTGACTCAAAGTTAATCAGTTGTAGATGTGGGAGTTTCATCCATCCACTGGTTCATGAAAGATTGTGTTCACAGCACACATGTAACACAAAGATCCTTCTTCCACCTTCATCAGAAAGCTTACGGTAGTTATTTGCAGTGAGCTGACATGGCTGAAGAAAACGACAAAATTTAAGACTGAAAGGCATTGACGGGGTACAGGTAAGAAAAAATAGTAAAATGGGCTTTTGTTGTTTTTACTGTTTGTAATGGCACTTAAAATAAAAAATGATTATGAGAAGGTTTTTATTTTTTTAATATCTGAAGGTTAAAATCTAAAACAAAAATCAAGCTTTTAATATTTTATAGTATAAACAGAATTTTCTCAGTGACCTTCGTGACTCAGAGCATTTTTTTGTGTCCACATTTTGATTATTAGACTACAGGTTATATTCAAGAAATTTTTTTTGCACTAAAGTTCACTGAAAAGGTAAMTGAAAAGTTTTGAAAGTTAAACTCACTTTTGTCTGTTACTTYAAAATCACCAGGCTAATTATGATGACCTTTTTATACAAGTGTCCAATAAAATTTAATGAAATTTGCATCCAATTCCCCAGTGAAATAATCTTCAAGAACATTTATTGGAGGTCATTTTTAGGATTTTAGCAGAGTAAAACGACGAATGAATTGGACGTAAATGGCACTAAATCTGGCAGTGCTATTATGCTCCATTTATAAGCAGGAATTTGTCAAGTTTGTTGGTGGTTTCTTGTTAAACTAAAAGCCAATTTGGAGCTTTAGTCTGTGAGGAGAAGCTGCCACAAAATTTTGAGAGCCAGAGATTTAGGACTAAACTCTCAAAACACAACAGCTTTTAGGAGCCTGAACCAATCTGAAACCAACTGAGCTAAACACTCCGTGAAGCATCAGCTGGCAAAACTGSTCATATTTAAGCACAATTTTGGAATGAAGATGCAAACACAAACCAAAATCATGGAAGTAAAGAAAAAGTTGTCCATCAGTTTATAATTGAGAACAAACTTGTTGGAAATTTATGTTAAGGTGCTGTCTTGTTTTTATTTATGTGCATCATTAGTTTGCCAATTTGGCACTGCAAGATTTCAGGTGTCAATTTACAAACATTCACAAAACAAAATAAACATCTTTGTCTTTGATACTTTTTATCTTTAGAAACCTGGTTGTCCAAATAAAATAGTTAATGATGTACAGTATAATAATTTGAAAAAATATCAGAAGTCTATTTTATACCTGCCAATATCTGCTGACAGCAACAAAGAACACCTGTTCATGTTAACAAGCAGCTGTGGAGTGAAGCAGTTCTAGGTGGGTCCAGGGGTATACCCTGCTGAAAATGTTTGCAAAAGTTCTACTCAAAACTCTGGGTTTCCCAGTCATTTAAAGAGCATTTGACTAAATTCTTGGGATTAATAAAATATAAAATCATTATTTTATGAAGATAGAACACTGAAAACTAGACTTTAAGCTGAGCTTCWTCTGAGATCAGAACTGAAACTTCCATTATCATTATTTTTGTTTTCTTCACTGCATCATGTGATACTTTTATCATGAAATATTCTCTGTACACTTCATATAGAAACAAAACAAGCTGAGAAACTTCCAGCACAATTTACCTTCATGAACATGATTATTCTACAGTCTAAATCAAATATACTGTTAAAAAAATTTTGTCCCTCTTTTTTTCAATTCAATTTCAATTCAAACATGTATTCATTTCATTAAAAATACTATATACAATAATAAAAAATAAACCAAAACATATATATATTTACATACATACATACATACATAATGTATGTATGTATGTATGTATATATATAGATGGATAGATGGATAGATAAAATGAAAGGTAGCAGAAGAATAAATCTTATTTTGTCCGCCCCTTTTTGACCCAGAATATATTCCAACCAAACACAATTTACAAAACAATACTAAATAACACAAATTTTAAAAAATGAAATATAAATAAAATATAAATAACAACAACATAAAAACATCAACTCAAACAACAAATCCAACAGCTTCACATTTTGCTTTTCATATATCTTCAAAAAAAACTTGCTTTTATCATTTGTGGTGCCCCTTGATGAAGGGCCTCCTTAGCAATTGCCTATGCTACCTATATGCCACCGGCCGGCCGTGTTAGTCTTACTTGTGTGTGAATTTGTGCGTGAATGTGTCAAGTTGTACAGATTGCCCATAATTTACACAGATTTTTTTGTCATTTTGCAAGTATATGGATGAATAGAGCAATCTCACATTTTTTTCAAGTTTTACAGGTTAAAAAAACTGTTTCAAACTTATTTAACACATTAAGATGTTAAAAAAAACTACTGACATTAAATAACCATCTTCCAATGCAGACATTTTTGCAAAAATTATAGATTTTTGAGGCTCATACAGGTAAACGCCCGATTGGGGTTGCCATGTATGGTGTTGGTGTGTCCAAAATAACCCAAAAATGACTAAATGTATTGAAACTAAGTAATCACTGGGTGTACATCTAGATAGCATCATTCAAGATGGCTGCCTTTTAAATTCAAGAGTATACAACAAGTTTTTCAACTTAGTGATCTGAGTGCATTAAAGAAAATAACTAAAACTGTTTAAACTGCAGCGACTCTGAGAGCCCAAGARAGAACGTTTGCGTTTAAGTCAAATATATTTTTGTTACATTGAACAGTGTGTGTGCAGTTACAAATGGAGTTTATGTGAATATGTGTGTTTGTGTGCGAGCGCAAGTGACAGTGAATCTAATTGCGCTTCACCTTTACTTCAAAAGCTTATAGCCTGGTCAGCATTCAGCCAATCAGAGCGAAGAGCCCATGTGTGAAGCAGAGGAGAGCCGAGGCGAGACTGTCTCTTCAACTAACTGGATTACCTTCACACTCCCCCTGTCATACTGAGCTCCATTGTGTCCCACACAACTAAAACTAAATTAAGTGGCAAAAATGGTAACTTGGGAAGATTTCCGTTTCCTTGTCTCTCTCCCAGATGCCCGAACAAGGAAAGGTTTCCATTGTGCCATCCCCAACCCCCACCCCCTCAGTTTCTGATATTCCCCCGAATGCTCACTTCCCTCCTCATTTCATTTGCATTGATAAGTGTGTTTCTCAATTTGGAGAATAAAGAGTAAGTGTCTAAAACTGCCTCCTGCTATCTGGACACAGCTGCACATAAGCTGGCTACAAAGCTGGAATAAATATGCTCGCAATTACAGACTAGAAGAAGGCGACGGAAAGCTTCAGCTGTCAGGGAGATGCTGTGTTTCTGCACCTCGTCACGTTTCTCTCTCTCTCTCTCTCTYGCACAAATTCAAAGATGTTTCTCTTGGAATCAGCATCAGAAAAGTAAAATTGTCAAAGCAGTTTACATGACAAAAAATCAACAATGAAGAATACAAGTGTCAAAATAAAATTAATCAATCTAATCATTTTCAGTCCCAGCACAGCTTGTTGCAGGAGAAAATCTAGGTTTGAGTTTATTTCTTGACATTTGATGGCTGTCTTTGTTGTTTATGTTCACCAAAAGAGCCGCTGAAAGTGATGAAGACGAGCAGGATGGAGTTGACAACCTCTATTAGCTGTCTTTGTGCCAGACTTTTTCTTCATAATACAAAAATATGTTTAAGTATTGTACCTATTTTTTCAAGAATTCCATTTTGTAAATTTGTCTTTTGGAACAAAATGATTTCCGAACTGGGTGAAGTTTCCCCCTCCATCATTTTAGACGTTTTTTTAAGGCCGTAATCCTGTCTACCAGCTTCCACCGTCATCTCCTCGTCCTGTCAGCTGCGGGCGTTTCTATTCACTTTTCAACTATTCCAATTTCTCTTTGGATAAAGTTGTTTTTTGTTCGAGCTCATTTCCCTCTCACTCAGTTTCCTGCACAAGATTAAATTAGCCATCTAACACCTCCACTCCCMCATCCTCCGCCCCCTTTATTTTTTTTCCACTGGATCTTCAGCTCAGCTTTCTTTCACTTTGTTATTTTTTTCCTTTACCTTATTTTTCTTTTCTCAGCCCTCGTTTTTAGTTTTTCTGTCTCTTTTTTTTGCCACCTCCAACTCTAGACTGATTAAGAGAGAGGTGGGGAAAAAATGGTTGCAAGATCGGTGGGAAAGTTCAATTAAGCTGTGGGCCTCTGGGCTTTTGTGTTGGTGTGATAACGTGTATTTGTGTGCACACCTGTGTATGTGGCTGTGCATGCACAAACTGAAGTGTTTGTGTGTGTGTGGATTTGTGCATACTCATTGCATCTTTGCAGGAGTGTGCTTCAGACTCGGCTCTTCAGGATTAGTTTTCCACCTTAATCACGTAAAAGAGAAAGCCCACAGGTAATTACAGCTTCTTTCCAAAAAACAACAACTGGGCTTTCGTGTTCCTGCTAGACCCCAYCACAGTCAAATAAAGCAGTTAAGTGCTATTTCAAGAGGCAAAATTACTTTAGTCAAGGAGAATGTGAAACATCTCATCTGTCTTAGATCTATAAATGTCTTGGATAAAAGTGTATTTTACTGAAGGAAGTAAAGAAAAAATATATCATTTTTTTCCAAAGTACAAACTTCTGAATTTTGACCTTTACCCACAGCCTGCACTGGTTTGTRGTTTTCCTTTCGTCTTTTTGGACATGTGTGCGCGTTTGTGTGATGTGTACGCATGCTTGTGTGTGTGCGGCTGTTCTGATTGCTTCCATGATGATGATGATGATAATCCACACCTGCAATCCGTCTCCCCATTAAGCTGCCAGTATATCCTCACTCCACTTAATRCCAGATTGTTGTTTAATACTAAATGATGGGTGAAGACAGTCGGCTTTGTTTRCTCACACTGTATCAGGCTGCTTTTTCTTTGTTTTCTCTTTTCTTACCCAAGAATCCTGACTTGCTTCTTTGCAACCACACACTCAACCATCTGTTTTAGCTATTCTCCCTCTTCAAGCATCACCTTTGTTGTCATGTAATAAAAACAAGATTTTTTTATTAATATTATAATAACACACTTAAGAATTCTGCAGGTTTGAAAAAYCTTGCCTTTGTTTATTTCATATGTATTTCCAACAGTTACCTTAAAACCTTTTTATAAAGTTTTTTAGTGTTTAATCACAACCATGGAAACATTTAAACCTTATTTCAATTTATACAAGACCCAGGGCTGTACAACGCATAATACAAACACTTGATTCATAGCGTAGATGGCTGACTTGTTAAATGATTATTGTTAAAGCAACTTATTTACTCTCTAAAATAAAACTAACAATCTGAGGCCTGAATTAAACGTCACTGGGACATCCTGCACACAGAGTGCAGACATGAAAATGTCAGAACCACACACACATCTACAAGTGAAACATGTTGATGTCTCCGTTTCTTTACACACTGATTGACTCGACGTTGATTTGAAGAAATATTAATATGTTTCATGAGGAAGTTCAGCCCTGTTGTGTTGTTGATTGTCAAGTAAGAAATTTTAACTTTCCAAATTTAAGGACGAAAAGCTGGGTAAAAAAAAACGATGAAAAATGCTTATTTAAAAAGCAGCTACTCTTACATTTACTGACCTTTTTTGTTATTGACAGTATGACCACAAAATTTTATTTAGTGCCATCATCAATTTTTTTATTGATCTACATCAGTTCTTTCATGCCAGGTCTGCACGCCTTATTTATTTATTTATTTATTTATTTATTTATTTATTTATTTATTTATTTATTTATTTATTTATTTATTTTGCTATCTCACATTTTCTGAATTGGACAAGTCCTTCTCTTTTCTCAAAGTCAGCACTTTATCATTCTGACAGAATCAAAATTGTAGTTGTCACAAACAACCAATAACCACATTAGACATTATTTAATAACTATTAACTAGTCATTTATAAGATTGCCCTTATTTCATAGTATTGTCAAGTTTTAATTAATAAGGCTGTGGACTTTTTAGAAAAAAATAGAAACAACCTTTATTGTCACACAGAGGCGAAATTCAGGTGTATCAGCAGCAACAGATATATATATGCGTTTTGTCAAGTCAAACCCTTTTGTCTAACCTAACCCGTGTGCTCTGAGTGTTATCTGTCCTAAAAAAAAAACCTAGAGTCAGACAAAAACTTATATTCTTCTCAACAGTAAAAATGTCCAAACAGATTAATTCATTCCCTCACTGTTTGACTAAAAGTGTCAAAAACGTGACCGTTGAACAAAAAAAGGCTTTTAGAGCCAGATTGTTCCATCTCATCCAGCTTGCAGTCCAGGCGGAGGTCACCTCAGTCTGTGACCTCGCAGCAACAYAAGGCCGGGCAAAACTGCAGGCTTGCAAGCGAGATCAGTGCAAGGTCACGTCTTTTGGCTCAGCGGGCTGCGGACGGCACTCACAACATGGATCCTGGCTCGGGAAAATGTTTGAGCAGCCCACAGTTGGAGAGTTCAGGCAAAGTTGAGCAGAAAGTGCCCTGCACAGTRTCACTGTCTGAAGGAGATCAGGCCGTTTGTAACGTCCGTGGAGCTCGGAGATTCAAAGGGCTGCGCAGAAGCTGTATGAAAGCTTCAATTGAAAGTACGTTGCTAATTTGAGGGCGAGTCGTGGGGATGTCAACACCGCTGGACAGAACTGACACACTTGTTCTACGAGCTGCTGAAGGTTGTCTGCTCGGCGGGTGGCTAAAAGGCTACAGCACTTACTTTCAGATCTAAAAATGGAGTTACAGGAGGTCTTTTTAGCATTTGCAGAGAACCACATTAAAACAACAATCATTTAAGAGTATCTCGCTGCTGATTGGTGAATAGGATTTGCAAAGAAGTCTCAAACATGTTTCTAAATTTTCACAGGATCACATGGATGCTCACAAACTGGTGACCTGACACTAGAACTCGTTTCTTTTATTTATTTGTTTGTTTTTTGTAATTAGCTGCAAAGTCATCACACATGGGCATCTCAAACTTATTTCTAACACCCAGCTGCTTGGAAGCTTTCCTCTGACAGAAAACATCAGAGGCAATAATCCAGGTCTAAAACTCATGATGATGAAAAGTGATAGTTATTGAAAACTGGTCCAAATCAGTGTGTTTTCATTTTAAAGGGATCCCCAATTAGTTGTAACATCAGACTTTATTTGATAAACATATATTTTAACTGTAAAATAAAGACTGTAAAAATACTGTAGGATGTTTTGTTTTTATAATTTTTAAACTAAAAGTTTTAAAAAATATTACACGGACGGGGCCATTTTATTTACATGCAAAGCATTCTGGGTAAATGATGACGTGGGTAGGTCATCTGTGCAAGGCTAGCGAGCTATATCCACCCTGAAGGTTAAGCTTGGACAATTTCTGACGATTGTCTCTTTTAAATAAAACCAGAGAGCGTTGACAGAGAGGAGAAGGTAGAAATGAATTGAAAATATGGATGGAGGACCCCAGGTTAGCTTGTTTGATGCACTAGCACCGAGCTAATACATATAAGGCAATATAGCATCAGYGCTAGCRCAAAGGCTAACAGGCTAAGCTGAGGTTCTTCTTCCATGAAGCAGCTCTGTTGTCCTCCATCYAYATTTTCAGTTMCAGGCTGAGTCATTTCTACCTTCTCCTCTCTGTCAACGCTCTCTGGTTTCATTTAAAAGAGTCGATCATCAGATATTGTCCAAGGTTAACCTTCAGGGTGGATRTAGMTCGCTAGCAGCCTCACACCGAGGACCTATCCACGTCATCATTTACCCAGAATGCTTTGCATGTAAATAAAATGACCCCATCCGTGTAATCTTTATTTTACAGTTAAAATATGTGTTTATCAAATAAAGTCTAATGTTACAACTAATCGGGGATCCCTTTAAAATGTACTCTGGTGAATGAAATCATAAATGTAGTGGTGGCTACCAAAGTGGGTACAGAATGAATCGATGTAGGTCTGATGTGGTCAACAACAGATCGTACAACAACTAATGCAATTTTAATCTCAGCTTCTTCTTACACAGCCTAACAGAACATGATATCTTCATTAAGCTTTACAGAAGCTGCCTGTGGACCGACATAAAAGCACAGGAAGTTACTGTTRTACTTTTCTAAAGAAGCAGAGGGGGCGAGCAGTCGGGTGATAATTATGTTTATGGCTGAGTGACACTGCTCATGTACATAGTCATTTGTGTCATTCTGAAGATATCGTCACGGCCTCAGCCTGAGATTTTGCAAAGAGAGTGACAACCAAAAGGTATAATTACAAAAGTATATTTGAACTCTATTTATGAGAACACCACAATAAAAAGGCTAATACATTTTTTTATTTTAGCAATAGTCAGCAAAATGTTATATTTTAAAGGCAAATTTTTATTTTCATCAAGGTTTCTATGTATTTTTCATGCTAATGGCATATTTGTTTAATTTAAAAATGGTTAAAGTAGACATATCAAGCTTTTAAATCCTTCCTTTTCACATTTAAATCATTCAGTTGAGGTATTAATAAAGTGGAACTATGATTCTTTGGCCTGAATTCCTCCTTACTCTAAATTTACCAGCCCCTCTTTAAACATTTTTCTAATGTGTCTCAAAGCAGCTGGATTTAATACTGTGAGAGCCTGTAAGCCCCGCCCCCTCCTGCTTCCAGGCCGGTCCACTCCGGTTTGAGAGCGGGTTAGATTTTTCTAGCTTACAGAAACATTTTATTTAAAAATTAATTAAAAGATGTCAAAAACAGAAGACTTGTCCATCCAGCTTTATTTGTTGGAGCCAGAGTCTGACTCAGAACCAGAGTCTGACTCAGAACCAGAGGAGGAAATTGTAGTCGTAAGTCCAGACCTTTTATATGGTAATTCCATTGCAGATTATCTGACACAATAGTTCAGAAAATGTCGTAGAAATTGTAGAAAACTGAATGTGCTGAAAAATATGAACCAAACAGAATTCAAAGATATCTTTGCACCACCAGGAGAGACTAAATTCAACTTTTCTGCACTCGTAGATCCTCAAAGTACACAACAAAATGTATTTTAACAGCTAAAAAAAAGTCCCCTTTTAAAGGAAGGAATTTTTTTATTGCCCGCTGTCTTTTATTGCAACATTTTAAACTCAAATATCTTTCATAGAGAAGGAACAGTTATTGCTCTTTTGGGTACACCTTGTAAATATTATCTCATGATATTTTGAGATCTTGCAGAATGTGATAGCACATTGCTAACAGTATAAACCCCCACACACACACACAAGCACACACACAAAAAACATTACATTTTGCCTTAGGCAACTGACAATTGAAAAGTGAACAATAAAGCATTTAAGCTTGATGAAGTCTCAGTTTAAGTATTTCTCTGAGTGCCACATTTTTTTAACATGGGTTGACTCCTCAGATTGAAATGATCACAATCCGAGAGGAATATGCTGCATTTTAAGCTCCACTTCAACAATGTGACCACAACGATGACTCCCGCAGCCATGAGAGGTTCAAACCAGATCTCACACAGACAATATTTCACATTATGTCACTTGCTTTCAATATCACCCCGAGTTACTCCAACCACGGCACAGCCTGGCATCTGTGTGTCTTCTAATAGGGTCATTAATATTCATCTCTTCAGAGACGAGTTGAGTAACACTGAGAGCATTCACACACACCAGAGAACACACACCGGCACCTCAAATAGAAATCACTTGACTGCTCAAATATAATTACTTGACTGCTGACTGCATTTAGGCAGAGCATAGATTATTATCTATCATTCTCAGTCTTTTTATGTATTTTTGTCTTTTGTATTTTAGGATTTCTTGCAGTTTGTTTGTTTTTACTTTTCCCTCACTAACTGCCTTTGAAACATCCGCACATTTTTATTTTTAGATTCAGTTTTGAAGCGTTGTAGGAAACTTACAAAAGTAACGTTTGATGAAGTTTCTGCTGTAAAATTGTTGCTTCCRGTCACTCTGCAATCATCTGAGTAGAGATCACAAGACTTTCTGCTCATGTTTTCTTCTTTGGCCTTTTCTAGAGAAAAGCAAAGTGCTTAGACTTCAGGAATTTATACAGTCACATACTTGACATAAGAGCAAGATAAGTTTAGGTTATTAAATCAAAGTGTTCTGTAAGAGAGGGAAGGTTTTATAGTTCTTCAGATAGGAGCAAATCCCACCCACTTTATTTTAATCATCRAATAATGTTTTAAATCCTTACAAAATCACAAAAGTTTAGCTGAAGTGAAATTCACAAGTTTTTAGAATAAGGAGTTTTTCTTGGAGGAAAAGCTGAGCGTTTATTACACCAACCTAACTTTTACAATCCACGACCGTCTGGGTGTCAAGACCCACAAATTGCTTTTTAGGACCAAGAGTGATGAGAATGTCAGGAGAAAGCTGTGTGTGTCCTGTGGGTGGTCCGTGGAAGAACTGTGTGTGGGCAAAATAAAAGCAATCAAAACGCAATTAAAAGGAAAAATGATAGTAAGAGAGCTAAAATGTTTCCTCGAAGGTGAGAGCTGTCTTTTAGCTTGATGTCTGTAGATTGTAAACCCAGTCTGTGTGGATTTCTATCATTTCCTCTGTGAATTTACATTCACCACCATCTGCTGTTTACCAAGGCTGGGGGCAGGAAGAGGGTGTGGTCGCAGGGCAGACAGAGAAATCCAAGACGTGAAAATGCACGATTTGGATGGAAGGACCAATTTTAAGTAACTGTTTACACAGGACATCTGCAATGCTTTGATTTGCATAAGGTAACAGCTTGTTGTAATTACTGTCACAAATTACAGAGACGAGCGCTTGCACTTCTCCAATTCCAACGTACCAAAAATGTCAGAAGCATCCTAGAGCACAAGAATTCAATGAATAAAAAATGACACGCTACAATAATAACACAGCATGACTGCAAAAAAGGAGGAAAAGTCATATCCCTGCAACCCAAGGTGGCACATTTTCCATTTCATATTAGTTGGCTAGAATGTTAACAGCTGCTGATGAGTTCTGAGGATTAACTATCTGAGTTTGGAATACATATATTTCTGGAGGTATATTTAATTACCAAAGTAGTTTGGAAACTGCTATGGATGCTAGATTGATGCATCTCATGTTGACGTTTGATTAAGGAGGACGATGGAAAATTAAATGGAAATGTATTCAGTTTCATTTCATGGAAAACTACAATTGTCAAACATTTTGGTGCCAAAAAAACATAAAAATGCACCCAAAGAAATGTTTGATACCTGGAAGTCTGAGTTAAAGTTGTTAAAGTTGCTTCGACCAAATACGGGGTCAATAAGTTTTACAGTTTGGGTTGGGATGGAACACTTTGTCCTCAGTTGACCCAGTGATAGTTTAAAAATTGAATAATTTTTAACCCAGCATGTTTTATGTGTGGAAATGAACAACTGTTTAAGAATGAAGAGGCAAGTTTGTGCAAAATCTCATTTTTTAACCAATAAATGYATTTTGTTGTGTACTTGGAGTCTCCAGGAGTGCAGAAAWGTTGAATTTAGTCKTTTCCGGTGCTGCAGTTTTTCAATCCGCTCAGTTTTCTCTCTTTTCTATGATATTTTTTGAATTAGTGCGAAACATTATTTGTTTCAGAACTGCCAAATGAGGTCTACAATTACCATCTACAATTTGGTGGTCTTCATTCTCATCTGGCTSTAGGTCAGACTCTGRYTCCAACATGTAAGGCTGGATGGACAAGTCTTCCCTTGTTGACATCTTTTAAATATTGTGTGCAAAGTGCTTCATTTGGATTTAAAGAAACAGCCTCAAAATGAGTTGATCTGAGAAGCACCTCAGAAAAGGTGAAGAGGGGCTTGTGGAGTTACAATATGAATAATTCAGACCAAAGCATTGCAGTTCCACTTTATATAGACTCCAGCTGAATAATTTAAATGTGAAAAAGGATTTAAAAGCATTTTATGTCTCCTTTTTAAGTTGTTGGAGTCCAAAAGTCAGTCAGTGTCATTTCCCTCTTTTTTTAGCTAACAAGTTAGAGCAGAGAAGAATGGAAAATTTAGTGAGTTTTAAAAATTGTGTCAAGGCACAAACAGATATCAGAAAAGTTTGTAGTGGTTTGCTTTGAGCAGATATTCCATGGTCTCTACTCACCTGTTAGAAAAGAACTGTAACGAACAAACGGAGGGTATAACCAGTGACAACCTGTCAAACAACTTACAATTTAAGAAACTAAAGAGAGGAAAGATCTTCAGTCTGAGAATGAGAAAGAACCAAGTTCTGCTAATTACTTACACTTCAGAGCTGTCAGTGTGTTTACACCAGAGAGAAAACATCACGTCTAATCTATGGCGGTGTATTTGAAGTGATACATTAGCAAAACCTTGCTGCAKGATTCTTGGAAACTCTTGTAGTTTGCTGGAATCCCATGGAAGAACAAGWAAGAAAGTAGAAAGGGCTACTTGATAGAATAAAGCATTTGAAATGAGAATTGTGTGCTTCCTTTGGGAAGAGTGTAATCCTGACTGGAAWTCCTCTAGATGTGTTGTTTGATGCTCTTCTCAACTGTTCTAAAAACTTTGACTTCAGAGGTTTGTAGCACRTTTAAAGTAATTTCAGAGGAGGAAATGCGACAAATATATTGACGAGGGTAGAAAATACATTGCAAAATATTGCTAAAGATGAGTCACTGTGCAGARATGCAAAAAAACATTTTAAAATATCATTCAGATGTGTTATAGAGGGAGCTCTAAAATAGTCTTTAAGGTGGATTTGGTAACAGGAAATGTCTGCTGACATAAATGAGGTGGAAATACTGTAGTTCCATCATCTAAAGCAAGACGCCAAYCCAGTCCTGCAGCAAATATGAAATACTCATAAAACCAAAACTTATGACGGCAAAGAACTACTTGTCACAACTAGCATTTTTTTTCTCTTCATTGTTATTGTGTAGCTTTTCTCATTGCCTCTTTGATTCTGTGGACATTTTTAAGAACAAACTTAAAACCTTTCTTTTTTGTGAGGCTTTTTGACAATTCCAGTGTGTCGACTGTTTTTTGTGATTGTTAGTTTTAACTTTTTCTCTGTGGTAATGGTTTCAAATATGTTTTATTCTTTCTCTTCATGTTTTAACTGTTTTAATTGAGCACCTTTGTAAAGCACCCTCAGTGTATGTGAAAAGTGCTATACTGTATATAAATAAACTTTTTCTTACTTTTATATAAAAAAAATGTGTGAGACCATAAGACCAAAACCYAAACCAAATCAACCAGAGTTAGGTGTGTTTTTCACATCGTGAGTTGGTCCAGTTGGTCCTGGTGTGAGTCCAGACTTCATCTCCTTTGTGTAATTCAGGAGCTAAAATGTGACATTTGCTCATATTATTTACAGACTGAAAAAAAAGTGTTTTCATTGTTTGTTTGTTTGTTTATTTTTTTTGTTTTTTTTGTTTTGTTTTTGTTAAAATTTCTGGAWACATCCTCAGTATTGGATTTTACACCAATTTCATGACCGACACCACCAACCCAAGGGAAGCCCACCCATCTCAGTTTGTCCTTCAGCCAAATGAGTTTGTTAAAATATTAAGGTCAGTTGGATTTTTTTTTTGATTAGACTTAAGTATAGTCAAGTAAACTTTTTTTTTTTAATTTTGTCAGATACACAATTTCTTAAGCTTGTGAGTTTGTACCGTTTGTTCCTAATATTTGTCGTAAAGCTGATGGAAAGAAAAGCATTTTTATGTAGTTTTGGTGTTTGACAAGTTAGAGGACAACTCTAGATGGTTTTATTTAAAGTTAAGACTTACAGTAACTTTAATTCAAATACAAATTTACTTCTCACTCCACTCAAACACTTCATCTAGATCAAGCAAACATTTTTGTGTTTCTTTGAAAAAAAACAGGAGACTGTCATGAAACYGACAACAAATATTCTTGTCTATCTAGTTTACATCCAATCATCAAATCGCTGCAAGTGTAATTATAGCTGTTTTTACAAAAATGTCATGATAAGATCCTACATTTATTACCAACTGCACAAATATCTACTGTGGAAACTGTACACAGGAAGTGATTAATTTCTCGATGAACCTCAAACACAAAATATAAAAAGACTGAAACATTTTTGACTYCTTTCTTCATGCTGTCGTACTTTTTATATCCACTTCCATCATTTTGTCTTCTTCTCTCATCCCATCTGTTGCTTCTTCTTCTCGCCTCCACCCCCTCCATCTGCCTCAGAGGAGGTTTTGCTAACAGGGTGCTTGACAGGAGAGAAGCAAGCAGAGAGAGTGGCCTTTTTCTAGTATGTGGGGTAGTCATCCAGGGCTAATTAAATATCTCTTCAKAGTGCTCAAGTCCCTCTCTTTCTCCTTCTTTCCTGTCTCTTAATGTCTCTCTCGTAGTCTTCATTAAAGTGGGTCCTACAGCATTTCCTCTTTCTATCTCACCAGTTTTCTGTATCCTGCTCTCACTACCCCCTTGTTCCCAGTYGTTGCCTTGGGCTCCTTACATTCAAATTAACCTTTCAGAAGAAGAAAAAACTCGCACAGGGCAGCATTATCCAAGCAGGTGTGTCTGTGCGTGCGACAGAGTWAGAGTTTAATGTGCATGAATTTGTGTGTGTAACTGATTCTGCAGGGTCAAACCTAAGTCATTGTCCATGTAATTGTGAATTAGAGACTCAGATGAGCTCAACTCTCCCGAGATGACCGTATGAACAAGAGGTTAGGTGGAACAGGTGAATGCTGAGAGAGATGGAGGGGCGTGAGAGGTTGGAGGACCAAAAAAGAAGTTTTGTAGAAAGGAAACTAAGAGGAATGCAAAGGGTTTGGATTTAAAGTAATGCATTTGTAATGAGGACTAATGTGTGTAGGAGAATCAAGCTTGTAATTAATTCTGGTCCAGATGATTTCATTTTATTTTTTGTACTTCTGATGGTTTCTGAATTGGTTGTGGTGAAGTTGGTCAGGGCTGCAAACGAAACTCTCCACCAGGGCTGAAAATTAAGCTCTCCCACTTGTTTATGTCAACGTTACTGACAAGCGGAGTCCAACAGGCTGAACGTTCAGCCTGTTGGAGTCAGGAGTGGGCGGACAGAAATTAATCAACCCAATTTCCAAGTAGTGGAGTTAGAGAAGCAGCAGCAGAAGGAAAATACAAGAGTGTGGAGACAGTGCAAGTCTTTGACCTGGTAAACCAACCAGAGCTTATATATTTATAAAATRTGGCTTTTTTAAATTATGTTTACAATCTTGATTAGTTATAAGCCTGTAGTGCTTAAGTTTTTCTTTTGGTGTGGTAAAAAGGGATTTCTTTAAACTCATCATAGTAAACAGAACTTAACTGGCACTTGACACAAACACTAACATTAACCAGTGTTGAATAAAGTACACTTAAGTAAAAGTTCATCTGTACGTTTTCTGCCGCTTATCCGGGATCGGGCTGTGGGGGCAGCAGTCTAAGCAGAGAGACCCAGACTTTTTTCTCCCCATCCACTTAGGCCAGCTCGTCCGGGGGAATCCCAAGGAGTTCCCAGGCCAGCCGAGAAACATAGTCCCTCCAGYGTGTCCTGGGTCTTCCTCTGGGCCTCCTCCCAGTAGGACGTGCCCGGAACACCTCACCAGGGAGGCGTCCAGTAGGCATCCTAACCAGATGAACCACCTCAACTGGCTCCTCTCGACGTGGAAGAGCAGCGGCTCTACTCTGAGTCCCTCCCGGATGACTGAGCTTCTCACCTTATCTCTAAGGGAGAGCCCAGACACACTGCGGAGGAAACTCATTTTGGCTGCTTGTATCCACAATCTCGTTCTTTCGGTCACTACCCAAAGCTCGTGACCATAGATCAGGGTAGGAACGTAGACCGACCGGTAAACCGAGAGCTTTGCCTTCTGGCTCAGCTCCTGCTTCACCACGACAGACCGGTACAGCGCCCGCATCACTGCAGACGCAGCACCAATACGCCTGTCGATCTCCCGCTCCATTCTTCCCTCATTCGTAAACAAGACCCAGAAATACTTAAACTCCTCCACTTGGGGCAGGACCTTCTCCCCGACCCGGAGACGGCACCCCACCCTTTTCTGGTTCAAAACCATGGTCTTGGATTTGGAGGCACTGATCCTCATCTCGGCCGCTTCACACTCAGCTGCGAACCGCTCCAGTGAGAGCTGGAGATCAAGATCTGATGAAGCCAATAGGACCACATCATCCGCAAAAAAGCAGACATGTGATCCTAAGGCCACCAAAAAGGATTCTCTAAACACCTTGGCTGTGCCTAGAAATTCTGTCCCCCCACCCTTTTTTTTTTTTGTTCCGCTCTCGGAGGAGTAAGATGCTTTTTCACTCTCTCTCTCTCCTGCCCTCCCTTGTATTTCCCTGATTTGCTGCTCAGAGCCTTCTCTACGTTTTCATCTGAAACCAAAAATTATGAATTTATTTTAGGTTAGCGGGTCTCTTAATAAAGTTTTTGAACATTTTTTTTTCCATGGGAGGACATGTCAAAGGTGGGAGCTCTGTTTGGCTCTGTTCAACTAGTTGGATTTATATTTGGATTCTGCTAACTGGATTCTACATATTGGCTTGGTGGTCTCCTGGTGTTCCACAAAACAACGCCGGTGGATATTCAGGCCATTTCCTGGCTGCCTGACCATTATGAAGGATTGCCATTCTATCAGCACTCAGACTTTTTCCTTGAGCGATCTGGGACAAGGTCTGCGAGTGGTTCTGCTGAGGGTCACGGGCCGGCTGTGGTTCCTGGACTTTGCTGGCCAGATGGAATTAATCTTGGCAAAAGCTGATAGCTCGGCTAGGTGGTATTGTCCACACTATTTGTCTGATTGGATTCGCCACCTTGAGATGTACCAGCAGACATTAAGGCAGATGGAAAATTGTTATTATCTGGCTGCCCAAAAACACTTCTTCTGTTCCCAAACAATTGATTACAGATTTGTCC
>NW_013952486.1:92492-93572 GCF_001266775.1 Austrofundulus limnaeus | reverse complement strand
CTGTTACAACTAATCAGGGATCCCTTAAGTATTAAAAGTAAAAGTATTTAGTAAAAATGAGCTGTTAGAATTGACAAAATGACATTTAATGGGAAGTCACCTACCAGAAAAACATTTTTCTAAAGGCCATAATGACTAAAATGTTATATTAAAATGTAAATGTTGAACAATTTAGGATGCACCTGTATGATTTCCAGTGTTTTTTTCCAGGCCTAAAACCTTTAGCTGCTCCTGAGAAGCAGGGAGGAGCCTACCTACCTCAGCTGCTCATCATTTCCCTGATGATCGACTGAGGGTTTATAAGGCCTTGGGCTGCCAGACTTTGACGTTGGAACATGTACTGCCGTTGGACCTACTAAGAGTTTCCTGCTAAGAATTATTACTCACTTTATATGCTGTGATTTCCACAGCCATGTACTCTGGTGCCACACCCTGTTGTCTCTCCTGAGTCTTCTCCTCGTGTTGGCACCATGCCTTCACTCCAGGAATTACCCCTCGCACCCTGGTAACCACACAGATGGTCAGCATCCCATCTCTGCACCTAAGTCTGATCAGCCACTCTCCAAGCCTCTTCCTCTCAAGGAACACTCACCAGGATGTGGATCTCCTCCTGCTGGGTGGAACCCCTGCTCTCCCCTCCACACCTGGCGACAATAATGCACAATAAGCAGGCTAGCCTTAAAACTTCACCCACGATTCTGGTTTTAGAACCATACTCACTGTATTTCTCCCCACAGAAAAAATTCCCTCCTCCAGCTGAACATTGTTGTTGTTTGTGCTGTGAATAAATCACTCACCTTCACTAACTCTGTTTCCTGTGAGTCTTCAGTCAACCATACTCTGTTATCATGGCAAAACTAAATGTGTCAACACCCGTTTCAGCTGCGTATATGTATCTGCTACGTACGTCTGCTATTCCTGTTGGAGTGTGGCGTGGTTTGTGTTGTGCAGGTGTGATGGATTGTGCAAACCAACGGTTTATAATTATTACATTTCTCACCCAACCTTAATTAAATTAATTCTATCCAGAAGACACAATTTGTCTGGATATGTTTTTAATTTTTTTTTAACAATAACATA
>NW_013952486.1:87537-90783 GCF_001266775.1 Austrofundulus limnaeus | reverse complement strand
CCCTTTGTACGAACAAAAGTAAGAGAAATTTAGGATAAGAATACGAACATGTTCTTGCATGAGGCCCATTGTAAGAGTTTGGAGAAGGACGGTTTACCACAAACTCCAAATTCAACAAAACTTTATAAATTAAGTGGAACAAAGTGGAGTAAAATCAAAACTGGATYATTGTCTTTTTAGAAGCTTTAGCATACAAAAAATAGGCAAAACTGGAAGATTTTGCTTGAATTGACACATTATAATCCTATTAAGCTTCACCAAATGTGAAGACAGCAGGATTTTTTTCGTTAAAAAATATAAATCATAAAATTATGGATGGGAAAATGAGAGGCTCTCAGAAGAAACAAGTAAATGTTTTTAAAATATGCAGACTTGTAACGAACAGAAAAGGAAAAGCTSTTGAAAGAGGAAAACTGAAAAGAGAAAAAGGGAGTGGGTCAAGAGCTCAATCTATCCCTTAGATGAAAAGCAAACGGCAATTGGTGCGGCACAAACATGCATGTCATCCCTGGGAATTGGCTGGCAGTTGGTGGCTCATCAGGTTGCTTCTTGCTCTTTTCTGTGCAAATGGGAGAGGTGGAAAGCAAGATGGGAACAAGAGAGACAGACATTTATATTTTATTGGACTAGATGTCGTGATGCCCCTTAAACTGATGTTGCAGCTCTCCAGAGGGAAAAAGAGAATGAATGCAGCAGAGCCAACAAAGAAAAAAAAAACAATGGAAGATGGAGAGAAAGGAGAAGAGACTTGAAAAGAAAAGAGTGAAATATGACTGAAAAAAGAGAAAAGGAGGAGAGGTGAAAAGGAGCCTGACAGGTTAATCTAGAACAAATATCCATAGTGGCAGAACAAGAGAGCCGGATGTGGTGAGTTGTTACTGGGAGTGGATAAGAGGGGATTTACACAGTGAGTGAAAAAGGGAAGGAGTGAAATTGAAAAACAGAGAGGCACAGCCAGAGAAAGACAGGTAGTAAAGATGAGGACAGGGTGATGGGTGGGGTGGGGGGGGGGGACGAGACATGGCGACAGAATCAAGAGACGACTGTAAAATATGAAAGACGAAAAAGGGTGTTGAGATGAAAAAATATCTCTATCAAAATGACAAATCCGTGGAGACGCAGGGAAAAAATGGAAATAGGCAGAGATACATAATAATGGTAAACCCTCAAAGGAGTTTGTTACAAAATAAGAGACAGAACAGATGAAGACATACTGAGATGGCAAAGTTTCTCAAACTTTATSCCAAATGATGAAAGATTGAGCTGAAGTTGATAAGGAAACTAAAGCCAGAGGAGTTTTTGCAAGGTGAATCCCACAAATCACTGCATATGTGCCCCCTGTCTTTGAAAAGTATATTTCTAAACCTTCTATTTGATTCACAAGTGAATACAAATGAGGTGCCACGTGTAAAAAAAAAAAAAACAGTGAAAAAAAGACAAACACATTTTCATTATTTAGCTCACTTTCTACTAAAATCCATAATTCTCACTAACATTTTATATTTTAGCTAACTGTTCTTTCATTTGGCTAATTTTAACAAAATGATTTAAATGTTAAATACATGTTAAATCCTAAATTTAAATGTAAAAGTTGAATCTTTTTGCAGCTAAATGTTGAAGTTTGCGTGTAAGTGTTTCAGAATGCATTACAGGCTTTGCTGTTGGTGCTTGGAACATGTTGTGACATCTTCCTAAGACAACAGCTAACGCTGCTAACACTTCCCTATGAACACATTTTGAATTTAGATTTGAAATACCATTTTCAGCAGCAGCTAGCATTGACATTTGTCATAGAATGCTTAAACGCCACTGGAAACGATAAAATTTGAATTCAAACTGTGTTCACTGAAAACAATATGGATGGGACGTGTGGTCCAGCAGTTTGTAGTGCAGCTCGGACACYGGCTGCAACAGCAGGTTGAATATCTTGTAGGAAAGTGTTAGCAGTTTGCGTAGCTTTTTGCTATTGTCTCAGGATGATGACATCAGAATAYGAGGCGAGCACCAACTGCAATGGCTCCATTCCATTCTGAAATGCTTACATGTAAAAATCAGCATTTAACCACAACAATTAAGATTTATTTTTTTTACATTTACCGCATGTATTCGTGTATAATACGATCTCATGTATAATACGACCCCCCCCCCCTTGAGCTTAAAAGCATAAAAAATTTAATCCTCAAACTACCTCCAGTTTCAAACAGACTTCAAGATTTTTATCCTTTGCAGTCTTTATACATATCAGTAAAATGATCATTGGACTGTTCATTTTACAGTATTTTAACATGTGTACTAAAAGGTATTTTGACAACAAATATATATCAGCTGTAGCAGCATCATATGAATTCTGGCATTTTACACATAGTCCACCAGGAGGCGCCAACACAAAAGTCAGCCTTCACATGAGATTTGGGCCATCTTGTGGGAGGAAAGCAGATTACTTCCTACTCGCGAGCGCTCCCTCTGATGAGGAAATGTTTTTTCAGGGATACAAACTTTTTCAGAACACCGGTAGATGGCAGCCATTACAGACGAACATGTTTGTTGTTGTTCCAGCAACGGCCTGGTCACACGCTAATGTCATTAGTTTGTTATCATTACTAAGGTGCAGGACTGCTTTCCCCCCTTTTTTTTCCACATCATGTTGCCTGCTTGGATCTGTTACCTCACTCTGAAGCACAGAGGAGTGTCAGAGGTAAGCATGTTTTAAGTGCTTTTTACCTTGTGGTCTCATTTCCGGACTCAGGCATTTTGTGAATGAAGCCGATATTTCAGTTAAAATACATAAGTAAAAATATTCATGAGTATAGTACTACCCCCCAACTTTATGGATGATTTTATGGATTTAATTTCATGTATTATACTTGAATAAATATGGTAACTTCACATGTGGATTCAGGATTCAATATTTACATAAATGATTTAACAATTAAGTTTAACATTTAGTAAAAATTTGCAAAATGTGAAAACAGTGAGCTAAATAACAYCATTTTAGTGGAAACATTTAAACTTTACTCAAAGTGCTAAAAAATGAAAATGTATTAGTGACATGCTGTTCTTTTTACTTGGCGCCTCCATAACCAGGAAGTTAAATAGTTTTCAAAAGCCTAAACATCTAAATAAGTAAATTCAAAGATTGGAAAGGCTGTTTCCTCACAAGAGCTTGTTTCATAAAAATGTTTAAGTGAATTTAAAGTTTTAAAAAATATTTTATAGCCTAATAATCAATTAGTACAGAGTTTGGTG
>NW_013952486.1:83946-87287 GCF_001266775.1 Austrofundulus limnaeus | reverse complement strand
ATTTTAACTTGTTTTTGATGGGGAAAACCATAAGCTATTGTAAGAGCTTACCCTAACCCCTCGAACCCCCCCTGGCTACACGCATGCATCTAAATAAGTAAATTCAAAGATTGGAAAAGCTGTTTCCTCACAAGAGCTTGTTTCATAAAAATGTTTAAGTGAATTTAAAGTTTTAAAAAATATTTTATAGCCTAATAATCAATTAGTACAGAGTTTGGTGTTTGTCAGCAATAACCAGATTCCTACAATGCATGCAGAAATCCCTGTAATCCAATTTACTACATAATCTGCTTTTTCTCAGTCACCTTGTTTTCTCTGAGTACATATGTAAATCTATCCCATTACACACTGTTAAAACRACACTAGGCTTATACAGTAGTGTCAGGGAGTAGCTCGTCACATTACAGTCATCCATCTATCAGMTGCATATCTGAGACCAGGTCACAAGAGAAACATCTTGAGCAGAGATCCTCAGTGTCCACTTACTTCATCTGCCTTTTCAAGCTCCTCTAAATCATTCCCACTTTAGCTGCGAGATATAATCTCTTTAATGAGTTCTGGGTCCAGGTCTCCTGGTGAGATATGTTGAAAACACCTTCACTGGAAGGGCTCCAGAAGGCATCCTTGCCAGATGCCCAAATCCTCTCAACTGGGTCCTTTTAGAGCCAGAGTGTGCATCACATTTTTGCATGCAGCCTTTTTTAATAAATACTGAAATATTGCTAAATGATGTAACTAAAATGTGTTGTCTTACCAAACCATTGGCATGAGTTTTAATGAGAAGTAAAACATGAACCAAGTAACAAACGATGAGTCTATTAGAGTCCTATTATTATCCTCGTGTGTAAAGTCCAGTATGAGTCACATCTAAAGGAATAACAATCCCTGTGACCATTTCCTCCTCAGTCAGRCTTTCTTTTCTGCAGCATCCTGCCTCCCTCAACTTTTGGCATCATTCCACCTGCTTCACTGTCTTCGAGCCCCCTGCCWGAGCCCCAAGTAGGTTCACATTAAAACCAATCCATGAGCGAGATGTGAGCAATGTATAAGCACCACTGAAGCATTCGTTTGATTCAATTCACTCATTCATGACTCATGCTTCCGCTCCTCCCAGCCAAAGCAGCTGCCTGTCTGTCATCAAGAAAAAAAGTAGCTGAAAGCAGAATAGCTGTCTAAGCTGTCTTTACCACGGTGTTGAACCCTGAGAAATCTGTGTAGATTCTTTCTTTTTTTATTATTGGTTTATTTGAGGGTGAGACCCAACAGCTCAAATAAATTGAGGTCGGCAGCCTGAGAAGATGTAAGAAAAAAGTTTGGAACATGGAAAAGTAGAGATTTAGTGTAATCTGAGCTGTCTGTGTAGATTTGTGTTTCAGAAAAGATACAGAAGGTAAAAACGCTGCATTGTGTCCTGAAATACGCATGTCTCTGAGTGATTTATGCATTTAATAGTATAACGGTCGGTTCTGTTACAAGGACTGTTGTTGAACAGTAAAAGCTCTAAAGTGCTACATTTTTCCTCACTCCTCTTTCTTCCACCCAACCCTGTTTGTTAAAGGGGCAATATCATGTAAAATCAACTTTTTTGAGCTTCGTAACATGCTATAACATCATTCTCTCATCAAAAACATGCCCAGAGCCTTGCTTTGCCTCATTCATGTTTGTTTGAGAAATTCTGTAATGTCCCGAGGCAACCACTCAGGAGAAAAAAACAGCTGGTTGGGCCTAGAACCTCCCCKTAGGTGCAGCTCCTCCTCTGGGCTGTCTCTAAGCTGAAGCTTCCTCATCACAGAACACGCCCAGCCAGTTCAGATGTTATCAGTCCATTAAATGGACGTTATTGGCGGTTATCAGTCCCATAGAATGGCTTCAGACTGCCCGACGGTGCCCCCTAGTGGGTTACCAGTTCCATATATGTTGGAATGCAACAATCTGCTACCGGTATTGTGTATAATGTTGCTGCTATTTTTTGTTGCTAATTTTTATTATTACAACAAAATACAATGCTCCTAAGACTTGTAAACGGCATGAAATGTTGTGATGACGTGCAGAAATTGGCGTTACGAGGTTCTTAAAGAGACAGAGGCCAATTTCATGGCGTTTAGAAACGGCTATAATGAAATTTGGTTTTGGTTTATACAAATTGACTGCATTTTCATAACAGCTGATGGTGACAGTTGCTTTATTTTGGTATAGAATTGAGCTATATACCTGAGAAACATACTACTGGCCCTTAGAAACAAAACATMCACCATTAAAGATTTTCTCATTATTTTAAAATAACTTTTGAAATGACTGCGACAGAAGAAGAGTGATACTTGAACAGATGACCGGAAGCATACAGTGAAGATGGAGAGGCAGATGCAGATAAAAGAGGATGACAAGTGGAGAGGGAGACAGATGGAAAGATGTAGATAGATTGAGACAGCAAGTCAGGGAGGATATTTGAGCATTTGGCCTTGAGCCTGTATCAACACAGCAAGCTGACAGCTATATCGGTGGGCTTTATTAACACAAAGAGGCACAAATCCATGCATGCATGCGTTCCCAGATGTATACAAACACACTAACATCAGAAAGTGAAAAAAGGCAGAGGTTTCAAACGACTACCATTACCACATGTCAAATCTGTTCATATTTGGAGATAAATCATAAAATAAACAAAATGATTTGGATAAAAATGGTCATCAGAAAAATGACATCATCTTTTAAAATTAGCTCGACCGAACTCACAATTTTTACCAAAATAAATACACAAACACACTGTCTACTTTATTTTTGAAGTTATGAGACTTTCGTCAGAAAATAGCACAAGCAAACGTCAGGATTGTTTTAAACATGAGTGGGCGACACACAAATGGTAACCTCACATGCCAGATGGTTTTTTGCACACAACCATCTGGGACGTTGTCTTTGAGAAAGTGATTGGAAAAGGGCAGGTGCTTTCAAAGAAATTCTTGGCAAACTTAGCAGAGCCATTTGATTATCGCAGTCTGTCTTTCACCAGTACCATCAGTGAAGCCTCTTTAGAAAGATGATGTGGGAAAAAACTTGTTCAAGCACAGTCGTTTTTTGTTAAATAAGCACTTTGAGTTTACCTGAAGAAACACTCTGCAGTCGTGATGTCATTTTTTATACAGCAGCCTCTGTGCGCACATCTCTTTAGGAACAGACTTTTTTTTTACCGTTGTCACACCGAAAAACCTGCCAGCAGCTGCTTGTAAAGGACACTGATTGGTTTATGGCTCGGATGCAAGCACAAAGCTTGGAGTTGAACAAGACGAATCCTCTCACGGTGAAATGTGTGTGTGTGTGTGTGTGTGTGTGTGTGTGTGTGTGTG
>NW_013952486.1:79887-83925 GCF_001266775.1 Austrofundulus limnaeus | reverse complement strand
GTGTGTGTGTGTGTGTGTGTGTGTGTGTGTGTGCGCGTGTTTGGTGGGGTGCAGCTGGTTGTCACAGTGGGCACCGGGATGGTTATACTGTCAGAGCTGGCACAGGGGAATGACATCACCTGTCACATTGTTTAATTAACACCTCGATGTTTGTGTGTGCGACTTGTGCTGTGAAAACATAAACCTGTTTACATGCTCTTACTGAGTGTGTTTGCTTCAGAGGACATATAATTAGTCAGTATTACATAAATCTTTAGATTTTAGTAGCATGAGTATAAGAGAATTAATAAAGCTTCTTTCAGGATTAGTAAAGCTGTGATAGGTGGGTCAAAATGAATGCATAAGCAAAAAAATGCATGCGTTGGTTACTTTTATGTGATGTTTAATTAGCAGCAGAATGTGTGTGTGTGATAATGAGTGTATGTGAGCCCAGTGCAGGTGTGTGTGTGTCAATGACAGTAGAGGTCACTCCTAGTGGTTTAATCTGAACTCGCATCAGGAMGTAGGATGGCATCAGCTGCTCCAAATTGGAGTTTCCGTCGGCAACCCAGAGGTTCACCAGCTGCACCGATGATACGCTTCCTGTACAGTTGGACTCCTCTCTTCCTCTCTACCTCCCACAAACTCCTTCGCCCGGGCGTGAACACAGGCTCACAGTCACACTTCTCTTCTCATTACCTCGCGCCGAACTGGACCTTTAGACAACCTCTGTCACACCTCGGAGTGGCGATTAGATTATTTTCCACTTCTGGGCTTTTCACATCACAAGCACTGAGGCTTGACTTGATAGGGTTGGGTTTAATCATTCTGGTGATAATTATGTGGACCACTTCTCAAAGTCGGTGGGTAAATAAATGTATAGAAGTGCTTTTCTCGCAGTGATCACACAATCCAGCTGAGTGTTTTTTTTTTCTATTAACTGACTTGTTAACACCTGTGTGACCCATTCTAATTAATTCCTCCTCTATTTTTCCCCACCTTCCTCAAYGTATTTTTGAATGTTATAGAAATGTTTTCATGTGTACTCCTGCCATATGTTGTGATAACAACTGTACATAACTGRTTTACTTTCTGCCTTATTTAAATGAATCTGAAGCATCTTTTTTAGACTTTATCTCATCTGAATTATTGTTTGTAAAGAATGTCAGCATCTYCATTCCTTCTGTGCCCACGTGTGCAGGAACTTAAACATCAACAGCAAACCTTTAGTTGGAAGTTTCTACAATAAATCTGATGAGTTATACTGTTTATTATTATTGTTATTGTTATTATTGTTATTATTATTATTATTATTGTTGTTGTTGTTGTTGCTGAATTTCTTGATTTTAAATAAGTGTATATGCTCAGCAGCCATTCCGGAATTTGAGAAAAATGTTTAATTCCCTGAAAACAAAGATTTTGCCACAAATTCAAGTGTTAAATTAAGCTCTCTTGCTAATTGCTGTGTTGTGAAACAGTATGAATTATGTTGCTCAAGTGTGTTTTGATTAAGGGACACATCAATGAGTAATAAAATCTTTTCAAAAATTCTGTTTAATTAGATGTCCTTTTACAACGATCCACTCAGGAACTTGTTGGTTTCTTGTTCTTGATTAAACATTTACAGGGAGAAAAAAATGAACACATGGGTAAACAATGAACCAAGAAGAAATGTGCAGATGCATAATTGTCAGKCAAAAATACAGATTTTGTAAACCAGCATAAGTTTTTACATTATCAAGGCAAGCCAATCAAATCTAAAGATGTCCGTTTTGCTGTGCTCCCAACATACCTGCAAGACTGTTTTCTCTGGATGGGCTTTGGCATTTCCTGAAAATTACCCCTTTATATTAATGTTAGCTGCACTTTTTTGAGTTTCAGTGGCAGCTCCTCCTCTCTTAAAGCCTTTGCTCTGTCTACAGCAAGTTTTAGATAATTTATTTCTGTTGCCAGTGCCATAGCCTCWTATGACCMCATAAGCYTTAGCCTGGTAAAAACCAGCCCCTTGTTCTTCGCTCTGATTTACCCAATCGCTAACATTTGGCTGTGAAGTATACAGTGCGCCAGCTCGACCGTGAAGGAAGCTAAGCTAGGAAGCTAACCAGAAATTGCGTGCACTGTAAACAACCATACTCTAGAGAGAAGTACTGAGCCGAACAAGATGGCTCCTTGAGAGACAAATTTAATTTGGAAGCCTTGTCAACACAGACTGGCTTCATTCACTTCCTCTACTGCCATTGCTAAACTGCAGGCAGACTAAAACGGTGCAGAAAATCAACGTCGTTGTTCACAACTCCTCCTTCTATTTGCTGATTGGTTGCAATACTACCAGTGAAATCCTTGTCTATGGGAGAAATCCCAAAAGGAGCAGAGAAGGGAAACTGGAATTAAGCGGAACTGTATAAGGCAAGGGCCAGGTTACAAGAGCCTGATAAATATTCAATAAAGCTGATCTAAATGATCCCCATTACCTTTCTGTTGAACAAGGCAGAAGACATTATCACACCCATTACCTACCAATCACTGTGTGACAAATCAGGCACAATATTCAAACARGCAACCAAGAAGTGTAATGTAAAGAAGATTTACTGTAGCTTTCCGGAGGCTCTGAGGTGAATGAAGACCTCTCCTTTTACTTAGCTTCTTGCTGAATCATGTTGTCAAATCTGCAGTGTCATGCAATTATATAAMCAGGATTACCTTCTCTATTGTGGTGTATTACCCAAGGATTGGAGCCTTTTATCTGGACTCACTTCTGTTATCTGCTGTGTTGAAACAGCTGGCATCCATCACTWCTTACTGGCAGCTCTGTGATTCTGTGAGGACTCTGCATGTGTTGTAAAACACACTTTGGATTACTGAAAAGTGATCAGASATGGAGTTTTTTCCTGGTTGGAGTGTTGAGTAAGAACTGGACTGGATTTATTTTTGTATTTGATTTAATTGAATCAGATTGATTAGTGTACCAATGATGGAATCCTATAACTAAACTGAAATAAACATGACTCAAAGAAAAAAGATTATTACAAGCCGACCTCAGCAAAGAAGAAACAACTGCCACTCTAAACATCCATCTATTATATTTTACCCGCGTCTTCTTTTCAGGTTCACTGATGCTCATATCCAGCAGTCACTGTGCGAAGGGCAGGGTACAACTTTACCATCATGGTCATCATCATCACAGGGACACATAACAACCACTCACTCTCATCCAGGGACAATTTWGAGTTACCAGTTAATCTGACATTCATGTTTTTGGTCTGTGGGAGGAAACCTGAGCACCCTGAGAAAAAACACACGCATGCACAGAGAGAACAAGCAAAATCCCAGGAAGGTCCCCAGTCAGGATTTGATCCGGCAACCTTTTTTATGAGAGGCAGCATCTCTACCAACTGAGCCACCCCAAACACAACCATAAATAACTACAAAATTTGCATTCGCATCATTTTCTCATAACATTTCTGTCATTTTAAACATTTATATCTGTGTTTTCATTAGTTTTGTAGACATATGTTCAGTGGTGGGTAATCTAAAAATTATTTCCACTAGCCCTAAAACACTAACTCAAATATTTAGGTCCCCTAATTCTAAAACACTAACTCAAATATTTAGGTCCCCTAATTCTAAAACACTAATGCACTGAAAGTTTTAGCAAAAGCTAATTCTAAAGCACTAAAATAACCCAGTCAACCCATGAACATTCTTCAACAGACGAGTCACATGTCGCTATGCTGCTCTCAAGATTTATCATTGACATTCCACAGCTTTATTTGAGTTCATAAATTGTCAATATGTCACCTATGGATAAGTGACACACACATGAACAAAATGTGTGACAGCTTTCACCCTCAGCTGTTAACATTAACGTTCATCAATAACATTTATAGGCCTCAGTTAGTGCTTCTAAAATTAGCCTAGAAATTTAGCAAGTGCTAATCCACTAATAAATTTTAACATTGGCAAAAGCCCAAGAGCACTAATCAGGAAATGAGTTCCCCTATTAGTGCTTTAGGGAAACTGTGCCCACCAATGAATTTGTTGAACTTTGTTATATATATA
>NW_013952486.1:74949-78602 GCF_001266775.1 Austrofundulus limnaeus | reverse complement strand
TATATATATATATATATAATGAGTTTGTGTGGGGTGGGGAGGTGTGCTCCGTGATGAGGAAGCTCGGCTTGGAGACACATCCCAGAGGAGGAGCTTGTCCCAAAAGGCGTTTCTAGTCCCCACCTGTCGTTTTGCTCCTCGGCATTGCATCCTAAAAACACTACAGGATTTCTCAAACATGCCTGAATGAGACAGAGCAAGGCTTTGGGCATGTTTTTTTATGAGAGTATAACATTATAAGATGATATAAAACTAAAAAAAATGATTTTACATGATGTTGCTCCTTTAAAATCAGATCACTTGTGAGCCAGATTGTCTCTAAATTTATTTTCAGCACGTTCATTATTTAAAGGAAATCATATGAAGAGGACAGTTTATTACTTCCAAATTTCAGTCATTGTGAGAACCAATTGTTTTTCTGCGAAAAGGATATATTTTATAATTATTGGACATAACAGAATGCCTTCGCAGCTTTATTCTGCTCATTTCCATTCATCTTTTCCTCACACTTATTCTGATTTCCTGGTTTCYATCTTTCTGGAGTTTGAGTACTTCATCATCTGGGGCCTTGTGACAGCAAAGCATTAATCCTGGCTCTTCTCCCACATAAACGAGTGCAGATACATACTATATATGAACACAAATACCGATGTGCTCCAAAACACTCCAACATGCACATTCTCTTGAATATAAATGTGCCAACATGTATAYACGGACACAACCTTGGTAAGCATGACAGATTTGGAAAGAGATTCGATCCCTCTCCAGCCTCACAGTACTTTATGTTCATTTTATTGCCACACAGCTCGGCAGGTCCAATGAAAAATCCAAAATGAAAAACAATCCTGACATTTACAATGTTACACAAACTTCAGTGCAGCAATGAAAGCCAACACAATCAATAGATATGCAAAGGGCTGTTCTACATCATTACGTACAGCACAATGAGGCGCACAGTTTCACGTAGCCAGCCACGGGCAGAGACGGCCCTCAGTATTRAAGTTTTTCACATCATTTTAAGACATCAGTTGATTCAATTTTGAAAGAAATGCATGAAAGTCTGATGCTATAAAAATAGAGTATGTTGTAATCTTCCTTTAATAAATTTATTATAACAACACAAGGCGTCAAGACTCAGCTTTTGATACATGTATATAATTTTTACTGTGCATCAATTCAAATTTATTTTCTAACAAGATGTCACTAAATAGGTTAGACCAGTGGTTCCCAAAGTTGGGGTCGGGACCCAAAGTGGGGTCCTGACACATCAAGGTGGGATCCTGAAAAGATTTTCTAAATTAATTAAATTTTTTGCTTTAGTTGCCTAAAAAGTATAAATGTAGAATATATTGTTACTATACCCATGTTTAGTTGACCTGATACAAATGTTTATCATCCAAAAATAGTTGTGGGCACAGCTCTCTGCTACTGTTATTTTGTGGGTCAAAAGCTGAAAAGTTTGGGAACCACCTCGCTTCAAATATCAATTTAAAGTGTAATAAAATAATTGGTGATATATTTTCCCTATAATTATTACAAAAACACAAAATAAGTATTTTTATTTGTGTAGCCTTTGTTTTTAGGGTTATTAACAAAGTTCGTGTACTCAGACCAGTAATATTTGGGGTCACAAGTTTTTGCCATGAATATTTTGTGGGTCAGAAGATAAAGTTTGGGAACCATTGGGTTMGACTATCATTTACTATCATAGACCACATTCAGTGTTTAAGTAAATAACATTTTCCCATAAATCTAAAAACATTAGTTTTGATCACCTAATAATTTGCCTAAAACAGGCACTGAACGACGGTGCAATACTCATCACAGCTACAATGAGCTGAATCAACGCTGGTATAGTGGTGCCCAGTCTTGGTCCTCGAGGGCYACTATCCTGCATGTCTTGCCTGTTTCCCTGCTCCAATACACCTGATTTAATGGTTGAATTACCTCTTCATGTTCTGCAGAAGCCTGTTAATCGCCCATTGTTGAAGCAGAGAAGCCATTCATTTTTCATAATTAATCTTTATTTTTCATTTTAGCTGTTTTTTTCTATTGATCTTTTGCTTTTTCTGTAATAAGTCATACTCCTTTTTTATTTGTTCTCTCCTGCATTCCTTAACTATTAATGTTGCATTTTGCAGCTAAAGTGATCTTGTTGGCCTTATTGTGCAGAAACCTTCAGTGGGAATTGAACAGAGAAATAACTAAGCTGACGAGTGGCATCTATAAATCAAACTCTTGGTCAAACAAGGTTTACTTTCTCCGACAGATATTTAGAAGGATCTCAGAGTAAAGGCTACACTGGAAGAATCGGATTCAGTGGTTGGATCGGTAAGGATGCCCTCTGGATGCCTTCCAAGGGAGGCATTTCAGACATATCCCACTGGGAAGAGGCACCAAGCCAGACCCCAAACTTGCTGAGGAGATTGTCTCATGGCTGGCATGGAAACAAGTCAAACTCATTCTGATTCCAGCCATCCTGGACAGTTTAACTGGGCTCTGGTCCTTTGTGTGACAGCTTACATGTTTTAGTCTTATACATCTCTTTTATCAGATCCCTGTTGTATGAGCTGCTGCAGATCTTAAATTTTCTACCTTGTTACCAGTAACTAACAATAGGAAGTACAGGTTGCAGTGCTTCTCGTTTTRTTATTGATTCTCCCAGCCATCTCAGTTACAGACTCTCTGTCAACTCAGACAAACTCTCTCACACACACAGCAGTGTGCTGATTCTACAGATTGAATTTCACTGAACTGAATTTAAAGAAATCACAGAATTGTGAAACTACTTTAGCGGGAAACCAGAGAAGCAGCGAAACATTAAACTCCCCCCATCAAGCCGACTATCGCCGTGCCCCTGAGCGTCAACAATTAGCATCTGAGCCGTTAGAGTCGTAATTAAAATGGGAGGAATCGTCATTTCAGCAGATTTTACCGTCACTAAAGACTTTGTGTGGGCTGCCCTGGAACTGCACATGTTACTGCTACTCTGCCACATCTGCATACTTGGGAAGAAAAAATAAATAAAATCGAAGAGCCACATTTCAGACCTCACCTCACAATAACTGTGGTAAGAAAGCTCAGTTTCATCACTTCCTGTTTTAGCTCAAATTATTAAAACCCTTGACTTTTATCTTATTATGTTTTGTAGGGTGCTGATTTTGTTTTTACAAAAATAAACTACATAATGAAAAAGGCTTTACAACTTATTTTCTCATTCACAAAGGCTGACTTACATGAATGATTTTCAGGATTAGTTTGGCTAAAAATCTATAAATAATTGGACAGACTGAYAGATTAGGACACCTTCATCTTTTGAAGGGATGGACTCACAACAAGGCACTAAAGACAAATATTCTGTTATACTCCCTCATATTAACCAATTAAGGCAAAGAACTAAAACTATGAAAAGACAAATCTAATGACAACAACTCTAACTCCCTACTWCAAAATATAGTTGTGCAAGATCTGCATAAACCAGTAGGATTTAAATATGTTAAACAGGGGCAGATGTAATAAGATTTTTTCTTCTCTCTGCCACCTTTCATTTCATTTTATTTGTATTTTCTTTTTTATTGTACATAATTACTTTTGTTTTTTTTAAGAAATGAATAAAGTAACTGAACTGAACTGAAATAAAAAAAAGTCAAAGA
>NW_013952486.1:72719-74939 GCF_001266775.1 Austrofundulus limnaeus | reverse complement strand
CCTTCATCTTTTGAAGGGATGGACTCACAACAAGGCACTAAAGACAAATATTCTGTTATACTCCCTCATATTAACCAATTAAGGCAAAGAACTAAAACTATGAAAAGACAAATCTAATGACAACAACTCTAACTCCCTACTACAAAATATAGTTGTGCAAGAACCAGTAGGATTTAAATATATGTTAAACAGGGGCAGATGTAATAAGATTTTTTCTTCTCTCTGCCACCTTTCATTTAATTTTATTTGTATTTTCTTTTTTATTGTACATAATTAGGCTACTTTTGTTTTTTTAATAAATGAATAAAGTTTGAAATAAAAATAAATATTAAGTACTCAGTGATGTATGTGACTTTAGTGAGTCACTGGCTAGAGTTGAGCTGATTGTTGTACTATTAAAAARCTGTTTCAGAAAGTATCATCTTCACTTTAAAGAAAAAAGAAAAAAATTGGAGATTATATACCTTAAATACAGGTATAACACACATTCTCTTGCTGAGTTTAACTACACAAGTTTCAAAGGTTTGCCAATGATAAAAGAAGCTCAGTAAATTAAATTTAGAAAAAAAGAGGCCAAGGAGATAAAAAGAAAGCTACAAGGAGAGAGAGAGAACTATATCGCTGTGTGCAGGGGGAAAAAATGCACCGAGTGCTGCCCACGAGGAGGATAAAAGACAGGTCTTAAACTATGACCAAGGTCAACTCCCCTGCTTCTTGGCTCATCCACACTGACATATTTACACCGCTATCAACTCCATCTCTGTGTCTTTGCTCTTTTTCTCTTCTGTCCTGCTTTGTTGCTCCGTCTCTAACAGCAGCTCCCTCTCTGTCACCGAACACAACATATAAACCGTGAAACTGGACTCATGAGAAAACAGCTAATTTGTTACCATTCAGCATCACCTTTTATACTGTACACACAGCAAATATTTTCAGATCAGTTACAAAACAGAATGTAGCCTGTTCATAGTGCTGGACCATTTTTGGTTTATTATCAGATTATTCCAGTCTATAAGTAGTGATGGCGGCTGGTTTTAGCCACCTTGATGAGTTTTCCTCATTTTTCAACATTTTATTAATTTTTTTTAAAACTGTTTTTTAAATTCAGTGTGAATCTTCATTAAATGTTTTTGATGAAACGACTGAGCTATTACAAATATTTTTAATCCAACATTTGTTAGCTTAACAAAACAAAATCCTCTGCTTTTTGAGTCACACTTAGTTTAAACTGCTGAACAAGCTTAAATGGGAAATACCATGCAAAATCCACTTTCTTAGCCGTTAAGTTTTTGGTGTGTACTTGGAGTCTTTAGGAGTACAGAAATTTTTAATTTAGTCTCTCCTGGTGCTGCAAAAATATCTTNACTTTCTTAGCCGTTAAGTTTTTGGTGTGTACTTGGAGTCTTTAGGAGTACAGAAATTTTTAATTTAGTCTCTCCTGGTGCTGCAAAAATATCTTRATTTTTTGTTTGGGTTATATTTTGGGTGCAGGGTGTGAAGCGCCTCTTTTGGATCTGAAGAGACAGCCTCAAAACGAGTTGATCTGAGACACACCTCAGAAAAAGGGCAGGGCTTGTGAGATTACAATAAGGAGGAATTCAGACCAAAGCATTGCAGTTCCATTTTATAAAGACCCCAACTGAGTGATTTAAATGTGGAGGGGGAATAATTTAAAATCATTATATGTCTATTTTAAAAATGTCTTCAATAGCACACTTGCTTTATTATAGTGTTTGATATACTCTACTTTTTGTCTGAAATGTGCTGTCAAAATATTTTAGTTTTATTTATTTTAAAATCTTTAACATTGATTAGATGTGTTGAACTACAAAACCTATCATTACTCTGTGTGCAGTGCATTCTGCACAAATCTTGTTTTCTTGTCAACAGAGAATTTCAGTTAGTTACAACTTYATCCATCCATCCATCCATCCTTCCATCCATCCCCTGCCACTTATCAGTGGTTGAGTAGTGAAAGCAACAGGTCCAGGAGGAAAACTCATGCATCTCTTTCCACAGCAATCCTCATTTTCTTTCTTTGTTGTTTATTTGCATAGTATGGAGCCTGCGAGGGGACATGGGGGATTTTTTTTCTTTTGCGTTCCCACGCAATACCTTTGCATTCCCTAGCAATACCTCTGTGTTCCCTTGCAATACTTTTGCGTTACCTTGTAATATTAATTGATTTGTATATGAACTGAATTAAATCAGACTTTTATT
>NW_013952486.1:69890-72208 GCF_001266775.1 Austrofundulus limnaeus | reverse complement strand
GCTGGCTGTTAATCATGACCACAACAAGCCTGGTCTTCTTTAAAAAAAAAACGCTTCAGTCTTAATCTAAAAATGTGCCGATCTGGATTCAGTTTCAAGTCCTCTGGTAAAGAATTCCACAAATTAATGGCTTGCACGGAAAAAGCTGTATGGTGACTTGGTCTTAACAAAAAAATTAAACAAACCTAAGCCGCTAAGGGGCTGCTGACTGGCACTTAGTTGACGCATTGTTGTCCGGGATCCAATGAATGAAGGCTTGATCACAATAAAAGAGCATTTACTTGAACTTGTGCTGTCCAACCACATGTGAAATCAACACTGCAAACTTACAATGTTAAAAGAGCWATCAAAAGTTTACATGTTTRCCRCAACGCAATAATCAAAAAACAAAAAAGACAGTGACAACGGTCAAAAAAAACCTGTTTTCCACCGTAATCAGCACACCTGCTGAGTGATTACCTGTGGCTCCTTTTAAACCATACATAATGCCACCCACTGTGACCTTTGGGTATTACACCAAACAAAATAAATACAAAGTTCAAAATGTGGCTCCAATAAGCTGTTTCTGAGAGAACACACCTCCCAGGTGAGAGAGCATGTACAATCACCTTCAGCAAGTTCCGGGTCTGCCCTGGGGTCTCCTCCCAGTGGGAAGTATAGAAAACCTCCTCCRTTAGAGGGAGGCGTCCTCAGATACCTGAACCACCTCAGCTCACTTCTTTTGTTGCAGAGGAGAAGTGGCTCTAATCAAAGCTTCTCTTGRATTGCTAAACTCCTCGCCTTATCACTGAAGCCGACTCTACAGCTTATTCCAGCTGCTTGTATTTGAGATCATGTTCTTTTGATGCATCTCAAACAACCACAAGGGTTGTACCGTTAACAGACCAGTAAATTGAGAGCTCTGTCTTTAGGCTCCAGCTGTTTTTGGTGGTAGTCTTCATAACATGGAGCAAGTTTGAATTATGGCCTAAAGGGCCTCTCATAGAAACGGCTTYTTAAAGACTCACAGCTGTGTTCTCTCCACAACTAATCCAATCCATGTCACGCTTTTAACTAGTGCTAACAGAGATTGTGAGTGAAGCTTATGTTATGGGGCTTACAACAAAATGTTGCATCTTTTTAATATTGTTTCTGAACATCTCTTCAACTGAAGCATGAGCTTTGCGTCAACATGTTGAAACACAAAAAGCAGCTCGCTCACAAACGGGGAAMCCAAAGCCCAAAGCACATGCCGGTGGCCCGACAATAGACAGAGCTACGGTACTTCTCAGTAATGTCTCCTCATTACGTTCCCAAAATTATGAATGTTAATTAAAAACATCTGCTGCTCTCCTCGTGATATATAGTTCCTTATTGTTTGTCAGTTTTCTATTAATAGATTGTTTAGCAATGAGCTTAATTGATTTCCCTGTGAGCTAATTGATTGCAATACCAGAGGGAGTTTTGTTTTGGAAGGCAAATTTACATGATTGCCTGAAAGTTGAGCAACAAACACAAAGAAATGAGAACCGACGAGGAAAGAATTAACATCAAACTCGCACAGGTAATTAAGACTAAGAGCCTGACCCCAGGCTATGACTGATTACAGCTTTTCATCATTAGGAGGCTCTTTATAATGTTTACTAAACATATTTGCTAAAATTCTCAACAGAGAACAAATATTTCATTACATCTAAACAAATGTCATGATTGCCTCAGTGTTCAGGAAATGGAGCTTGCCTATAGAAGCTGTGACAAGGAGGTTTAAATTTAAAACAAAAAATCATTGATTTAAATCTTAATTGAGTGCTATTTTTGGTATCTGCATAAAAAGAACATATAATTTCTTTTTTTTTTACCGTGATCATTATTTGGAAGATACTGCATTAAGACCTTTGTTTTCTGAACCAAACCAGATTATGTTGATTTGCTCATCAAAAATTCAACATTACCATAAAAAGTTTTACATCTTTGAAATGTTTCCCCTTGTGCAAGCTGCAGATGTATCATTCAGATTTTAAGCTCCTCAGTGTCTTTTAAACGTGCTTGATATTGCTGAAAGCAGATCCCATCATAGATCATTTGTTTGTGTTGTTCAAGAGTGCTGAAAAAGAGAAAAGCAAAAACAGATTTGAACTAATTAGAGACGGCATTTACTTTAGTTCTGCTCCAACTCTTTTTGACAGAGTTGTCCTGTTTTCTCATCACTAAGTTCCAGCCGACTTAGTTTGCTGCCAAAACTGTACTTCTGAGCAATTCACAAGAATTAAAGAACTGATTTTAATGATTAAATTTCCTAATTTTTTTCTCCTAGCTACTTTTTCTCCTAATTGTTCAAC
>NW_013952486.1:64049-69529 GCF_001266775.1 Austrofundulus limnaeus | reverse complement strand
AAATAAATACTATCCATATAAATTGTGCCTCCAAGATAGTTTGAATTTAATTGTGGTTGAATGAGAAGTATAAAAATATAAAACTCTGACACCGAATTAGTTTGTACACAAACAAATCATGTCACACTCCAGCAGGACATAATCATTAAAATAAAAGGACTGTATTTAAAAATATTTGTATTTCATGAATTATATTAGTGTATTTGGCTCGCAGACCTCGGATAGATTTTCATTTTGGGGAAAAGGTTTGGGCAGCTTTGATATATGTATATAAACTGAAACAGACTAGTGCATCCTAAATTAACACTGTGACTGCTGGAAATGGGCACCAGTGACCCACGCGACCCTGAAAAGGAAGAAGCGTGTACAGAAAATGGATGGATAAACATTTTAATAGGACAGTATTTTCCGAATTTTTTGGGGAGGTCACCTCCTAATAAATGTCATTACAGAAAATCTAACTGCTCGTTTTAAATCAATACTTTTACTTTTAATACTTAAGTACAAAAATATTAGATACTTTAAGACTTTTACTCAAGTAATATTCCTAAAGGAGACTTTAACTTTTACCAAAGTAAGTTTTATAAGATACTTGTACTTTTACTCAAGTAATATTCCTAAAGGAGACTTTAACTTTTACCAAAGTAATTTTTTGGTAAGTTACTTGTACTTTTACTCAAGTATCACTTTGTGGTACTTTATNCCTAAAGGAGACTTTAACTTTTACCAAAGTAATTTTTTGGTAAGTTACTTGTACTTTTACTCAAGTATCACTTTGTGGTACTTTATACAACACTGTTTGGAAGTAAAACATCTCACCTTGGAAAACGAAAAGTGTTGCCAAGTCGAGTGTGAGGAAGATATAAAGAAATAGGGCGGGCACCTGGAGGTAGAGTTATGAAGAAAGAGAAACCAAAAACAAGCCGATTGTGAGTTCTTTGTGAGTGCGCGCAATATCAGAGCGTGTGCATTCTGCACCTATGTGGGTATGCACATATCATTTAGTGTCTCTGCATTGTTCACAAGTCCATATTTCCCACAAGGCTATGCATGAGCTGGAAAACGGCTGGTCCCCAAGGAAGATGACAACGGCAGCTCCATTGTTGTTGCAGTGATGTATTGCAGGGAAACCCCCGGGGGCAGGAACCAGTTATTTAGACATCAAATTAAGGCTGGAGACACACACTCACACACACACACACACAGAGAGAGATGCCACATAATAGGAACATTCAAGAAGCCTCCTAAGCTTATATACAGGCAAAACAAACATAAACACACACACATGAATATATGGTTCATGCTGTCGATCAAATACAGCTTTAGATGCACAGCAGAGCCCATCTGAAAGGTCTGTTTGTTTTTCCTTTACTGTTTAAGACCACTGACCTCTGGCACTACTGCAGCCATCTCTGTTTCCTCTTACATCCATGCATGTTCTTTCTAGATGTCACCGTTTGGGGTCACCACATCCATCACCTCCATTGTTCTGTAGCATGTCCAGCTGGTTAGCCATCACCGGTTAGCGTGGCTCTAAAAGACCCACACCATCTTAATCCTGTCATTTCCCACCATTTTTTTAAAGTCAGTTTTCATTTGTCTTTTTAAATTTGGAATAAATGTGAAATGGTAAAAACCTGATTTCATTGGAGAACCAAAGGCTGAGCGTTGTAGCCGATGAAGAGGTTATTCTGGATGTGAGTTGTGGATGAAATGAAGGAAGGCAAAAGGATATGAGAGGCATGTGTGGTAAATTGACTGTGAAGGTGATTGAGTGAGGTGAAGAGGTGCATAGTGGGTGATATACCCAACACTGAGTGCACTGATTGGATAATTGGATGACTGGACTTCACCAACGTTGCTCCTGTGGTGTGAAAAAGAAAAGGAAATGGAGAGCTGAGTGTAAGAATAAAGCCCCTTTGAGGTCAGAAGAATAAAAAGGAACTGCTTCATCTGCTAAAAAAATCTTTCAAGTGTTTCTATAGGCTCAACCTCATGATTATATCTTTCTCTCTTTGTATATGTCTGCATGTTTATTATCATTTATTTCCCAAAATGGTGTGAATGTTTGAACATGTTTATCTCTTTGTGCAGAACAATCTGTTAAGATACATTTATAATTTAGGACATAGTAAATTAAATTAATTTGGTAGAAACTTCATTCCATGACTTTATGCAATAATTTCCATGCAGAGAAATCCACTTTTGCTGTCAGCCTTTATAAAACATGAGCTTCTTCTTAAGAACAGGGAAATGTTTTTATAGTAAACGTAACATAACCAAATTAATTTGATGCCAAAATTTATCACCAGTGTACACAAATTAAACTACCTCCCATGATAAAATAAATTAATAAATTATAAATAGCAATGGCTGTTGAATTATTCAAATTTGACTTGTGGAAGATGAAACTTGGAATGGAAAATAACAAAACATTTCCACAAATTAAACTCATCATTCTAAAGAAGTCCTAAACGTATTCTACAATCATCTATTCTGCTTTCCAGTGTGGACTTTTAAAGTTCTGTTTGCATGAAATATATTYAAAAAAAGGCATCAAGTATGGAATTAAAAACACTACTTTCTTTGAAAAACAGCATAATTTGAAAAATATTGGTTTCAAATTAGATGATAGATTTGGAACTGTAGTTATTGTGCTGAGAATGCTGTTCAAACTAAAGCAAAACAGCGAGTTTGATAAAAACCTTAAATATTTAACTCTAAACTAGGAGGGGAGTATGTTAAGACAAGACAAGACAGACCTTTATAGTCATTGTACAGAGCACAATGAAATTACAGTTCAGAACACCCATTCAGAAGAAGACAGAACATAACAAACATAGGAGAACAGGTGCTCTGGGTCATGCTACCACAGACCCCTGCACAGAGCAAGGATCATCTTCATGAAGACATCATGAGGAGGTGCAACCCTTAAAAGAAAAACTAAAAACCACATACAAAACACATAAAAAACATCATATTATATTAACAATGTGACACACTGTTGTGTTTATAAAAAAAACTCTGCATAGAGCACATTTATTAGCCAGAGGAGTAAGTGAGTTTAGGGGGGCATGTATCTGAAGCCTGAGTGTTGTTTGCACTTGTGTGAATATCTGAAAAATGAGCCTGAAGAATCGAGTCCCCAAAACCCATGCAGCCATAGTCCAGAATATGGATGTTAATTGTTCATTCTGTGCGGCCCTCAGCCTGCTCCAGGAACCGGATCACAGATGGGTGTGAGAGGGGGGGAAATGTGGAGGGCAGACCCTCAGTCTATGTAAACATCCAGGAAGAATTTAGTCCACAGCTCTCAAGGCCATGTAGGGGAGATCCAAATTCTGTAATCAGTTGTTTGGGAACAGAAGAGAATGTTTTGGGCCAGGCAGACAATAATAATTTTCTATCTGCCTTCATGTCCGCTGGTACATCTCAATGTGGCGAATCCAATCAGACAAACGGTGTGGACAAATTCCACCGAGCTGAGCTATCAGCTTTCTCCAAGATCAATTCCATCTGGCCAGCAAAGTCCAGGGACCACAGCCGGCCCGCGACCCTCAGCAGAACCGCTTGCAGACCGAGTCCAGCTCGCTCAAGGAAAAAAATGAGTGCCGATAGAACAGCAATCCTTCATATTGGTCAGGCAGCAAGGAAATGAATAGCCACCGATGCTGTTTTGCTGAACACTGGGAGACCACCAAGCCAATCTGTAGAATCCAGTGATCAGAATCCAAATACTGTATATATCCAGAACAGAGCAGAACAGAGGTCCCACCTTTGACATGTCCTCCCATGGAAGAAAACTTTGTTCCAAAAATTTATTAAGAGACCAGCTAACCAAATCCATAAAAATAAAAATATCCATATTTTCTGGTTTCAGATGAAAACGTAGAGAAGGCTCCAAGCAGCAAAGCAGAAGGATAAGGGCGGGCAGGAGAGAAGGAAAAAGTGTCTTGCAAGAATGGAACAAACAAATGTTGCAGCCTTTAGATGTCTTCTGGTTGCCTTGGTGGGATTTCTGAATGGACTGAGGTGGCGAGGGGAGTTGATGCCAACCCATTGGATACGAGCAAGATGTCTATCACGCACTTATGTCAACGCAGCTGAGTTCTGCTCCACCCCATTTTTTGGTTTCATGATGCCTGCCCCATTTCTTAAAACTCACGTCTGTGCGGGCAACCCATTCTCACTCCCGACTCGTCAACATATTGACGCTTGGTCAGGTAGCCATCAGCGTCCAGTTTTGGGCGCGTTGGGTACCTCCTCACGTCAGTTATTAATGAGGTGAGACAGAGAAGGAGGAGATGTGTTGTCATATTTTTGAAAAGAGTAGGAAATGCACAACTACTAACCGTCTCAGACCCTAAATTTTGCTTCTAATTTATTTATTTATTTATTTATTTATTTATTTATTTTTGTTAACGATGGTGATGGAAAAAAAGACATGAATATCAGCTGCATGCTCACGTTTAGTAGGATCAAACCAGCTGCTCTTCTAGCTCTTTTAACAACTGGCTTCTGACAAAAAATCATTTTAAACTAAATAACGTGAAAAAATAAGTCCTGCTTCACAACGCTGCTTTGCTCCTCATGAACAAACACACCCACAAAGTTCTAACCAATCACACGCTCTGAACCGCAAGTTCGTAGAGTTCTGACTGAGTATAATGTACATGACGGCTGTCTCTGGGGGATAGTAGTGGGAGTGCAGACAGAAGATACGCTATTTTTTGTCACTCAGTAAGGAACAAGACAACTCGAAGTATAAAACAAGCTTAACTCTGGAATCAACAGGACTCGGTTTTACGGTCATTTTGGTCGTTTTTAAATGCCTACACATTCAGCGCACTTTGGCTTGCAAATCAGGGTTACACTGACACTTTTAAATCTCCACAGGTCAACAAAAGCATCTCCTCTACTCAACAATGTAAGCAATTATCTGTGAGGGTACCCTAGACCTGTCATTGCCTTAGCCACACTGTAAAGAATTACTTCAAGAGCGCCGCAGGAAAATTTAAATTGCAAATTTTGTGATAGAAAATTCTAATCTTGACTCTTGTAATCAGACCACATACAGGGACTAGATGTGGGGTTTGACTTTGGATCTGAGCCAAAAACGAAAAAGATTTTTCGCACTGTTCTTGGTGATTAAAATGACCACATGTGCAAGTGGCTTTAATTGAGTGTGCACGTTTGCGAGGAAGGACTGGGTGGCATCTTCTGAATATTCTGAGGAAAAAGTGTGTTCTTATGTGTGACTCAGCATGCAAGCCTGACCATGTTTGTGCTCTTATTGCCCAATTGAAGTATGGGCCAGGGCCGAGCAGATCTATCAGGGTTGAGCTGATTCAGCACTCGACTGCACACTGAGAGAATTAAGGACTGGACACATTCATGTTTGTGCTCTCTCTCTCTCTCACTCACACACACACACACACACACACACACACACACACACACACACACACACACACACACAC
>NW_013952486.1:61662-63151 GCF_001266775.1 Austrofundulus limnaeus | reverse complement strand
TTTACTTTTAATATTTAAGTACAAAACATATCAGATTTTTGCTCAAGTAATATTCCTAAAGTAGACTTTAACTTTTATCAAAGTAATTTTTTGGTAAGATATTTGTACTTTTACTCAAGTATCACTTTGTGGCACTTTATACAACACTGTTCTTWAATAAAATTAAGGTGTATTTTTATAAAAGCTGATGCAGATATCTGGATTTTGAAAACTGAGATAAGAAAGAATGAGACCAAAAACCACTGAAACCAGCATCATAAAATAAGACCAGTAAAATGATGATGAAATTACTTTGTGTCTCTTTTTTTTCCTGGTTAGCAACAACTTCTTTGTTTGTTGTAGGCACAGCTTTAACCTTCATTACCACCTGCTGCTAGCAACAAGCAGCCAAGTGTGTTTGCTTAAAGCTGTTAATTAAAACCAAGCCTGACGTAAATTCCTTATGAAGTGACATTTTAGAAGTTCACTTTATATTTGTTTCCTTGTAAMATAGAAAAAATAAACCACAATAGTGTTTGTTTTTATACCCTTTTCACTTCAGCTAGACTTTCATTTCAGAGGGTTGGTTACTGTCAGCAGGTGGAGGTTGTGTTTGACAGAATTACACAAATCATCAGAATTCATTATTCAGTGAGATTACCCAAGCCTCTCTCATACAAACACTCAATCACACAAGTAATGTTGATAAATCTGCCTGTTCTAGTACGTCTACTCAACTTCTCCTTGCCTTTATATTCTGTGATAAATTCTACTTTTAAGTCCAACCAGGCATCCAGGTTTTAAAATTCCTTCAGGCTTTGTTTTGGGCACTTTCCCAGCTCTAAAATGGGTCCATTTCTATCAGAGAACTTGATATCTGGTCTGATTTGAATTTCCACACAGTATGTGGTAGATAGTAAATTGATCTGTGTACTTTTTTTCTGTGTAAAATCAGAAATTGTGGATATGTAGAATGCAGTACATGAACAGATTTGGCTCACTATTTGGCAATAAACTGGACAGTTTCAGCTCTTTCTCATCCTTAATTAATGTATAACTTGTTAATGATTTATAAAGTGTTTATAGATGAATTAATAGCCTATCTATAAACTATTTATAAGCCATCTATAAGGGGAGCCTTATTGTAAAGTGGTACCATAAAGGATAGTCTCCTGTTAGCTCTGGTGAGGTGTAACTATTTATGCAATAACACTGGACAAAAACAATTAACTACTGTACTTGTGAAACATATAAGCTTGTTAGTTTTCACAGATAATTCAAACATGGCATTGTTTTTATAATCAGCTGCTGGTTCCACAGGACATCGTTGAGTTGCCTTGAAAACAGTGTTAAACTCGAAACTGAAAACTGAAATGCAAACCAGTTTTGGAGGATAAAATTTTGATTTGATTTATTAATTTATTTCATTTTTAAAACCAAACAAACATTAAAGGGGCAATATCATGTAAAATCAACTTTTTTGAGTTTATATCATTTTATGATGTTACTC
>NW_013952486.1:59937-61361 GCF_001266775.1 Austrofundulus limnaeus | reverse complement strand
TCAGTGAAGCTCTTTTCAGATTCAAAATACCTTTGAGGAAATGCATTTTCAGATGCCAAGTAAACTGCATCGTAGCGCATGCACACACACACCCGCCCCCCCAAACCGAAACTTACGGGACAGAAGCCGAAGGTGGTTCTTAAAGAGACAGGGGCCAATTTCATGGTGTGTAGAAGAGGAAGTGATGAGAAGATACATTTATTTTCTATTTAAACATAAAAACAGCATTTTAAAGTTGACATAGATACTTTATGGTATAGTATTTAAAAATATGCCTGAGGAAAAACATAACATTGCCCCTTTAAAAAAGAAGTAAATCAATTATTGCATGAAAAGGATGCAGAAAGAAGAAAAATATTATCTGTCCCTTATTTAAAAATACTGTTAAACAAACAACTTAAACGTGAACAATCTCCATGTTTGAGATGAGAAAACCAAAATAGAATTTGTAAACAAGGAACAAAACAACATAAGGAATCATATGATAGCTTCACTAAACACTACATAGCATCATACATTCTTAATAAATGTAATTTAGTAAACTTAGTCATCTTTTGAAACATATGAAAATGAAAATGTAATGACATTGGTATTTTTATATTTGTTTTTACAACAAAAATCAAATGACCAAAAAGGATACAGACCCAAATATTAACTGTCCAGTAAATTTTTATTTAAGATGAGGATCTCATGTTTTATTCCCAGTCATATAACTAGTGGTAGCAGCCATATTGAAAGATTTGCCACCCAGGTGAGGAGTGAATGAAGTGGAGGTGTGGGCGCAGAGCAGTTATCATGTGGACATGACCTCTGCTGAGTGAAGACACTGATGTTTCAGTCCCATCCACACTTAATGCACACTGTTCCAAAACTTTGAGGAAGATATATTGTTGTTTAAATATGCTGCAACAGGAATAATGTCTATACCACACACATACACACACATTGGTTTGTTTTTATATGCCCGTGGGGACTGTGGATTGACTTCCATTAATTTTTTGGTAATTTAATAGCCTCACCCTGACCATTAACCCTATAAGTAACCGCACAGGTACACACCTGACCCTAAAACTAGCCTAAACTCAATTCACACCTTGGTCCTAAAACTAGCTCCCATCCAAAATTAACATCCATACCCTTGGGGATCGGGCATTGGTCCCTGCCCTACACATTCAGTCCCCACGAGGCTGCCGTTTTCTGGAAAATGGTTCCATCGATGTAGCAAAAATGCCACCCCCCCCCCCACACACACACACACACACATGTTTGCACAGCTATCTAATTGGGGACATTCCATTGACTTCCATTACATTTCTACAGCCTAATCCTGACCACAAACCCTAAGGCTAACCTCACAGGTACCTACCTGACCCTAAAACTAACCTAAACTCAATTCACACCTCGGTCCTAAATAAGGTTATAAT
>NW_013952486.1:57175-59015 GCF_001266775.1 Austrofundulus limnaeus | reverse complement strand
TGTGTGTGTGTGTGTGTGTGTGTGTGTGTGTGTGTGTGTGTGTGTGTGTGTGTGTGTGTGTGTGTGTAAACTGAGCCCAGACAGGGATTGCGTTTTTATGCCTGATTTATTGGACAGCCTCTATTGCTGTCAGGGCTGGGTAAAGAGAGAAAAGGGAAGAGTGGGAAGAGGAGAAGTGCGGGGAGAAAAAGAAGACCATGAAATAAAGGAAATAAAAGTTTGGAAAAGGAATGATCTAAAGAAGATGCAGTTTAATGGATTTAAAACCGAAAGAAAGGAAACAGGTGAGGAATGGAGGAGGTAAATGAGCCTGAGAGAGAAGATAAAGAAAGGAAACACAGGGAGGGAATTAAGGAAACTTGAATGATTCAATCTGGGAATATGTTAGAAAACAAAATGAGAGTTGCAAAAAAACACAAACAAAAGTCGTAAAAGGAAGGGAATATTAGCAAAAGCATATCTTGCCACTACAGGAAAAGAAACAGTGTCATAATATTGTTTGTGTTGCTTTTGTTTTATTAAATTTTGTCCCATTTTCTTAGTGTAACCCCTATAGGCCCTGTCACGCAATGTTTTAAACAACTTATGCGATTTTTGTCTAAACTAGTAATAAAAATTATATATTTGATCAATGTGATAGCATTAGAGAATGTACACTTCCAGTTGATGCATCAGTTTATCTGGATTTATTTATTCTGAAMTACTTTCCTTCATTTTAGTTAAAAATGCTTGATTCTGTTTAAATGCCTGCCTCTGCTGCGTCTGCTGTAAGATCTTTGACTCATAGTGTCGACATACAGATGGAAGAATAAAAGCCCAGGGTAGGAGGATACACCAAAAGCAGTTGACAAGATAAAAAAGGCATTTGGTCAATAAATCCTAGCCTGTTCACTGGAGCAGCCCATTTTTCAACCCCTTGTTTAGCAACCTGTGGCTTTACACAGTGGAACGCAACTCACCACATTACTGAGTGATCCTTCCAGCAGCCATCAACACCTCAGGAAAGCAGTAACTGTGTGTGAGAAGGAGGGTGACAAAAAAGAGGGGGAAAAAGCATGAAAGTGGTTTCCCCTTCTCTGTTTATTGATATTCTGCTTCTCTAAATACAGACCAATCCATCTCTGCTGTCACACACACACACACACACAATTCTTACAGGCATGCTTTACGCAAACAGCCACATAATTTGTTCATGGGCATGGGCATAATTTGCAGGGGGGCTAGGGGGGTATGACCCCCTAAAATAATTTGATTCAATCAATACCACCCCAACCCCCAAATAAAATGACATGTTTCTGACACAAGAGAAATGAACTGGTTAAGTACACAGCTGCAACTCTCTTGCTTTCTTTAGGTAACTTTGACTTGTTTTCAAAATGTATGATGTCATACACACTGCCTGGAGAAAAAAAGTTGGCACCAAAAAAACAAAGTCACACACTAATATTTAGTTGGGCCGCCTTTAGCTTTGATTATGGTGAACATTCACTGTGGCATTGTTTGGATAAGCTTCTGCAATGTCACAAGTTTTATTTCCATCCAGTGTTGCTTTAAAGAGTAACTCACCCCCCAAATTAACTTTTTTTAGCTGATAAACTGTCTAGAATGTGTCTAAAATGTTATATAGTACTGTTTCTGTGCTAATTTTGATGTTTTTGTGCTTATTTGTTCAAATCTGTAATATTTGGTCTAAAAACGTCTTTTGGCTGCGCATATGGGTAGAGCAGTGGTACTGCAGGCTAATTGCATATTGGTTAACAACTCTCCACGGTGACGTGTCTTCTCCACGGTTTCGTCACAGCGGCTGTGTTCTGGTATAAAAGCCTCTCTCTAAGACACG
>NW_013952486.1:54447-56720 GCF_001266775.1 Austrofundulus limnaeus | reverse complement strand
CCCCTACCCACACCCCCTCCCCTACCCACTTTGATGCATTTTTCAAAATTCACCTTGGGGCGGAGTTATCTTTTCACGGGGGGGTAAGATACACTTTAACTTTTCACCAAGATCTTGCATTGATGATGGTAGAGTCTGACCTTCTCCAGTACATCCCAAAGATTCTCAACGGACTCTGTGGAGCCGATCCATGTGTGAAAATGATGTTGCATGCTCCCTGAAACACTCTTTCACAATCTGGTGTTGTCATCAGGGAAGAAACAATCCATTGATGGAATAACCTGCTCATTCAGTATATTCAGGTGGTGAGCTCATTCTTTGAGAACATACTGTTGCTGAACCTGGACCTGGCCAACCCCACATCATAGACCTTAGTTAAATCCAAGTGATGACTTGTTTTTGGCCAGGCAGTGAATGCACATTTAAGCAGAATTGCTGAATATGACATACAGGAGTTTCAGTTTGCTCTGATAGTATTTGTTGAATCGTGCTCTAATTATTCCTGGTGCATTTTCTATTCTTGAAAATTTTTTTGGAAAATTTAGAAATTTGGGTTTGTCGTATTTGTTACTCTTGGGGAAAAAAATGGGTGGGGGGTTTCAGCCTTCTCTTAATCATTGAACTCACTTAAAACAGAAAAGGTGCAGAGAAAATTCAAAGAAAATAGGAATGTTGAGTAAATCACAGTAAAAAAATTACAATGCATTTTAACTTCAAACTCATTTTACAAAAGTAAATGATTAAATAGGCAGAGAGCAACTCCCCCAGTGGTAGATCTAAAGTTCCGCCCTTGTTCATGGGTCTATAGAGGAAGTGAATTTTTACCCAGTTAATAAGATAAAAAGGTGAAGAGGTGAATTGTGAAGGCGAGGTGTCTTGCTTTTAGGTAGATGGCATCCAGAAAAGCTCCAAAATGAAACTTAATTTATTAAACAAACAGGCTGACGAGGCAGGAAACTGCTTACACAAACTGAGGAACAGATTCTGCTCTGATAGGCACAAACATCCTGATTTTGACGAGACAGTCCTGGATTTTGCACCCACACCCTGTTTCCTCCCTGTAAATGAAGCACATGAAATCAAACATTTCACAGTCATGTTTTTTTCCTTTCAGAAATTCATCCCTTTTTGTCTCTAAACATGTGAAACCTTTAGATCTCCTCTGTGGTGACTAACTCTCATCGCTCAGAAAGTAATTTTTCTTGTTGAAGGGTTTCTCTTGTCCACCTCTCCTCTCCTCTTCAGCTTCTGTTGACACTTGTATCTGTCTGTATCTCTGCTCCTTGTTTTACTGTTTATCTGTCAGCTCAGTTTTTTTTCCTCTCCTAGTCTTTCAGTGTCAGTCTATGACATTGCCCTGACTTTGCTGTTCAATTTTTTTCCCCTTCTTTCTTGCTGCTAATTCAATTAACAAGATGCCATCTTCTCAATTAAGCTTTCCAATTACAGCTCCTCTCTTGGTCCGAATGAGAGCCGGTCCTCGTTTGTTGGAGGTTTCTCTTTGTGCTGGGTGTTAAATTAAAATGAACTTGCAGCTTGTATGATAAGACCTGCTCATCATCATCAAAAAGGAGAAAAATTACATTAAAAAAACTTAGTGTAGCTCATTACCTCTTCTGTATTTAGGGCTGAAATAGTCATTTTTGGTTGTGCTTCACTCTGAGCTCATTCAGCTTCTTCAGCTTGTGTATTCACGTGTGGAAAAATAATACAAAGTGATTGTGTGAGTCTGTCAAAGCTCTGAAAGGAAGTCTGTTACTAAATCCAAAAAAAGGGCAGAAACGTCATCTATAAATTTATTACACAGTCTGTAGAAAAACTTGAAATAGCCACGAAAAGAAAAAAWATCTGAGTTTTATGTTTCATCTGCTTTGCTTTATTCTTATCAAGTAAAAAAAAATACAGATGACTGTGTAAAAAAATATGTTGAGGTGTAAAAATGTACAGTCACCATTTGTGTCATATGTTTTTACAACACGTCTCAAATGTCAAAGCTAGACTCTGTCAGGAAGTGAGACTTATTTATCAGGGGTGAGTATGGAGGTTTGAAAGTGACATAATTGGAAATAAAGGCAAAAATATACAAATGTCCATATGTGTGAAGAAACATCTTTGTAATGTGAACAGAAATGCTGCTCCTCATAAAAGCAACAAGACAATTTTAGCAAAGCAACTTTATTTGAATAAAACAATCAAGTGTTTCGAATTTATGCACCAAATAAAATTTTCCGTGCTTTAATCAGCATTTTCCTCTGTAAGTTTTTTTTTTTTTT
>NW_013952486.1:38779-53857 GCF_001266775.1 Austrofundulus limnaeus | reverse complement strand
ACTCTGCACCCTTTTCATTCAAGATTTTTCTTTTCTCTTTTTTAATTATTGTAAATACATTTTTATTGGAATATTTTTTTAATAAATATCATGACATTTTGTTTTTTAGGCTACAAAACAAAGTTCTTCAATTCCACATCCACCTTCTTCTTTGTAAACCTGCATTTGGGTCCTTTATTCATTTAAATTTGATGGATTACCCTTTAAAACTGAATTATTGGCACGTTTGCAGCCACTGTGAAAGTTTAAACAAGAATGTGTAAAGTCATGCATCATTTAGTTGAATAGAACAGCTGAATGAGTGGAAGTAAAGGTAAATATAATTGATGCAAGAAGGGAAAAAAAAGAATCCAGGGAGCTGTTAATGTTCATCCAAATAAGCTGATATTGACCAGGACTATATGTCGTCTCCATAAACGCACCACAGGACCGGGCTCTGCTGCCGTTATTTTGGACGAGGCGAGAAAAACGTCTACCTTTCAGCCTTGATTACATTTGGTGTTTGTCAGAGCAAAGCTGCAGAAAGCGGCAGCAGGTGCAGAGAGCTGATTAGAATCTGCCACGGTCGCATGATGATGACTCATCAAAACGCACGAGACAACAAGGAAGAGGAAGCGAAGGGCAGGACCGAATCACCCGCTTCCCTATCGCTCCCGATCTTTCTGCTGGCTTTGTCAAAAAGGTCCTAGATTAAGATAAAAACAGCACTAATTAAAAGGTTTTGTGTAAAACTGAGTTTAATTAGGCTGGGCTGATAAAGTTGCCTTTTTTTTTCTTTTTTTTTTTTTGAAGAATGGAGTTACATCGAGGTACCAAAAAAAGTAACCGCATCAGCTAAGAGAGGATGTGAGGCTGACAAAACAAAGCCCAATTAGAAAAAAAAAACACAAAGTTAATTCATTAAAACTTAAAGGAACAGGAGACAAACCTGCAAGCCGACTGATCTATCTGATGTGTAATTCAGCACATTTCTCCACTCGGAGCAGCAACGTGTCCTTGCTCTCGTCACAAAGGGATAAGAAATGCGGGGCTCCTCGGCTGTTTGATGTGCTCTCTAATTAAAATGTTCATAAAGAATAGAGCTGGCAGATGTATACGATCACTTAATTGATGGTCTGTTGAATGGGATGAGTTATTGTAGTCCGCGTGGAAACTTTTATCACCACATTTATATGACATGATTGCTGCACAACGTTCTGTTCTTTACTTTTACACAGCAGCTGAAATCTGGAATACAAAGAGCAAGATTAAATCAGCAAATTACATGTTGAATTACCTGAGCTATAAAGTGAGCAAATCATTCTTTATTTTAGCTTAATTTGTGACTGAAAGCAAAATGTTCCAGCTGAAAACAAACAGAGTCCAGAACAATTACCTCTTCTGCTTACAGATTATTATAGTTATGTTACTTTCTATTAAATTCTTGTGCCACTCATTGTTTGTTAACATCAACAAACCTTTTTTTGTTACAATAACCATTGTTAGTCAGGGCACTTCATAGAAGAACATAATGAGCAAACAGTGTCCGGATCAGAGCCTTTCACTTCTGCTGGGACCACTCGTGCCAAAGCTCGGTGCTCCTTTGCTACAGTAGCATGAATCACTCTGGAATGGCTCTTCCACCAGATGGCATTGATATTTTCAGAGAAGACAGACCAGCAGACGAAGCAGACATGCCATACTGTAAAAAATGGAGAGCGGCGGAAAGGAACAGATGGAGAGAGTTAGGCAGAGGGGAGCGAGCAGATATCTGAAGAAGGTGAAGAAAATCAAGATGATGCACAGAAAAAATGCGTGTTGTTTAGCAAACTTCTTATATAAGCTCATGTCGGAAAAACTTTTGTTTTTAGTCTGCTAACATGCTGGCTAATAAAATATTGCAGGAATTCCTCTATAAATTGCTTTTTTCTACGTTTAAGAGCAAAAAGGGGTATTAAAACACCCAGACAGAACTTTTATTCACAAGTTAAACTGTTTATTGATTCGTTTAAAAAGACGAATTCAAGTAACCATTAATACAATAAAAGTTTACATCACATGTTGATGTGATCTATCTATTAGATGGAGTTGTTGCCATTTTGGTCAATCTTGTGTGACATGTTCTGTTCTGAGTTTGTGTTGTAAATACTCTCAACTACCACAATAACTTTTAGCTCAATATTTGTAAAACTGAGCTGTTTTTATGCTGACTAATATAGATTTGATTTGCCTTCTGTGTTGAACTGAGTTGAACAAACCTTTTTCTAATTTTGAACAGTTTGGTTCGGGTAGTTTTTTATTCTGTCCTGGTTTATTTGTCTTTGCTTGATAATATTGCTGTTTGAATGTTTTCTTTCTGGGTTAGTGGACCCTCCTTTCTGTGTGTTGTTTGAATGTGAAGCCAAAGCTGTTTCTAACGCTCAAACAGTTTTTGTGTTTCTCTGCAGTAGTAAGTAAGGGTTTCTTGTTTTGTGGGCATAGTTTGTTCAAGACGTGATTGGTAGGATTGACTGTTTTTGGTGGGGTTTGAAGAAGCTGGGGGGAGCTGGGAGATGCTTGGTTGAAATGGCCAGGAAGCACCTATATACAGTAAGTATTAATTTTAGTCATAACACAAAAATGCTAGCTGCACAAAAATTCAATAAATTATGTTTACAATAATTTTGTTTGAGTCATTGTTCTGTTTTAAACTGTACATAGACAGTCAATAAATCTTATTTACATGTTCACAGAAATTTTACTATTACCATTATGTCCTCTTTTAAATTTAACCACAAGACTAGTCAAAACCACAAACTCCGCCCACATCAACAGCTCAGACGATCACAGGACAAACTCCGCCCATATCAAGAAGTCTGACAATCGTGTTAAGAATAAACTCCGCCCACATCAAGAGCTCTGACAATCACAGGACAAACTCCGCCCACATCAAGAACTCTGGCAATCACGTTCAGGGCAAACTCCGCCCTCATCAAGAAGTCTGACAATCATGTTTAGAATAAACTCCGCCCACATCAAAAAGTCTGACAATCATGTTTAGAATAAACTCCGCCCACATCAAGAGCTCTGACAATCACAGGACAAACTCCGCCCATATCAATAACTCTGGCAATCACATTCAGGGCAAACTCCGCCCACATCAAGAAGTCTGACAATCATGTTTAGAATAAACTCCGCCCACATCAAGAAGTCTGACAATCATGTTTTGAATTAACTCCGCCCACATCAAGAACTCCGGCAATCACGTTTAGGACAAACTCCGCGCACATCAAGAATTCTGACAATCATATTTAGAATAAACTCCGCCCACATCAAGAACTCCGGCAATCACGTCTAAGACAAACTCCGCCCACATCAATAAGTCTGATAATCATGTTTAGGACAAACTCCACCCACATCAGGAAGTCTGACAGTCATGTTTAGGACAAACTCCGCCCACATCAAGAAGTCTGACAATCATGTTTAGGACAAACTCTGCCCACACAACAAGAAACTCCTATGTACTGCAGAGACCCCTACTTGTGCAGAGAGGGAGATCTGAACGGTTGTGACTCTGTCCGTGGTGCTGAAAACAATAGAGGCTGAATTCAGACTGACAGGAAGGCTTTCCTAAATGAAGTTTAAATCTTAGTTTGTCCACTATTTGTTTTGTCTAAAAATGTTTTTAAATCCTTGCAGTTTTCTTTTTATCTTTCTCACAAGAGCTTCTTCATTAAAGATTTAAAAATTACTCCAAATTACGGTTCTTTTATTTATTTTTTGAATTTTCTGTTTCTTCAAATTTTCTTGGAAGCTTGGTAGGATGAAAATAATTTGCTAGCCTTTTCTTTTTAATGAGACTCTTTCAGTTTTCAAAATTAGTCATTTTGTGTTTGAACACGGATCGTTTTTATTGGAGTAATGTAAAAATAATTGTCGAGAAGGAAGCCAATGTGTAAAATCTCAGATGTATTAGTCCAAATTGAAGCAGAAATGAGTTGTTATAAAAGCAATGAAGCATCTAAAAATGTTTTTTTTAGATGTTTGCGATATTGTATAAAAGATACATGATGAGTAATTCTGATCATGTCACTATTAAAGAATCAGGTCAGTCAAATCTTTTATGTATCCTGGAGGATTGTTGACTTTCTGCTCAGCACAAAATATGTACCTCGACTTTTTTTTACAGTCACAACTCCTATTTTGTGCTTTCTCTGTATGAAGCTGAAAGTCGTTACTTTTTGTCCGTTTTGAAAAAGTAATTTAATTAAAAATATGTTTTTCTGCTGAAAATGTTTTATAACCAGGCCTTTGGGACCATGATGGGCGTGGTGTCCTCTTTTTCCTTTTTAATTCATGCTGTCGTCAGTTCATTACATAAGAACTTTATGTCCTCACTGGATGATGCTCATTTGCAACAAAATCCTTCAGGTCTTTCTTCTTTTTCTCTGTGCTCATCAGAAATATTAATGAATCACAGTTCGCACTTTCATTGTTGGCTGTTAGCTCTTTCTTTTATAAATTTAAAAGTATTGTACACTTTTTCCTCATTATTTTTAGGTTTTATAACATATTTATTTGTTGTGAGTTTGCTGTTTTAAGCATTTTATAGTTTTGCTCGACTTGCTTTTTCATTGTGATCTAGGTCTACTCAAAGTTGTAATTATTGACAGAATATAGTGGACATGTATTATGTACATGGCCACAAAAAGATTGTTTGACAGATTTGATTTATTTTTATTTATTCAGTCAGTCATCAAATAATTCAACACTTCAAAACATTACAACAGTTTAAACAGCTTGACTGGCAGAAGCACAAGGCTTTCATCTATGCCTGTCCTACATTTCAAATTTAACTGAACTACCCTTCAATCACCGCTATAGAAAAAAACCCCACAAAAAACAAAGAAAAACAATCCTTAACAAAACAAATACAAAAACTATTTTTTTAGATTTTTTTAAACCTGTAATGAACACGCTCATAAGTCTATCATTGCATTACTGCATAATTTATATCCTACAACCAAAAAGACCTTTGTTTTCTCTTTTTTAGCTTATTGTTTTATTAATTCCAATTTTATCAAATTTTTGCCACCCAACAGGCAGTAAACCTAATGTTGCTCTAAAAATTATTTGCATTATTGTGCATGAATCAAATCATAATATTTCATGATGCAAACTTTAATAAACAGTGGGTTTATGTGTTTATAATAACCCACCTGATTAATGTCATGTATGGCTTGTATCAATAATTGTTGTTTTGCACAGTATGTGGAACCCCACACTTCCACACAGTAGGTAATATAGGGGAATATAAGTTGTTAGATAAATTAATGACAATCAAGCAGCAGATCTGGTTGAACTCGATTTTACTTGCCGCAAGGAATTCATGTACAGACAAGGTACAATACATACGATGTCAAGAACTGAATTTCTGTACAGCTGTCAGGATTTTAAAGGGTCCTCTTCAAAGGGGTTGAGTGTCCTACTGTTGTATGACCATGCAATCTCCTGTTCTCCCCAGGAGTTACCCCCCAGTTCATCTAGCTTGGTCCTGCCTAACAGCGGGTCGTAACCCTAATTCTACTCGAAAAGCTAAATTAACAAGTTACAAAGAAACATTAACATCTGTGTTTTTACACACATTCCCATCCACAAGCCATGAATTCAGTTAAAGTAGATAAACACAGATCAACAGCATTAATATATCTTGTAATTAAATGAACTATAATATTTTAAATCACAATTTAACTGACATAAGTGAAGAGTAAATGACATGATAATTTTATACATAAACTTGTACAGGATTGTTGTTGTTTTTGCTATCTTTTCTTTTATGTATTTAATRTGTTGTGTCCATGTTAATTAATAATCTATAACAATACCTAAAAAAATATTCCTGACACATTTCACATATTTTTAATATCAAATCCCCAGTAGTTGACTTAATAATAAAAGACATTATGGACATAAAGGGTTTTTGACAATCTTTGGTGCTTGAAGATCCAAAAAAGATCCTGTTAATGAAATTCATGTTTTGTTATTCTTAATTTTGTTCAACATAATGTAAACCTGGAGTACTGTAGCTGGCAGAGAGCTGTGAAGACTACTCAGTTTTATGTTTTTTTTTGTTTGTTTGTTTGTCCCCCCCCCCCTCCTTTTTTTTTTCAATTGATCTAACATCTTGTCTAATATTAGCCAGGTCATTTTCCAAGACCCTCCTGGAAGTTCCTTTAAAGACCCCCTGAAAGTGTTCGGACCCACTCTTAGCAACGCTGTCCTAAAAACAGTACAGTCTCTCATGTGATTATGTGTTCTTGTGTTGCTTTTTGCACCTTCCATCAGCCTCTTTCATCCTTCTCCTCATCTTTTAAAGTGCTGTGAAGAGGCCAGTCAGGAGTGCACATCAGGCTCTCTGAAGGTAAGAGGATTTAAGAGGCTTCCTCCGCTGAGAGGCTGCTGGAGTTGGCCTCATAACATCAGCAGTGGGTGTCCTCGACCGCTAATACTGGCACACCCAGGGAAAAAAAAGTCAAACAAACACGAGAGACGACCGTGTGTGTGTGTGTGTGTTTCTGTGATGCACTTAAATTACAGTGAAATATACCTCTCTGGTTGATGTTGGCAGGCAGAGAAACACAGAGGACATCAAGAGAATTGTTGGCAGAGCGGGGGGGGGGGGTTCAGATGTATGATCAGAGTTTTTATTAATTTGTGGCCAATATTCTTTGTTTGTTGCTGCTACAAACAACTGCAGGAGGTACTGCTTCTAAAATTTGTGTTTAAAAGACATAAAAGGAAATTTCTTTAATGCCATCACACTGCGATTGGTTGTGAACACACGGAGAGCACAGGTAGTGATGCTCGGGAGGAACAGTGGGATGGAATTTACACATTCTGCAGGTTAATTCTTTGCAGCTTCTGTTTTAGAACCCACTGACAAACATTATCCATACTATAAGAAAAGACTTTTGTTCTGTTTTGTAGAGAATTGTGATTTGCATGCTTGATTGCCACGCTTGACTTTCTGTTGATATCGAWGCTGTGAGGATTTATTTCCCTGCTCTTTTTTTTCTGTTTCTGATTTATAAAGATATCTGGACTTGGCTGTCACAGATGACTGGTTTTTCCTTCTTGTTTACATTAACTCTGTTTACCTCTTCGGCTCCAAGCAATGAAGTTCATGAGGGTATATATTGAATTAGAAACAGCCAAATTGTTTTTCAGCTTTATCAAATATAAAGTCATTATAATAGTGTTGCTGTTTTTATAGCTACAATGATGATCTTCCACAGCAATTTAAAAATAAGAGAGCAAATGTAATCATAGTGCTAATTTAGCATTTAAAGGGGACATATCATGCAAAATTCACATTTTTTAGCCCTTAAATACATTTTGTTGTGTACTTATAGAAGTGCAGAAAAATTGAACTTGGTATCTCCCGGTGCTGCACAGATAGCTCTATTTTATATTATATTTTCTGAACTATTATGTCACAATATTTGCTGCAGAACTACTAAACAAGATCATGGACTTCTCTTCTCGCTCTGGGTCAGATTTCAACATCGACATGTCTTTTGTTGACATCTTTTAACTAAATAAAAGTTTCTGTGCTGCTTGACAGTCGTGTCTCTGCTGTCAAACTACAAAAATAGTCACACTAGGGGGAGTGGACAATGATCACTGGGAGTAACCCGTAATTTACACTAGATGCTGTTCCTCTTTGTTTTGCTCCGATGCAGCAAATATACAACCATTATAAGCAATGAGAGTATCTGCACGGCAGGGTCGGGGTGAGCAGACAGCGATCCACCAAAATTAGATTCAATCCTATTTTTACTGGACACTGGAGCTGCTCCAGAGTCAATCTACAAAGATCAAGTCGCACCAATAGGAAAAGGAACGAGCACATCATCCGTATTTTCAAAATAATTCACAATAGACAGACTAATTTTGTTGAAATCCCAGCTAAATTAATAACTATGTGGATATATTTCTACATAAATGCTGTCAATTTGTATCATTCTGTTTGGGAAGCAGACAGCAACACGTAGCGTGCAGCATATGTAACCACGCATGATACACGTGGATTTTATTTTGAAATCAGAAGTTTCAGAAAGACACCAGCGATGCAGTTTAAACTGTGCTTAGTCCATCTTCCACAGAAAAAAAATATTTTGCGCTGACTTCCACATTTATCATTTAATTTATCATGTGATCTCGCATTTTCTGCACACGCTTCTCAAACTTCCTCTACGCTTCACACCAGTTGTAAAGTAACTAAGTACAAATACTTTGTTACTGTACTTAAGTAGAATTTTTGGGCATCTGTACTTTACTTGAGTAATTATTTTTCAGCCTACTTTTTACTTCCACTTCTTACATTTTTGCACAGTTATCTGTACTTTCTACTCCTTACATTAAAAAAGGCAAAAAGTAGAAAGTTGTAACTTTTATTTCATTTTTGCTTGTTTTCATTCCAGCTTGTTATTGTGAACATAAATACAGTACTATCCATGTAAACTGTGCCTCCTAGAACGAGTGAATTTAACTGGTTGAATGAGAAGTATAAATATATAAAATTCTGATACCGTATTAGTTTGTACACAAACAAATCATGYCACACTCCAGCAGGACATAATCATTAAAATAAAAGGACTGTACTTCAGAAGTATTTGTATTTCATGAATTATATTAATGTATTTGGCAGCAGCCCTCAGATAGATTTTTATTTTGGAGAAAAGCTTTGTGCAGCATTGATATACTGTATGTATATAAACTGAAACAGTTGCATTAGTGCATCCTCTTAAATTTAACATAAATTAATTATTTTAATACAATACAGTCATTTCTGCATTTTTTGGGGGGTCACTTCCTAATAAATGTCATTACAGAAAATCTAACTGCTCATTTTAAATCCATACTTTTACTTTTGATACTTAAGTACAAAAGATATCAGATACTTTTAAGACTTTTACTCAAGTAATATTCCTAAAGGAGACTTTAGCTTTCACCAAAGTAAGTTTTTGGTAAGATACTTGTACTTTTACTCAAGTATCACTTTGTGGTACTTTATACAACACTGCTTCACACCAGATAAGAGCAGATTGGACGCTGTACAAATTGAGGTGCAAACAAAGAGTAAACTGTGTAGTGGAGAGGAGCAGAACCACATCTAGTGTAAATTAAGAGTAAGACCTGGGGAGCAGGGTGTGTAGTGCCTCACTTGTGTTTAAAGAGACAGCACCAAAACGAGTTGCTCTCAGATGCACCTCAACAGGGGTGAAAGAGGGGCTTGTGGAATTCAAAGCAAAGCATTGCAGTTCTGCTTTTAGACCCCGAGTGATTTAAATGTGGAAAAGGAAGGATTTAAAATCATGATGTGTCTCTTTTAAGCAGTTTCACTGATGTTTGCAAATTGTCCCGCCACATTTTTAAATATTTCACTGCTTTTAGACACACTTGCTGCTGCTTTTCAAGCACATTTAGTTTTTCATTTAAGTAAAACAAGGCAGCACAGCGAAGCGGGAAGTAGAGGTGTCTCCTCACAGATCACAGGTTTGTCTCTGATACTCTGATTTCCTCCCACCGACCAAAAAAATAAATAAAAACATGTTAGATTTATTGGTAACTCTAAATTGTCCCTATAGGTGTGCGTGAGAGAATGAATGGTCGTTTGCCTCGTTCACCCATTGATGGACTTGCAGCCTGTCCAACGTGTCCCCCGCCTCTCACACAGTGACTGCTGGAAATAAACACCTGCTCCCCTGCAGCCTGAAAAAGAAAAGGCAGGAAAAGAAATCGATTTGTAAGACAAATACCACAGGAATGCTAAAAAGAATCTTTCATTTTGCATCTTTTATCTGTTTTAGACAAAGTTGAGCACATTATTTTAAAAATAACAATATAAATATATGGATAATATATCAAAAAGTTAAAAAGAGGACATTGTTAACATAGTCCTGCTGTATTCCCTTCAGCAGTTTTAAAACCCCAAAGATGCATTTTAAAGCAGCTCGGCATCAACTGACCCACTGTCTGAACCCCGTATTGATTTTGTTTTTGGAGTGCTGCTGTGCTCCCAGTCCTGAGTGACCGAGCTCCAGTAAAACAACCCCCACCATCATGGTAACACTTAAAAAGGTCACTGGTTCAATTACTGGTTGCTCTGGTTCACCCAGCGGTGCTCTTAAGATAAACCATCTCCTTTCCTTCAGCTCGTCCGGTTGGATCTTAACGGAAAAAGCTAACGTTTATTTACACACGCTGCCAATTACCGCCAAGAGACACTCGCTGTTAAGAAGTGTTGGAGCTCGATTGCATGCTCGATGCGTTCCTGTGGAGAAACAAGATGAGAGGGTCAAGTGAACCAATAAAAAGTTTAATTAATTGGTCTGATTGGGTGGTTGTTTTTAGTGGAATATATAAAACTAAACAGCTTTTTTTTATTGTGATTCTGAGAAAGTGTACATAATTCTGAACATGTAGTGAATACAATAAAAAAATTCTTTTTAAAATTTCCACAGAGGACAGCGTACAATAAAATTAGTTTACAATAAAAACAAAATGTAGAACTCAGCAAAGTATCTGAGTAAAAACAATTATCCTACAAGCCATACACAATCATCAGCGTGTAATGGCTCAACACGTTGCCGTATAAAGTCATTTATCAGTGCGACATACACAGTACTTACACAGGCATAAGATGCCTCTTCATTTCATGTGTAAATTAGGCAATCTAAATGCAGTGAGGACAGAATGAGACGCTGCGTCTGTTGTACTTTTGGTAGTAGATTTCATACAAAAGGTCTCATCGGTTTTATTCAACCACTCCTTTTTACAGCCGGCATCAGCCACTCTCAGTTTTCTTCTCTGGTTTTCACAAAAAAAAAAAAAAAAAGCTGAAGGGGGGAAAAAAAGAAGAAAGGAAGAAAAGAAATGCACACACACAAACAAGCGAGTACCTGTCTATACAGACACACAGAGACAAACCAAAGCCATTCTGATGTTTGAAAGGAGGAGTTGTGTTTCAGAAGTTGAGGCTCCTTTTTGACTAAAATGTTGTGAAAACGAAAATGTCAAATCAAAGGCCCTCGTTCCGAAATACCATCCGCTTCACAAAATCTTACAGGAAAAAAAGAAAAAGAAGTTGTCATAAAAGGTTAAAAAAATAAGAAAATAAAAATCTTGAACTTTTGCTGKKKTTTTTTTTTTCAGCTTTATRTTTACTGAGCGTCATTGAGTCACTTTGTTTTTGTTGGCTGAGTGATGTGCAACATGGAACAGGGAACAATGCATTGATAAAATAAAAAAAGAGCTTCCATTATCTGCACATCCTGTTTCTTTAACCTTTGTTGAAAATGAGTTACACTGCGCAAAGATAAGTTTAGCAATACTAGACACTTGTCTGAACGTTCTCAAATGAAGTAAAAATCTGAAAATACAGGAGGACAATTGCACTTGTCTTGAAATAATAAAACACATCCTGCTCTTGCTTAGCATTTCAGTCTCCAAACAAAATCAAAAATACTTTTTGGCTGGATGTAAGATTTTAAGATTTGATTAGATGGACAAATTTTGCAGTGTAGAAAAGCCTCACATTAATGTCATTTAGCTTTCTTCCAGTTACGGAAGCCTGTTCAGTCCATCGTCTCACAGTAAAGCTCACAATGAATTATTGTAAAGCTGCACACCACCTTTCATACCAGACATTTTAACTAAGATCATCTTACTATAACAAGCAATGGAGTTGTAGCTTTTTTTATCAACCTTAAAAATGATTTTCTGCCCAATCGTATGCAATATTGTGGGATCTCACAAGCTTTGTGAGTGCTTGGAAGATTGTTAGGGATAACTGTCAGCTACTACCACACCAAATATTAGCTCGGTATCTATAAATTTCACAGAGCTATGGCCATTTTGTTTAGGTTAAAGTGCTGCAGTGGCCATCGTGAATTGGGTTGACTCCAATGGTTATTTCTACAGTAAAGTTTAGTTTATTCATTTCTTTAAAAACAACATAAATTCAACAAGAAACAACAAAAATACAAATCATAAATTAAATGAAAGGTAGCAGAAGGAGAAAACGCATATCTGCCCCATTGAATAAATTAATCAAATCAAAAAATAATCAAAGTAATTACGCTCTGAATGATTTTAAAAAAGTGAAGCTTTGCTTAAGAACAAACAAAAATAAAAACACACACAGGCAAAAGCAATATTGCCCATTCACTTCAGAAAATCCAGCTTTAGTGATTTTTAGTGAATTTGTGATTTGCGTGAAAAATATAAACACGTCATTTATTGTCCTTCAGACAATAAACGCACACAAAGTGACTGAATCACTTGTAAATAAACTCTGTTCCTTTGCTCCCTTGATGCCAGCTCTTCTCGTTTGTTTTGCAACAGCAGCAATGAAAAAGCTTCTTATAGTCTAAATGAAGCAATTGGTGGCAGAGCCGCTGCCAGGGCCCGAGAGTGTAATTATGGAGCACAGTGGGGAACACTGTAGCAGTTCAAGACGCAGCTCAGACGTATTTGCATTTAGATAAAATTAGGATATCTCAGTTGTTTGAGAAAATTGTCATTAAGTTTGCGCAACTAAATGGATCCAAAAGTCTCAATTTGAAGTAGTGATGAAAGTGAAAGTTAAGGGAGGCTGAGAAGTGAAAGAAAAATGGAGTGTGACAGGAAGTGCATGCAAGATAAATAGTGAATAAAAGTTTAAAATGGAAGTCTGGAAAGATTTTTAGATGTGCTTCTGTATATTTTAACACTTGTGGTGAGAAATCATGACTATGTGAGGGTGGGGGGTATGTTTTTTTTTTCTCCAGGAACATACAACAATCAAGTTACTGATCTGATGATGATGATGATGATGATGAAAGCCTTTATTGTCATCGTTTGCACAATGAAATTACATTTAAGAACACCCATTCAAGAAGACACACACAYGACAAAAACATGGAGTAACAGGTGATCAGGTCATACAGCAACCAGTTGGGGTCACACTACCTTTAAAAAGCTTGAAATACACACAATAGGAAAAATCACTTTTAAAAAATGCTCTGATCCTATGTTTACACAGAAACACAGGATCATACGCTAAAAAAACCCACTCGCATATAGTACAAGGCAGCTAAGGAAGGGAGGGGGCTGGGGATCAAACACACAGTAAGGGGTAGGAYGCAAAAGAGCCGGTGACATTTCAGGGTAATACTCTGTGCTGGAACCAATCAAAGACCTTCAGAGTCCAAAAAAAGTTATCAACCAAACACAAAYCACCAGAGTTCAGTTTCTCTGTCTCCACCCATCGTGGCCTTCAGACTGATCCACCATGGGTGAAACGGGTAGGGGATGGGGAGACAAGCCTCTGTCTCACGTGTCATCCGGGGGAGTTTTGATAACTGCCGACAAGGTCAGCAGCTGCAGGGATCCAAARATAAACATAATTGTTTAAAGGTATGTTACCTTTAGTTATGAAAACGACATATTTATATTAAAAATAAATTAGACTTTGCATCATAGTCTATCTAAACACCTTGAAATTGGCCTCTGTCTCTTTCAGAACCTCCTACCATTTCAGACTCTCCCACTTCAGCACATCTTCACAGCATTTCTTTGGGGAACGGGTGCTCTGTGGGGTGGGAGTTCAGTCTGAACCCGAGCTCCAGGGAGGAACTTGGCTGGGGACTGAGCTCCAGGGAGGAGCTAGGTACAAATGGGCGGGGCTTTGTACCAACAAATGGTTAGGCAACTCCAAAGGAGATTCAGGTATTTCCTCAAATGAATGTGTAAAGGCAACATTCTGGGCATGTTTTTGTTGAAGGAATGACATGATAGTTATGCATAATACCCCCCACCCCAATACACACACACACACACACACACACACACACACACACACACACCCTTTAAGCATGACCACATTCATAATAGTTGAACTTTATAAATCCTCCCCAAAATCCCATAAATGTTGATTCCAGGAAACCTCATGTCTTATTAAGAGGAGAAGCCTTTCAGTGCACATTGTGACATTTTTGTAAAAGGTTGAAAAGACTTTCATCCTGAGTACACATGAACTTAAACCTTAAATTATAACTAAAAAGTGCAAATCCTTCAGAACTTAGGGCTGWGTTTAACTGTGAGTGCTCATTAGCYTTTTGTGCTCAGAATATAATCAGAAAAGAACTTCCTCTCAGTGCTTTGTTGCTCTCAGGTTGCTGAGTGATGAAGCTGCACCTCTTGATTTATGCCGTTACTTCCATCAGATATAATTTCATTAATAAATGTCCCAGTTTGATGGTTACACTGTCAGCCAAACGAGCCTGAGACAAACCAYCAACTTGTTGCACAGATGTGACGAGTTAAGCTGTTTGGAAACTGTCGCTGTCAAAAGGCAGCTGACTGATATAACYGGAGACAGGCTGTGATGAGCTCTGAGCAGATGATCCAAATATTTGTCTTCACAATTCCAAATCCATGCTGTTCTTAAAATTTGTGCTGACTTCCAGAGCTGATTCAACAAGCACTTCTAAACGGACAGATGGACTTTATTTTGGCAAGAACTGATAACTATTTGACATCTGCTGGTCTGAGCTTCTGCTTCTGGCTCTGTTTCAAGTTTGTTTCAAATCTCTTTTTTTGTTGTTGTTTTTTTGTTTTGTTTTGTTTTGTTTTATAAATTCATGGTCCTGGTCTTAAGAAGGGATTGCAAAAGCAGAAGGTTCAGGTGGGAAACCCAGACATCCCTGGTTTCTAAGTCTAACACAAACTAGAGAAATTGCATTTTCTGTGAAAATGTAGTGTGGATGCTTATTGCTGAAAAATCTAGCTGAAAGCTAAAGAAGCTAAAATAATTCAAACTGAACTGTGTGTGTTGAATTTTAACAACTAGAGGTGGAACCCAAAATTAGCTGAAYGATTGCAAAAGTTTGCTGAAGCTTTAAGGGGTAGAGAACAGTTGAAAAATGTAAAAAAATGGCAGGTAAAAAGGAAAAAAGAGAGGAAATGTAGCTGAAAAAGGCAGAAATAACTATACAAAAGAAAAGTAGCTGACGACGAAGTTAAAATTAGAAGAAAAATAACAGAAAAGGTCAGAATTAGAGCTAAAAAGGCTAA
>NW_013952486.1:29206-38377 GCF_001266775.1 Austrofundulus limnaeus | reverse complement strand
ATTAAATAAAGAGGTGTAGACATAAACATCAGGCTTGAATTTACTAGACGCTTGAGTCAAAACTGTCATAAAAAGTTTCCAAAACACATGTGAAGTTTGATCTAAAAGTTTTTGTTTACTTGGACTTGAGTTTTTGTGATTTACCGGTGAAGCTGATGGAGAAGATAAAGAAACCCTCCTGTGCTGCAGACATTTTGGGTACAGCTGTGAAGGAGAGCTTAAAAAGGCTAAACAGTCAGGCAGAAACAAAGGAGCGAGTTTTTTTTTTTGTTTTGTTTTGTTTTTTGGAGACCTCTCACTCCCCAGGGAAGAGTGACAGCTATAACTCACGCTCCGTGTGCGTTTCAGGTGTTGCGGAGAGTTCTGGGGCGTCCATCTTGGTTATGGGACTTCAGCAGCATTTCAATCTGTTCTGGCTGCCTGATGGGTGTGCGTTAGGCACCAGCAGACACATTTACACACACAGATCAATCCATCCACTCCTGTCTAAGGCTTGTTTATGGTAGCATTTCACTGGAGCAGCTGACAGATTCTTCTTTTTTTTCTTTTTTTTATGTGTAAAGAGACGTGACGGGCAGTTTTACTGTAGCTGCAGCTGCAGACAGTCGGATAGATGGATGGACAGATAGACAGACCTGTTGACTAAAACCCTTCATTTTTCAGCCTCTGAAGAAACTGAGCACATCAAACAAAAACCATTTGAAAGGGTAAACCCTTCAACATTTATTATATCTTATTGGCTCCAACCTTATTGTTTGTCAATATTTTGGCATCCCACCAGTAGAAAAGTTAAAGCAGCCATGAATGAATGTAACTAGTAATTTATTGACTATAACTTGTAGAAATGGGTTTTTGGTAATAGGAACACAAATATCTACTTATAAATTGTCAATTTTATCAGTAATGAGCTGGATGTGGTAGTAGCTCAGAGTTGTCCTCAACAAATTCTCTGAGCACTAAAGGGTGTCCCAATACAACTTTTTCACTTCCAATATGATTTTGCTGTCTTGAGTATTGGCCGTTACCACATTGACCCAATACAATATTCAAATGAATTATGTGTACTTTTTTTTATTTTGTAGTGTGAAATCTTAAAAAGTCTTGATCAGGTCAAACAGTRAGCATAAGTCAACAAAAATAGATATGAGAAAAAATGATCCAATTTATTGTTAACTAATGGGTTATATATACATACTATTTTAATTTAAACATAAGAATATTGTACAATTAAGTACAACAAATAAATAATAAATTAGAAAAAAACAAAATTATCTTAATGAATCCAATTAAAACAAACTATACTTTTAAAGTCTAGTTCTTCCACCTTTCATTTTATTCGTGATTAGTMTTTTTGTTGTATATAAATTTATTTTGTTACTGAATAAAGTTAAAAATAAAAAAGTGTAAAGTAACTATTCAAGGTCACGTACTGCAAGTTATTTATGCTGGATCCAAGTGCAGCTGGATAGGAATCCTGAGCAGACTATTGGAATGGACTGCTTGTATCTGCTTGAGATTTTAGATATAGGCCGATATAAGATAAGATAAGATAAGATGAGATAAAACTTTATTGATCCCACATTGGGGAAATTTGCACATTACAGCAGCTCAAAACAGGACAGGGTGAGATAGAATTAAGAAAGATAAGTAAAAGAAAAACAAAAACACTATACTCGTGATATACTGTATAACAATGTACATATACCTAGTACAGTACATAAATGAATGTATATGAAGGTGAATATTACTGATGCCAGTGTAGGTGAATTGTCCAAGTGACTGATAACATCCTGATGTGTTATACAGTCTAACTGCAGTTGGGATGAATGACCTGCGGAAGTGATCTGTCCTGCAGCGAAGATGTTTAAGTCTCTGACTGAAGGAGCTGCTCAGCCCCCCCATGGTTTCATGCAGAGGGTGGTGGGGGTTTTTCATGATGGCTGTCAGCTTTGCCAACATCCTCCTCTCACCCACCACTACCACAGGCTCCAGAGGACATTCCAGCACAGAGCTTGACCTCCGTATCAGTTTGTCCATCCTATTCCTGTCCCTTTTGGTACATCCAGCCCCCCAGCAGACCACTCCATAGAAAAGGGCAGTTGCTGACACCGTGTCGTAGAATGTCTTTAACAGAATCCTGCAGACACCGAAGGACCTCAGTCTCCTCAGTAGGTGGAGTCAACTCTGGCCCTTCTTATACAAGACGTCTGTGTTTGTAGTCCAGTCCAGCTTGTTGTTGAGGTGAACACCCAGGTACTTGTAAGAGTCCACTGTCTCGATGTCTTTTCCCTGTATGTTCACCGGTGCTGTCAGGCGTGGCTTCCTCCTGAGGTCTATGACCATCTCCTTCGTCTTGCTGGTATTGATTTGGAGAGCACTGGTCTCACACAAGCCAACAAAGTCACTGATGACCCCCCTGTATTCCTCTTCATTCCCGTCTGATATGCATCTAATGATGGCCGTATCATCCGAGAACTTCTGTAGGCAGCAGTGGTCCGAGTTGTACCTGAAGTCTGACGAGTACAGATTGAAMAGAAAGGGTGAGAKGACCGTGCCCTGTGGTGCCCCCGTGCTKCARACTACCACATCACACAGTCGATAATCCGATAATCATTTTTTGGCTAAACATCGACCTGATATACGATATTGATATAAGAACAGGACACTCCTGCTAACATATCTTGCAAAACCTTCAATACTGCATAAAATTCTGCATAATGTCATTTACAATGTTTGGCAAAAACAGATGTAGATTTTAATTTAAAACAATATAAGGAATGTCTCMTTTTGATTCAACATTTTCAAACAATACCTGTTGTATTAATTTTGCTCAAATGAACAAAATAAATCTGAAATCTGAGCATACAGAAATAAATTCCTCAAAGTGCTGTAAAAAAAGWTTGGTTTGAAGTTTAGTTTCCAGTCAGCGCAGACTTCAAGCACATTCCTGTTTTATTTCCTTTAAACCCGCTAATGGTGATTCACACTCARCTCGTACACTCCAACTCTCTGACTCAGAGCAGGGAAATGTGACGCYTTCCGTGAGGAGAGTACAAGGAGCACAAGTTAAATCAGTGTCATGACTCGAGGATTGATTTGGACATGCATGTGCTGTTCTGTGTTGACATCGTGACAAACCACTGAGTGAGAACAAGCCTTGCAGCTTGGATACAGACACAGACACGCACGCTGATGATCACATCGTCAGATTCTGACATCCATACACAACAACATAGAGACAACAAACACACACTCCAGTCTCAGCGTTCTGTGATTGAGGTGACTGATGCAGACTGGAAGATCCACCCTTTTTTTTCCTTCCATGTACCTCATGGATGTTATGCTGAAATATCTGCTCCATTTAGAAACATCTTTTTATTATTTTGATCATATTCGATCTTAAATAATTTATTTAAAGATTCTGCTTTAGAACTGAATTCGTCAGCTTTTAAGACTGAATCATGGTTAAATTTATTTTTCTAGAGCTTTGCAAAAAAATGCAATTCTSTCAATGGTTATGTAAAGAAAAGTGCAGAGGTGTTGTAACATTTTAGCATTTATTCCTCCGGTTCTGCACGATAAGAAGACCCAGCTGCTTCACTCTGGGGCTGCAAACCACCTCAGCACACGATGAAGGTCACCGCCTGAAGACGCCGACAGAACCACATCTGCAAAAAGCAGAGACGAGACCCCGGGGTTCCCGACTCAGACACCCTCCAACCTGTTTATAGCATTCATGGACAGGATCGAGTCACGAGGGGCAGATGTGACGGAGTCCAACCCACTCTGGCAACAAGTTGAACTTCATGCAGAAGGTGCAACACAGGGATGGAAGTCAGCTCCTCTACGTTTGAGGGAAAAGGTGGGCAGTCCCTTCATGGATAAGTCTCTGCCTCAGTTAGAGGACTTCAAGTGTCTGGAAGTCTTGTTTACAAATGATGCAAAGTCTGAGCAGGAGATGGATTATTGCCCTGGTCTGTGATGGCGAAGTCTAAAGAGACAAGACTTAAGTTGAGTCCAAGTTCCAACCTTCACTTGTGGTCTTGAAGGATAAATGATGACTGWAAGGAGGTCCTGGATACAAGCAGCTCCAGAGGGTTTACTACAGGACGGCTGGCCTTAGAGATGTGGAGCTCCATCTTTGAGGGAGTCCAGAGGAGTCAAGCTGAGGTTGATCAGGCRTTTGATCAGGATGGGGTAAGGGTACCTCCATTTTGAAGTTTTTCAGGAACATCCAACAGGGAAGTAGCCTGGCCCTTGCCTTCCTACGCAGTTCCGCTCRATTCTAATCTCCCTTCTCTGCTCTGTCTGGGATTTCTCCCATRGACAAGGATTTCAAGAAATCATTTTTCAACAGCTGAGGTTCCAGACCCTCTGTACGAAGCAAAGCAAACAACAAGGGGCTGTTTTTTACCAGGCTAACAGGGAGGTGATCTCAGGGTAAAACCAGAACTGGCTGGAGGGAATATGGTTTTGCCTGAAATTGCCTYGGGATCCCCCAGAAKGAGCTGGAGAGTGTCGCTGGTGAGAGAGAGTGGCCTGGACTTGTTGCCTCTGCGACCTGACCACTCTTAAGGAGCAAAAAGAAAAACATAAGAGGATGGATGGATCTAAGGAGYTCTCTTGTTTTGCTAAAATGAGAAAAATGTTATACAAGTCTTTCAGAAGACACTTTAAAACTTGTTTTGAATCTTTGACCTTCTGCTCTCGCATCTGGCTTTATTCTTAAAGACTGATAACAGGGTGTCAAATTCTTTAAATTGTTTTGAAATCAAATTTTAATCATTTATCAAACAAATAGGAATTCAATCTGGACATGTCTAAAAGCTGTAGTACCCCTGCCTCTACATTTACACAAAGAGAAAAGTGAAGTGAGTTTGTTTGGCGCACCARTCACCATCACAGCATTAAAAAAAGTGTCTGAGCTGTAGTTACCTACAAAATCTGCCAATTACTTTTTTTCTGAGGGTGCAAACAGATCAATAGGTTCTTTATTTCTGAAAGAAATATTTATTTCATCAACAGTCTGTGAAATCAACACACTCAAGCCCAGTTTTCTGTTTTATCTCCGACTCCCCAGGGAGTCGGCGGCGCCATTAGCTTGTGTTCTTATCAGCGCCCATCTGAGGGATAACAAGAATCTTTGCTCAAATTACCTTTATGAGCTCAGCATGATGTTCATTAGTACACATTTTGTCCTTTGAGTCAGTTTTACATCGTGGGACATTGTGTTGTATTGAAGTTTGTTTTGTAATCAAGATGGTTTGTTGGACAAAAAGTAAAAATCTGTTTTATTTGAAGAGCTTTTCACTTCACTAAGATGTTCCTCGTTTGTATTGAATATTTTTTAAAACATCTGTTTTACATCCAGGTCCATGACGAAACAGTTAATTTACTGGATGTTGGAATGGGAGTTTTTTTTTAAGAAAGTTACACAAAGTCAATCAAAGGATGTCAGAAAGTTAGTTCTGCTAATTGAAATAAGATTTGTATTTAACTTAATCAGTCAAAAACATTGTTCAAAAGAGTAGAGACTAAAATTGGTAGATTTTTATTCTAATTAATTTCAATCATAAGCCAGTGTAAAACAGGGTGTCTTTTTTTCTGAATGCTAATTGCTAATATATTTAAAATTTTTAAGTTATTTCTAACTTATGCTTTAGGAGAAAATTTCGCACACTGACACATTAATGAGCAGCACAGAAATAAAATAATATCTATTATTAGTCAGATGAATTTATTTTATCCTGCATGCAACCTTCAGTCTCTGAAGTTCTTTTTACTTTTCGCTGCCATTTTCATAAATGGACACTTCCTGTTATGTAGGGCAGGAAGCATGGCCTTATATGGTATTATTTGGGTGGTAATTGTGCTGATTTCCATCTCCTCATGCACGAGCACCTGAATACMTACAGGCGGCATTTATCACGTTTACGCTGCACATTTACACACTTTTCCTGAAGATAGAAGTGTTTGCTGAATCTGATGTGACATGAATGGTTCGAACGATACAAAAGAGAAATTTAGGATATGAATGTGAAAATGTTCTTGCACGAGACCCATTGTCTTTCTTGAAGGAATGCATATTCTCAGCTGTGTTTATTTCAGAATTTTAATTGATTTTTTTTTTGAAGAGACAGAGTTATAGCCTATTGGTCAAATTAGAAAATACAGGAGAAACACTCAAGACCTACTGTTTTATTTTAATTTTGCCTGTTTAGTTTACTTTTTCCAGTTTTCTCATTTAAGCTACACGGGGAGTTTCACTCAACCCCAAAAATAAAGTCATTACTGATATGTCTGATTATTCAGCTGAATCTAAAATATAGATCTTCAGTCATAACGATTTTGCACCAAAACATCCCAGAAGTGGAATAAAATCTCTAAAGTTAACTTAAAAAACTTGTTTTAATGAGCTTAGTTTTTTCTATATGGAATGCAAAGTGTGACTGAATGTGGGATAAGAGATGAAACTGCTGCTTCTTTTTTTTTTTCCAAACGACTAACTCTTCATCAGCTGTGATCTGTAACACTGAATCACTGAAGCTCAGATTACACGTGTGCATGTGAGGTTTATGTGAGGATGTACATCTCTTTCCTTCCTGTCAGCAGCGTGTTGCAGATCAGCGACTGACTGATTGTGCACTCTGACTGGATCCCGGCTGCCAGGATGGAACATTAGCTGCATGATTGGTGAAAAGCCACAAAATAATATGAAATATCAGATTTTTTTTCCACTTATTCTCAATTAAAACCATCGTTATTACCCACCATTGACGGTGAAGACAAAGGGATCATGTTTTTGTCTGCGTGAGCTTGTGTTTTTTCGTTTGTACAATGCAAAATAGCTCATGAACCACTGGATGGATTTGAATAAAACCTGCAGAAAGTAATAATAGCATGTTCAACTACAACTTATTAACATTGCAACTCAATTAATGTCCACCACTGTGAAACGGCTTCAGGAAACACAAAAATGGCTATAATTTAGCCAGTTTTAATGCTAATGGGGTAAAATTTTCTATGGCAGTAGCTGACATTCATGCACAACATGTACTACAAGAACCAATAGTTCATGCAAAATCACAAGAGTGAATGCAAATGCTCACGATGATGGACTTAATCTAAAACTTTAGCATGAAAGTTAACTTTCAGTTTTAACTCGGGTTAATAAAACATTAAAACCATTGACAAAAAAAGGACTATTTTCCCTTCTGATGGCGGACTGCTTTGGCTCAACGATCAAATCGGTGCTAGGACGAATAAATGAAAAAACAAAACGAATCATTGCCTTTGCAGCGGAACTAGTCATCAAATGCAACTTAATGTCCAAACCAAAGCAGCAATTCACCACATCCTGGCATCCAGTGGCGCTCACAGAACATGACATCACTCACAATACTCCTAATGACCCCATTCGCCAAAGAGATTAGTTGGAAATGAACTAATCACTTGCGAGTTGCTACGGGTAGTGGAAAGGGTGAAAAAATGGATGAATTAGTAAGCAGTTATGATGATGGAGGGCAACTGACAGTTAGTTATGCAGCGAGAGAAATTCAAAGTTGTGTTTACCCGACTGTTTTATGTCTTTCTGCCTCAGTGGAGGAGCTTTCCACCTGCTTAATGAGTTTGGAGACTTCTGGGTTTTTGGACTGATGCAATCTGGGTGGAGGAGGTAACTTTTTAAAATGCTGCTGTTGCAATGAAATCATCAGTGTGATCTATTCAGATGGTTTTTAATTGGAATCAGTTTTTGTCTGTGAAATATTATGGCCACTAGTTCAAAATTTGCATTTTTTTTAGTAGTGCAGAAAGTATTCCCTACATTTGAAATTATGCCTCCTTTCACTGCTAATGTGAGCTTTTTTATTGAATTAATATGTTTTATTCCCTTGTCTGTGCATGTTTGTTTCCAAGTTACAAACATTTCTCTTGAACCACTGGAGGCATTTTAATGAAACTTTTAGAAAATAATTTGAGAGAAATTTGTTGGAGTAGTATTCACCCCAGCCCTGTTTGGTCCACTTTAATCCAACTCCAGTTCAAAAAAGCGAACTTTGGTCTGCCTGAAAGTACAGGTCTTGGTTCGGTTGAAGTGAATTCTGGCGCGGATTGAATGCATGTGTGAAYGCCAAGCTGACCGGAGACCACTCCAAAACCAGGAAGTGGATTATAACGCAGGGAATTCTAGGTAATAACAGTAGTAAAGTTACTCAGTTCTTGTAAATAACTCGCTGGATGTCTGTGTAAGGTGGAAATCAGCTGCCTTGTGTGGAAAAACATCCTCCATGGCTCCACGTCATCTTCCACTCACGGTGGGCTCATTGTTGAAGAGTGTTTGTTTGGTACATTTGACAAAAACAAAAAGTACATCSTACAACCACTAAAATCTGACGTTACTCCKTGTTTGTTTACATTTTGTGAAGAARAAAGTTGCACTTAGTGTCTTCTTCTGAGGTTTTCATGTCAATTACTTCAGTGGTTCTTGGTGCAGCGCCCCCACAGGTAAGGGAAGGAACAGGTTGTTCACAGGGTTTAGTTCGTTTGTCACAGTGCAGTGGAAATGAACCGGACCAACTGAAAATGTAATCAAATCTTGCAGTTTTAGTCCCCAATTGAACCGAGTCTACAGGACTATCAGGTGTGAATATGAGACAGATTCTCAACATTATGTGCAGGATGTGTTTAATGACCTGTCAGCACAGTTATCAATATATTTAATGAAACACTCAACAGATTTTAATTTCAAAAAAACTGTTCAACAACTGAATAACTTTTGTAGCCATCCTGATTTAAAAAAGTCACCAAAGTCAAAAGATTTTTCCAAACACACAAATGTTTACAGTTCAGTCAGCATTGCAGATATTGAGCTAAAATTTGATCCAGCGTTGACCTGCAGGTGAATGTGTCCAGTGCTCCTTTGAAAGTTAGTTGCCAAAATTAAAATGATACAAAATACAAACAAAATACAAAGAGGATCACTGCAGACACACGGTTCAGTTGTGTGTTTTTATCTGTATAAGTTTGGCTTAAATGAAGGCTTTCAGTTCAAGGACTTTTCTCAAAAGAGTCTGTTTTTACTGCGAAGTCTGGAGACTGGGCGACAGCGTGAGTAACACATACACACACACACACACACACACACACACACACACACACACACACACACAC
>NW_013952486.1:27981-29064 GCF_001266775.1 Austrofundulus limnaeus | reverse complement strand
TGTGTGTGTGTGTGTGTGTGTGTGTGTGTGTGTGTGTGTGTGTGTGTGTGTGTGTGGTGATTGAATACACTGAAGGATCTCTAATAACTGAGAATGTTATCTTAGACCACACGGCATTTATGAATTCCTTTTTGTTGGAAGCTCCTGTGTTTTTTGGCATCAAAATTTTACATAAAACTTCTGGAATTTTTCTTTACCAACACCTGAGCCAGCAGATCGCACACAGACACAATCTTTAAAGTTATTTTAAGGATTAACCGCCCCTCTGAACAGCTCGATCTTTAAGGAAGTGGTGAAAGTGTCAGCAAATCTGATGGAAGTCAAAGCTGCAAATGGAAGCTTTACAGAAACCACTTTTTTTTTGGATGGGGGTGTGGGGGGGTTGCAGCGTTGTTTTTATTTTCCATTGTTACTGTTGCTACTTGTTACCAGTGAACAGCTATTATAGTATTCACCTTTACATGTAATGTTTATTTGCCAAGTTTTAAATTATGTGTAATTTTGCATTTGAGCTCAAGTTTGTGTGGTAGTAGCTGAGCATCATCCCCAACATATACTTTGAATGTTACACATTGTTTCAAACTTTGGTTTTAACCTTTTGAGTCAACCCAGATTATTAGCAAAAAAGCTCAAAGAAGAAGGGAATGAATCATAATGAAACTTGCAGAAAAACACTGGACAGATTTCTGGAACACGTTACCTTTTGGGCTCCAGTTCAAGATGGCCGCCACAGCTAATCAATTTTTCCCAGAACAAAAAGTCTAGCTTTGTGAATTTTACAGATATATGGACTAAATTTAGTCACTGTCTGAGCAGTATACAATGTGCAACATCTTTGCTTAAGACTTTCCCTATTGCCTTATAGCAAAATATTGTATTTCCTGAACCACTGCACCACTTATGAATCTTTCAAAAAGTAAACTATGGCTGMACATATCCGTGTATCGAGCCCTCAGAATTTTGCAGTAGATGTCATGCGTGTGAGGTCCTGATAGGCTTGGAGGTGGTGTTGCAGTTTATGTTCCCAAGAAATACTCACATTCTATAATAGAATTGTCAACTGAGTCTGAATCTCTGCAATTA
>NW_013952486.1:23340-25478 GCF_001266775.1 Austrofundulus limnaeus | reverse complement strand
CAAATCAAATCAAATCAAATCAATTTATTAAACAAAACAGCACTAGTCTTTGTAAGATGATTTTAGTAAAATTGCGGCTTTAAAGTGCTTATGACATCAAATTTTTGTAATAAATATGAATGTATTTTTGGAAAGATAACATTAATAGTGTGTTTCAAAATAAATGTCACACTGCTGAGATGTACCGTTCTTGAGATATTCACGTGATGTAACAGGAAGTGATGTCAAAGGGGAACATCTGCATATGAGCAGAGCTTTGCTACAATTACTGACAACCAAGACTTCAGAGAAGAATCTGATGCTTCTTTAGTTTATTTTGAGTCAGAAAAACATGAAGAAGAGTCAGAATTAAAATATTGTTTAAATAAACAAATCAGTGTTTCTTAAAGAGTTCCCCTTTGATGTCACTTCCTGTTTCACTTTGGCCGAGCCAAGTTCAAAAGAAAATCTGTCATTTATACAGCAAAATGGGTAAAATCATGTATTATGCCAAGTTTCTTAAATAGAAAGATTTTTTTTTTACTTTTTGTATTTAAAGCCAGCATGTCACAGGTACTTTTAAGGCAGCTGACTATATGCATTCCTTCAAGGAATTCTAGGCCTCTAATTTAGCTTAAAATAAACTTAGATATACAATGAAATCCACGTGCTTGTACTGCTGCAGGATACATATCCCTCAAGACATAATGTACCCACAGATAAACTTTTAATAAATAACTCTTGGCAGAATCACATCTTTTAGGCTTCTATTGCTGTTGAGTCATTACAATTTCTCATTTTCTGTTGTATATCAGCTCCCGGGTGGCCAGCTGGAATTTACACTGATTCTGTATGCAGCRGTGCAACGCTCGCTTTATTGTCCAAGCCAGGCAGTTATTAAAACAGGAAAGGCTGTGATTTGTTTTCTGATTGGATGCTAAAAGATTACAGCCGTGATGAATAATAAAATCTAATGCACTAATGTGTGGTTAGCCCGGAATTGYAAACTGTGGCCCGTCCTGGGGCTGACGAGAGCAAAGAGCAGAAATTAACGGATTCAAAGGCAGAATAAAAAAATATGTAGTTAATTTCAGGGTTTAATCCCACGCTTCTTAAAATCCTTGATGACTTTTTCAGCCTTTAAAAAAAACAAATTTATAGCTGTGATCATGGAGGCTGTTTTATCCCTCTATATTTTTTTGTTTTCAAAAACCCAAAATCTTTTTTTTTTTTTTTGTCTGTGTTCAAAATGTAACTTCAATTTCAAATATCTGAGCGAGTTCAGGGGCATTTGATTTACTTCAGCAGACTGGAACAGACGCGAGACACATTACTGGTGAGATTAAAGTAAATCAAGCACTCTGGTTTCTGCTGTGTTTGCTGTAGGATCAACCAGCGGGGAAGGAATGGAGCTCTCTGTCTTGATCAAGATTTAAAAGGCTGTGTGTGTGTGTGTGTGTGTGTGTGTGTGTGTGCGCGCGCGCCACAGTGTGCATTAAGTGTACTTTCAGAGTCACAAGGTTGAGACCAACATTCTCCATTTCCTGCATGCGGCCCACCCTTCTCATTTCTGTCACCCTCTGTTTRCTGTTGGAAACTAAACACTTCTGCCGTGAAATAACCTTTTTGGGGGAAAAAACTGACCTGTTTTGGTTATGGAAGGCCTCGCTTTAAGCTACTTGAAGTTGAAAAGGAGACTATTGAACTAAATAATATAATTCCCATACTTTTACGTTGCTTCATGTTTTTAACTCTGGGACTTTCACGGCCTAACAATGCCCACACCTTTTCTATACATTTACAGTAGTGTGAGCGTGTAAAGAGCATGTGATTGGTCACACAATGAGTGAATGTATAATACTGTCACCTCCCAGAATCACTCTGGAGTGGGTGCAATGAGATACGTGTGTGTGTGTGTGTGTGTGTGTGTGTGTGTGTGTGTGTGTGTGTGTGTGTGTGTGTGTGTGTGTGTGTGTGTGTGTGTGTGTGTGACAATTGTAGATCAAAATATTGCAGAGTCAAAGCACTCTACTTCCCTCAAGTGGGCAAAGTGCAGAACTGTGGGGCTTACCTGGGTGAGAAGACGTTTGAAAGTATGACATCGTGTCGTCATGCATGCAGTTCCTGTGTGCTCATATGTTCCAATTTCTTTAAAAAAA
>NW_013952486.1:20935-23245 GCF_001266775.1 Austrofundulus limnaeus | reverse complement strand
TGTGTGTGAGTTCATGCCTCTTATTTAAACTAGAGATTAGTGGATAGAGAGGGGGGCAGCAGAGCAAATCGAACAAATATACAAATACTGTGGCAGAGAGGTGGATGTGGTGGAAGAGATGTGGAACGGGAAATAAATGAAAAAATACCAGAGTCAGTCACTGTGTAGAATTTAAAAAAAAGAAAATATGAGGGGGCTGCAGTGGTCACTGCAGATACAACTAAAATGGTTTGGGTAGCAGATGCATAGGAGATAAAAAAAAAAAGTAAATATGGTCAAACATATGGAAGATGCAACACTTTAAGGGCTTTTGGTTTTAAAATAAATTGTACTTTTTAAAATGGTTATGTACTGAATAATTATTACCATAATGTTTTTTTTTACCTGTATTTCTGTGTCCGGTGGTGTTGTTTATAGCATTAGCAAAATATCTCATAAACCAGTAGACAAATATTAATGAAACCCTAAAAAATAATCACTGGACATAGTTTTACAACTGATTCATTTTTGGAGTCAACCTTTTTCAAGATGGCTATAACTCAACCAGTTTTACAGAAATCAGGTTAAAACTTGGTGTGGCAATAAATGAGTATCATTCTCAACATTTAAAATAAAAGTTAGCAGATCGTATAAGATTTTGCTTTATTGCATGAGTTTGCATATTATCCCAATAACAGGCGCCCCTGAAATTCTTTAAAAGCCTTTCTGCATTTTTTTGTTTTTTGCAAGTGTGTCAAACTAAAGGCACACTGCAAAAAATGTCCACCTAACCAAGTTTTAAAATCTTATATCCAGCCAAAAAACTTTTTGAGCTTGTTTTGAGACTGATTTACTAAACAAGAACTGATTGTGTCAGAATAATAATCATGTTTTCAGAATGTGTAAGATTATTTGTCTTGTAAACCTGAAAATTTGACTCAAATTAAGTCAAAAATTTCTGCCAATAAAGAAAATTTTACTTGCTGAAATTCTTGACATACTTGATTTGACTCGATTTTTTCTTTTTCAAGAATCTTACCAAGTAAAATTTTCTTACTCCATTGGCAAAAATGTTTGACTTAATTTGAGTTAAATTTTCAGACTAACAAGACAAATAATCTTACACATTGTGAAAACAAGATTATTATTCTTACACAATCAGTTCTTGTTTAGTAAATCAGTCTCAAAACAAGATCAAAAAGATTTTTTTGGCTGGATATAAGATTTTAAAGCTTGGTAAGATGGACAGTTTTTGCAGTGTAAGAACTGGAGGAAGTCGTCTGACACCCAAGGTTTCAAAATAAAAGCCCCCAGTAGCATCTGGAATTGTTTAAAGGCAGAAACCTCACCCACTGGAGGAGCAAAGACAGTTTAAGTTATTTAAGGTGTGATCAAAATGGAAACTCTGTCCCTTCTCATTGATCATTTTAGTTTAAAAAAATCTTGCAAGGCAGGGGAACATGCCCTAAAAATATGCATGTCCGACTGAGAAAAGACCCCAAGTCTGATTCAGATAAAGACCCCAGAATTTGCTTGTCATATTATGTATCCTGTCTGTCCCGAGAACACCTCGGGATCCCCCAGGAGGAGCCGGCGAGTCTTGCTGGGGATGTCTGGGTTTCTTTCCTGGACCTGTTGCCTCCGTGAGCAGAACGGAGATAAGCAGCAGATGGAGATGGAGAGTTGGAGGGTTAGGGTATGATCACACTTGAGATTTTTTTAAACTAACATTTGGTGGGAAGGAAACGACTACACTGAATCACACTGAAGAGTCAAAAATAATAGTAAATGACTTATTAATCATGTTTGTGCTGAACAGGCACACAGTAAACTTGCCCAGATGTTAAACTTAATATATTAATGTGCAATTAGGTAATATTTTTTATTTAAAGTTTTCTAAACATGTTGGCTGTGTATCTTCTATTGTCTTGTTTTTATAGTTGTTGCATTTGGATTCATTTGTTCAGTCAGGTAAGACTTTTACCGTTTGAATTGTACAGTATTTATTGTATTGTTTTATGTATTGTACTGGGTAGGGTTCATCTGTATTCTGTACTTTTACACAAATATCTCCAGAGATAAAAGTAACTCCTGAAGAAAGGCATTTTCTCAAAATGTTCACAGTAGATATTTAGATGCATCAAATGAAGGTAAAGTTTAGGCATGGAGGAAAAATTACAAATAAAAATGATCGTGAAAATGGAGAAATGTTAGTTAGGGAAAAAATTGGATGAGTAGGAAGCACACAGGCCATAAATGATGGATGGATGGATGGATGGATGGATGGATGGATGGATGGATGGATGGATGGATGGATGGATGGATGGATGG
>NW_013952486.1:13410-20925 GCF_001266775.1 Austrofundulus limnaeus | reverse complement strand
GATGGATGGATGGATGGATGGATGGATGGATGGATGGATGGATGGATGGATGGATGGATGGATGGATGGATGGATGGATGGATGGATGGATGGGTAAAAGAAGGGAAACAAGGGAGTGAGGTGGTGAACCATTCATGTGGAACTCATCTCACTCCATTGTTGACACTCAGTGACCTGTATCTATCTCTCTCTCACACACCCAATCTGGTACAGCTATCTTTATGGGGACCTGGCATTGACTTCCATTATTTTCTACAGCCTAACCCTGACCACCAATCCTAACCTCACATTTACCTCCCTGACCCTAAAACTAACCTAAACTCAATTCACACCTTGGTCCTAAACCGAACCCCCAACCCAAAAATGGAGATCCACCATATAGGACCGGCCTTTGGTCCCCATTAGGATTACTTGTCTTGACAACGTAGGTGTGTATACCAGAAACGGTCCTAAATAGGTAACAAAACCAAGTACATACACACACATGTTTGCTCAACTATGCATTTGGGGACATTCCATTGACTTCCATTACATTCCTACAGCCTAACCCTGACCACAAACCCTAAGGCCAGCCTGACCCTTGGTCCTAAACTGAACCCACCAATGGCATTTAAACCAAATGTGGACTTGACTTAGGTCCCCAAATGTAGGCGTTGCCCCCAAATGTCACCAAAAACAAACACACACACACTGTGATCAGGTTGAAACCTAACCCAAATATTGAAAAAAACAGGAAATAAAAGCGACAACAAGAATCATCAGAGAAAATAAAACCTGGTTTCTGGTTAAAGTGATCATTTATCAGTTATTTTGTACAAATTGGATTTAAATGCAGTTTCTGATATTTCTGCAGACTGAAATGTTCCAGTTGTTTAGCTTGTGTTTCCATACAGGAAACATTGCTTAAAGAAACACATTTATTATTTGTGACATTATCAAGCATAAGGAGGTATTTACATCAAGCATTGATTTGTTTGTTCTATTGATCTGTTTACTCTGGAAAAGCCATTCATGCTGTTGAACTTGTGTTTGAGGGGGTTGTTTGGTTGCAATTCAATTAGTTTTTTTTTTTTTCAAATGTACACATTTTTGTTTCAGCAAACATTCTGCTTCGCCTATGTCCACTGAAAATGACAGAAACAGAGACGTTTAACTGCAAAAACAATTTTAATTGACAGATTTGATACAGTCAGGTTAACTATCTGCAGCTCCTTCAGTTTACTCTGAGTGGATTGTGGTTTATTTAAGAAGAAGGAAAAAAAGTGTTGACTTTGTGAATTAAGAATCTCCAGAGAGCTTAAAAAATGCTTTAGTGAATCAAAGCTTTGGCTCGATTTTAGTTTTTAGTTAAAAACAATGAGTTTTTACTCTAAATTATTTAATATGATGAATTTTCAACAGTTTTTTTTTTTCATTCTACTTGTCAAACATCAGACAGTCAATATTTTTTGGGATTTTTTGTTTGCAAAACCTGTGTTGTGCCAGGTAACAAGTATCAAAATTTTGTTGTTTTCATAAATGACAAGATTAGTTAGTAAAATCTACCAGACCACCTTGGAGTTTGTACATAATTTCACATTTTTCACAAATAAAACTGAAGTTTTAGGCTCTACAAACTATAAAAAGTCAAACCATTTGCCTTACAGTATTTATAATTTCAAATATTTTAATTTGGAAGAATAGCCGATCAAATTCACTTTAAAATAAGTTTGTTCTAGTTGGATAGTTTGTGTAAGTTTGTGTTTTTCTCTCTTGCTGACTTGAGTTGATTTTACGGTTGGAAATGGATCCGGATGAAACAAGTCAAAGTGAGTCATTCAGAAACACACAAACACACACACTTAGGTAAATCTCAGACAGACAAGGCTTTTAAAGGTTTAGGAGTGTAGCAGCACTTATCCAGATTACCTCCATCTCTTCACTTTATAGGCTCTCTCTCTCACACACACACACACACACACACACACACACACACACACACACACACACACACACACACACACACACACACACACACACACACAGTCTCACTAACATTCAATTACCTCTATCTATTCACTATACTAGTCTGTATGTTCTTTCACAGACACACACACACATAATCGTTCAATTACACTAGGCTTTATTGATTTTCATTTGCACTTGAATTCCTCTGTTTTCCTCCTCCTGCAGAACCAGGTGAAAACATAAAACTGACACGTTTAAAGTTATAGCCTCAGAACTGTGACAGAATAAGAAATGTAGATTTTCTAAACTGATTCTTTGTCCCTGTTTTGGATTGATTATTATTGTCTTAGACGCCCAGTGATGCTTATCTTTCCAAAGACCATTTTCTGGGCTGCACCACAGTTTCCAGAACACTTAGCTTTAAATGTGAGGAACATCTTCATGGTATTCTGCCTAGAAAGAAAGTTACAAAAGTCTTGATCTTGGCTGAAGTCAAATCTTAAATCKGGCTGTTATTAATGTGAAAATAATGTCAAAGAAATTTGTAAATTATAATGTTGCTGACTTTTTCTTTCTTTCTTTTATGTTGGCACAGAGTTGAAACGAGCTGGTCAGTCTTTCTTTAGGATTGTTGATTTTCTTTAATTTGCTTTCTAATATTTCTGCTATTTAGAAAATCCCTCCACTTCCTGTCTTATCTGTGGTCACTTCGTAGAGGCAACTGGTTCTGGAGAAAAATCTCAAAGTGCACTGTTCAGTGATGCTCTCAAGCTTGTCCTGAGGAATCCAAAGGTGACCCAGGTCTGTCCTGGTCTCCTACCATTGGGACGTAAAACAACTTTATCTATAAATCACTTAAACAAYCATAGGACCAAAGTGCTGTACAGCCACAGTCAATAAAGCACACAAGAGTCGCATTTTATAATAAAGGCCTAATAAGAAAATTAAAACTACATAATTAAAAAAAAATTAAAACAAATTAAAATAATTTTGGGTCTGTAAATCTTCCAGAAGACATCCTTTATTAGATTCCCAAACAACCACAGCTGACTCGACTCTTTTTGATGCTCTTTAAGCTCCTATCAGAGGGTGGAGCTCCTCACCACATTTCTAAAGCTGAACCAGGCCACCAGCTCATTTCAGCCCCTTTTACCCAGGATCTCATTGTTTTAGTTATGCCGTATCTCATGACTATAAGAGACTACAAAATTGAAAATGTTGCCTTTCAGCTCAGCTCCTTTTTCACTACGATGAACCAGAACAACGTCCTTATTACTATGGAWAATGTCCCAATTCATCTCCATCCTACTGAAGAAATTCATAGTTATTACAGATTAGTACTGATGTTAGAAGCATAACACTAGATTATTAGGGTTTCTTTTTTATAATATTTTTATAACGTTTGATCTATTATGTGTTAATTGATATAGATTAGTTACATGTCCGAATCATAAACAACACATAAGTGAACCGTTATGATAATGTTAGGTTGAGTTTATTAGATGAATGCCTGTGATTCAGCCGTAGGTCAGTAGGGGGCGAACTCAGGCATTGAAGAATCATGTRTAAAAAGGTGTACTTCCTGGCTTTTGGCCAGTGTGGTTTTCCTTGTCAGCCCGGTGACAAACAAAYCTCACTCAGGTCCAGAATTCTGGTGTTGTGTGACTTTATTCCATACACAAATCATTTAATTTAACAACTGTGTTTTCATCTTGACTTCAGTCATATTGAACRCGTATTTTTCTTACACTACCATAATTACTTTAAAAAAAAGAAAAGAAAATCTGCAGGCTTTATACACAAGCTAAAATGAAATAAAAAGATTTTGAAAATGTCTTTATAAAGAGAAAACTATGAGAAATGTCAAAATAGTAGATGTGTATACTTACTGTATGCGGATGTTTGGACAATTTCCTAAAAAGTTCATTTGTTTATGACTGCATGTGAGCCCCTGAAGGAACTGAAAAGTATTGAGAAAATCCCCCGAAAACACTGGTTTACATCTTCACTCGTGTGTGTGTGTGTGTGTGTGTGTGTGTGTGTGTGTGTGTGTGTGTGTGTGTGTGTGTGTGTGTGTGTGTGTGTGTGTGTGTGTGTGTGTGTGTGTGTGTGTGTTCGTGATTTGCACTTTGTCTCAATATATTTTACAATGAGGAAACTAAAAGGTGCACCATGTAGCACCGGATAATCGGAAAGTAATTCAATCCGGTGCATTCAGAGCACCACATAATGTGTCAGGGTATCATTTAGTCAGCACCCAAACAAGGCTTTTGTACCTGTGTTTCCAACAGGATTTACTGTCATGGAAAGGTGCTGTGGTACAATAGCAGCCCKTCGTAATGGAAGCTGTTAACTGTCCAATCTCTCTGGGATGGCTATCACAATCAAAGGTGTGTATTTGTGCGTGAGTGAGTGTGGGTGGGTGGTTGTGTGTTTGCGGGTCATTGCTCCCAAATCAGGTCCTGCTCAGCACCATTTTGATTTCCCCGCTGAAATCACCAGCTGTACCTGCAGAGCAGAACCCACTCGCACACACATTGTGTTTAATTGTAATGGGGCTTTTTGGGAGGCACATAACACAGGCTGTCTGTTCCTCCATCACAGACGAAATGAAGGGGGAAATCACATGTCAGCGTGTGAAAAGATCCGTGCCGCCTGTCTTCTTTCTCTTGTTCCTCGGCTTTACTTCACTTTTTTCCCAGACTTTTTTTTTTTGTATGTGTTTGTTTTGTCGGGGTTTTGTCCTACCACAATATGTGTCATAAAATCTCTGTGTTGCCCTAGGAACAGAGAGTTTTATTAAAAGTCTGGCATCTGTGAACAAAAGTTCATTTTATTTCTGGGCAACAATAGCGATTAAGCAAGAAAATAACCAAAAGATGCCTTACTTTTTGTCTTCAGTCATTGGTGACGCATGGTGATTTGGTCAATACCATGTTTGGAAGTTGACACAATTACACRTTGGAGAAGATTTAAAATCAAAAGAAACCACCTCTTCTGTGCCAGTGCACTGAATATTTTTGACTGTTTCTCTTAACCATCATGTTGCTCTTGGGTCAAAATGAGCAAAGCTTTAAAACTGAGACATAAAGTGACATCAAACCAAGCAAAAACAGATGAAATAGGTTYAAACTAGGTTTTGTTGTTTTTATTGCTACGATTGAGTATTAGGGCCAGAATAAGAGATTTTTTATTATGATAATAAAGTCATGATATTACAAGAAAATGAGAAAAGTTCTATGAGAATAAAGTCTTAATATTACATGAAAAAAATCAAATAAAAATGTCATGTGAATAAATTTATATTACAAGAAAAGTCATATTACATGAAAAAAATCATTATAAATAGAAAAGCCTCTTAAGAAAATAAATATATAATATTACAAGAAAAAGTCCTGAGAAAAAAGGTGCATGAGAATAGTCATAATACAAGCAAAAATTGCATTATGAGAAAAAAGTATTTGAGTAAAGTCATATTATTACAAGAAAAGTCAATTTGCCAAGAAAAGTCATAATATGACAAAAGTGTGAGATTAGTTATGTTAAAAAGTCATATTACAAGAAAAATGTATGAAAATAAAGTCATATTACAAGAAGTTATTACAAGAAAGTCATATGAGAAAAAAAAGTCGTATCAAATTAAAGTCTCATTAAAAGAAAAAAGTATTGACGAAAAAGTCGTATGAAAATAAAGTCATGACATTACTAGAAAAGCCATAATTTTTTCAAAAGTCTTAAAATTAGGAGGAAAAAGTTGTATGAGAAAAAAGTCAATATTGTTTGCTCCTAGGACAGCTGTGGACAGGCACCTGTGTGTGTCCCTGTGTTTATGAAGAAGTCCACGATCACTTTTGGGTCTGTGCAATATACTGATGATTAAATCTGTCATTGCTGCCAATAATTGCAATGCCACACAGCTTCAGTTTATCATTTGCCACCATTCCCCCTGCTGTTGGATATGCCACGCTCGCCGGAGTTCCACTCCCTCTGCATCTAAAATCTTGATGACATCCTCATTTCTAGAGAAACAGCAGAACCTCTTTGAATGGCACACAGATGTAAAAATAGCCTCACAGTCGACCACTACATTGATGCCCCTCATCCACAAAAGAAGCCATTTCTTTGCACCTAATACTACAATTTCTTTCTCAGATTATTTCATCTTTATTCTGATACTTTACTCTTATAATTTAAAATAATCCAGCTGGCTCTAATACTCCATCATATCTTGCACACTGCTGAAGTCAAAAGGCAGAAAATGATGTTGCTCGTGTCTCTCTGTGTATGTCTAAGTTTGTCGCTCCTGAAGGAGGAGTTCTTCTTCTGTTGCCTACTTTTATAAAAACAAATAGGGATGACACTACATCATGCTTTGGTAAACATATCTTCCACTGCGAGTTAGAAATTTCCATTTATTTAAGGATATAATTGTTCATTAAGACAGTAAAAACATTGGCCTCATGCTTGAAAATTCTGCTGCACTGGAGAACAAAGAAGGAGCTGTGGGCCAACACGTCTGCACTGACTCCCAAAATAACTGGAAGTTGTAAACAACTTCATAAGGTCCTCTTTAAAAACTTTCATGCATTTTATCACAGAAAAGTGGGTCAGAAAAGAATCACTAAAAAAACTTACCAAGAGACAAGACAAGAAAACTTAACGCCAGCTGCAGCATTTGCTTTCGTAATGTTCCAGTTTAATACTTTCAGCACCTCACAGGTGTTTCGCACGAGGCTAAATAAGCCCCTCATTTAATTTGCTTGTTTATTTTATATTGTTGGCATAACGCAAAACCTGAAGGTGAAGTGGTCGGGCGTTACACCTGGATTCAATTTAAACCCTGCAGTTTCTTTCTGAGTCCTTATGTTACAGTATTTAGCCTCGCAGGTAATGCATTGCCTCCCAAAAGATGGATTTAAAACACAACAGGAGAGCTGATGGAGGACACAAAGGGACATAAAGGATAAAAGAACGGTTAGAAGACAGGGAAGAGAGAAGGGGACAGCAGCGCAGCCTGGCGGAAACGGAGGCACCAAGGCGAGAAAAGAGCTCAGCTTTGTTTATAACGCCCTCCAGCTATTGTTAGCAGGGAGCTTCGGCTGCCTCAGGTAGAATTTTGCATGCACTGGTGAGTCAYGGAGTAGCCTCATGGTGTGTGCTTTTATACAAATAACTCCAGGTTGATTTTGGAACAAAGACCTTAGAAAATACGGTGCCTTTACAGCACGACCTTCCCAAAGGTTTGCATGTTTTACTGTTTGTTTTTGAGAATGTGAGTCCTCATAAACTTATGTTAGAAGCACATATATTTAAATAATGCTGTTTATAATTGTAAAGTGGTCCATTATGTTCAACATCTAAAGGGGTGGTTAATAATTTTCTGTCACTTATTTTTTTTCACCTATGCACCCTCTGAATTGAAATATGAAAGAGAATTTGATAAGATTTCATATTTATGTGTACAAATGAGTTTCTGGCACCAGCATCCTGCATATAATCACCTGATAATGGTAGGAGAAATCCTGCATTATTTAAAAGAATAAAAAAATTTACTTTTAAATTTTGCTG
>NW_013952486.1:8236-12218 GCF_001266775.1 Austrofundulus limnaeus | reverse complement strand
GTGTATATGTGTATATGTATTTATATTTTTTTTTGTTTGTTTGTTTTTTAACTTCAGGATATGTGAACTATCCTGTTTCTGTGGTGCTCCTTTAAGGCCAACAATTTCTTCCAAGAAAAAAAACGTGGGCACACCAATATTTGAGGGGTTCTGAAATTTAAAGAAAAAACCCAAAAAGCTTTTCAGAGCAGACATATTTCACGTGTTACTGTGTATTTTCATTCATCTGTGACATAAAGATGTTGTCATTTTCATAATTTAAAATCATTTTAGTTCGACCCTTACATCTCYGTCTCCAGTCCGATCGGTTCACCTCACCTATTACATGACAATGTGAAAAATCTATTAGGACAAACAAACCTTCAGAGTTGTAAAAAACTTTTATCAACACAGAATCAAAGCCAAATCAAAGCCTCTATTAAAGCTTATTTTTTGTCATAAGTACCTGGAAACAGTTTTTAGATGCAACAATTCAGTGTGTTTTATATGTTATTGAGTCATTCCACTTATTTTAATCTCATAAGTAAAAATGCAGCTGCTGGACTTTTCACAGGAACACAAAGACGACATCGCAGCACACCAGCTGCACCTTAAATGTATAAACTTCTCCAGAACTAATTTTAAACCACCATAAGCTGTTTTAATGGACTATATTTCCACAATTCATTACTGATTTGTTAATTCTATTTTCTGCCTCTGGTTCACTGATATCACTTCAGTCACCTTCTGTTGCCTGAAAGCCAACAGCAGCCACATTTTCTGTATTGTTGTCCCACAGGCTCTTAAAGTTTTCTGTTTCCATTCYGACAGTTTTAAATCAGTCTTAATGAACCAATTTTTTTATCAATTTACTCCAGCCTGAGGTGTTTTTTATGGTCAAAACCTCTCTTAATTTTATTTTAATGACCTGTACTCTGTTTTAATAAAATTTCTATTGGTATTTGCTTTTATTCTTATGCGTAGGATTATTAAACATTTTTAATTCTTATTGAAAGATTAATCCAGTAGTTAACAAGATATTTTACCAAAAGAGAAACAACAACTTCAAGCACAATGTCTGTTAAATGGACTGTTGCCATTTTGGGGATTTTTAGATCATTTTAATCAAAAAGGAATGTTTCAAACCTGATTCCAAAGGCAGATGATGTACAGTATGCTTTTTAAAACCAAACTAGGAGCTGATTCTACAGTTTAGACAAACACTTGCCTCTTTCTGCTGCTGTCACTCAAACACAAGGCAGCATGAAGACAGAAACAATGTTTATGGGATCTTAGTCTTGCATTCAAGTGGACACTAAAATTAAACTTTGCACAAAATTGAGGAAATTAGTGTTTGGTGGATTATTTCTTTGTGGTAGCAATGCTTCTTGGCAATAAATCTTATAGCAATAGAAAGTCTGTCCAATCACTTTTTTAAATGGTGCCACATTTGTAAGGATCATGCATTTGTGGGATGAGCTGTAGAGCTGAGTACGTGGGTTGTGCACATGAAAAAATTGCCAAATCTTCGCTTCCAAACAGCTTATTTTGCTGATATTCAATTCAAAAATACTTTATTGATCCCAGAGGGAAATTAGGTGATATTGTCACTTGTTTTGAGCTTATCTCCAGGTGCTGAGAACCAGGTTCTCGCTAAGATTTATTATCAAAAAGGATTGTTAAAACAAAGAAATAATCTACCAAACATTAATTTCCTTACTTTCTGTGATAAGAATATATATTTCCTGTAAGACCTTAAAGAAATGATGGCAGCTTGAGAAAATATGCTCCTTAAAATAAAACTGGGGGATTATTTTCTGCGAGAGAGAGTGAATAATAGATTTTTTTCAAACAAATGCGCACAGCATAATATGCAACCTGCCCTGTGTGTTTTTCATAAAACTGAGGACCATAAAATGTTAGGATATTTTCTCTTTAATAGATCTTTGTGAGTCAGGCTATTAACTGATCTCAGGCTCAAAGAGGGAAACAGACAAAAAGAAAAAATCCTAGATATTACCAAGCAAAACGTTGCCTCGTATCATATGATTCGTTTGGGTTCTAGTTCATTTCACTTAATGTTTTTGCCTTTTAAATTTCATATCTTTTCAGATAATTACTGATTCAAACATGTCCAATAAATAACATTTTTAACTGCAGTGTAAGATGATTATTTTTAGTAGCAGCAGAAACAAGACTTTGATCAACAGAAAATAACTCATTAATGCAAAAATGTGCACTCCTTTTTACTGAAGTATGAATTTACCGCACTGTTTGCTTTGATTAACTTCTTTGACTCGACGTCTCTTAATAAGTTTCTTTCTGATTTCATCTCAGTTGCTTGTTTGACTGATTCCTCTTCTACCTGCTTGTCTTGCCTCAGCTTGATCCCCTCACGCTGCTGATGGGTTTTGATCCCCTGTGCGGCGGCAGACATCACAGAAACCAGAGTTGAGACGATTTAAATCAATGGGTCACCTCCCATGGCAATTAGAGTTCAACATTTCCACAACTGGCTTCTTCACTGCCATAAAACAAAGAAGAGTGAGGCAATAGGGAGCAAATGAAATAAAGACGAAGATGGTGATAATCCAAATGAAAAGTGTCGTGAAAAATCTACAATATTTGAACTGTTTAATCATCTTTTCTAGGTTATATTTTCTGATCAGGCTTTAAAATATCATATTTAACCTTTGAAGTTTCTGTTTGATGAAATGTAAGCATCAATGTAAACAGAGCTCAGTAGGGCATAATTAGTACTCGCTGTGTAAATTACAGGTTATTATTAACATTCTGGGTTTTAATTTAACATGAAATGAAATTGTTCTGGTTTTACTGTTGTGTGCTCAAGTCTTTGTAGCATTTGCTAAACTAATTTGAACTTGCACTTTTTTTGTTTTCCCATTTTTTAATGAAATTAGACAAACCTATCATTTAATTAAAGAGAACCAGTCAGAAAATAACTTTATTTCTGACAGAGATGCTTTTATTCTAAGGTCACCATCACTGCCTCACACAAAACTCAGACTTCTGTTTGGCTTGGATCCTTGGTTCGTTCTCTAAATATCTATTTTTTTAATTATCAAACAGAATTGTTTTGTTGGAAAGTTCAGTTTCTCCAGTTAGACAATTTATAAGTGTATAAATCACTTTTTAGGAATATGAAAAGATTTTTCAAGGAAAACCATTTTCTATTCACTGCTATAATTTTGCCTCTATTTTTCTGGGATGTAGTGTTGCAAAATCAGAAAACAGTTTGTTTGCTGGGGAAGCTTTTCCCCTGTGAATAATAGACTCTCAGTTAGTTTGATAGCTGCTTAAATTGATTCAGACTTAATATGTGGTTAATGTTTAGTTTAGTTAATTAACTGTATTAATTTCTTTAAAAATAACAAAATAATTTATATATGCAATAAATCACAAATAAAAAGGCAGCAGAAAGAAAAAAAATCTTGTATCTGATCCTTTTTCCCCAAAAATATTCAAACAATAAGAAAATCTACAAATACGAAAAACAAAACAAAAACATTAACTCCTTCTCGAATATATTTCATATTTCTTCAACATCAACTTTTATCATTCTCTGAAACACAAACATTGATCTGGCATTTTCAACATTACTATCCAGATTATTCCATAATCTTATTCCTTGGATCAAAGTGTACCGTTCCTTCAAACTAGTTCCAAATTTAGGTTTCACAAACATCTCTATCACTTTAAGATCATAATAACTCACAATTGGATGTTTAAAAGTAGGTTTTTGTGAACCTTATACAGTAGACAACCTGTAAAATATTATAATCAATAGTAATAATAATAATTATATGACAGGAATCTGCACTAATATGAATAATAAAATCAAAGTTGAGACAGAATGCAACCTACTGTTATGATCCTGCTCCTGTCTGCCCTTGTTTTGCCCATTTCCTGCTCCTGTCAGTCTGACCCTGCTCATTGCCTCTGCCCCTCCCGTTACTGAAAACCTAATCAGCTCATTCTACTC
>NW_013952486.1:4042-7516 GCF_001266775.1 Austrofundulus limnaeus | reverse complement strand
CCGGGTTCCTGCCTCCCAGCGTCTACAGCACCTTTTAATAATAAACTTGTTAAATTACTGTGTGTGTTCGGTTCTCATTCAGAGTTCAAAAACCCATTCTTAACACCTACAGACAATTTCCTGTTAAATACTTCTTTTTAAAAAGGTTTCCTTTTTACTTTTTGATGTCAAATAACAAAACCTCACAATAATTTGTCCATCTTTTCAGTGATGATCAACATGAAGCAAAGAGCAGCAGATTCCCTTCATCCCTGAACCTCTGCAGCATCAAAACACAACAGAGAATCCTATGTAGTCACACTGTTGCTTTTAGCAATATTTGTTTTTAAAAAAAACTTTTTTTCTGTTGTTTTTCACCATCAATACTGATACAGATCATCTGAAGCAATTCAAAGTGTTTTTTACCCCCAAGATCATCACAAACAACTGATAAAACCTTTCAAAAACATTTGAAAAATGAAAAAAAGTGTTCTTAGAAGAAATGTAAAGACTTCGGTTTTTGTTTTGGATCCACTGCCTTCACAGGGCACATTTGTGTCACACTTCATTGTCTTTGATTTAAAGATCTTATTCTGATTATGTAATAATATAATAAAGCGGTTATCATTCCTAAGCGAGCAAGAAATAAGCAGAGTTAAGCGAGAAACTGGGAAAAGAAAAGAATTCATCCTCCATTAGGATGCAAGCGGCCCCTGCTCTTTTGGGAGCGCAAACATGTGGGGAGAGGCAATGAGGAAGAGGAGGAGACTGATAAATGAGGAGAGGGGGAAATGAAATGAGAGGACGGGAGAAGATGGGCCACAAGATCGCGCTGATCAAAGTGTGAATATGCACGGCACTCTCCTCTCTGAGATTAAATACTAATAACTCTCAACAGCTGCTCGGTGAGCTTGCTAACCCTCATTACCACAATGTTCTACATGTGTACCACTTTAGGGGTACAGAGCGCCGCTGCCGAGCACGACGCTCACCGAGAGGAAATGAAAGCAGCACCTCGCATAAGCCCACCAGGATACGTAAAAACTTTATTACAAATGTTCTGATGGCTTTAAGGGGACGAACATGACAGACGGGGTGTCATTAAATGTTCCGGATCAAATTATCTCTGTGACTGATTTGAAACGTCTTGGCCTGCGTGCAAAAGGTCAAGCATTTCGTTTAGTTTGTTTTTAATGCTCCATTAAACCTGGAGCAGGATTTTGAGCTTGTTCTATGAAAAATGCAGATTACTCAGCAAATAATATTAAAGTTATTTTTTTTTAATTTGTTTGAAATAAAAGGTGAATGGACTTCCTTTTTTGTTCTGTGAGGACATTTTGTTTCATTTGGATAGGCGTAATTTGCAGGGGGGTTATGCCCCCCACAATAATTTGATCCAGTCAAAATAGCCCACCAAATAAAATCACATCATTTGCACAAGCGCAATAGAAATTAACTGGTTAAGTAGACAGATTCAACTCTCTTGTTGTCTTTAGGTAACTTTAACCTGATTAAAAACTTTACCATGTCACATATGTATGTTTAAGCAAAATTGCTAAAAATTAGGCTACAACAGCGCTTTAACAATCGGTGTGCTGTTTTGAATAAAGAAAACAAAAGACAGTTCTGAGTGTCCCCCCCAACCTTTTTCTTCCATTGTGGTTTATTTTGAAAGGATTACAAACTTAAAAACTACGGACAAGGATGAGCTCAGCTTTACAGTCAGTATCCACACATCCCAGTCCAAACTCATTCATTAAACAAGTAAAAATGAAAGAAAATAAAGACCCCCAGTTAATTTGCTTCAATTGCTCATCCACACACAGCAAACCAGAGGTGGGACCAAGTCACTGTTTTGGTCTGAAACGTGGAATTTCAAGTCCGCTCAAGTCTTTTTTTTAACAATGCTGCAGTTATATGTCAAATGTACATAAAAGAACGTGTTCTCTTTTTTTGAATCTTTATTTGATAAAACGTGCATTTTAAAATTGCACGCTTTATATTACACAGCTCAAATAAACTTAGCTGCATCCTTTGTCAAAATCTTATATAGTTTTCCATTTTTTTAAATCAGGTTAATTTGATTTGCTGTGCTGCATTTGACACACATATAGAGTGTGGGGGGAAAAAAGACGGACAGTCTGCCTTTGATTATACAGAATTAATGAAATTAATTAATGGTTCCCACTTTATAAATATGTTTTAAACTTTGGGTAAAATGTCAAGTTTTTTTCAAGTAAACAGGGTCAAATCCAAGTCAAGTCCCAAGTCATTGGTGTAAAAGTCCAAGTCACAAGTCTCTGAACATTTTTTTAAGTCTAATGTCATAATATTAATGACTCGAGGCCTCACCTCTGCAGCAAACTCTTCAAAAACAGCAGGGTATTTTGTCCATCATGTAGAATATTTAAATTAAACTGTCGTGCCACTGGAGGTGAATTTGTGATTTTACATTTAGCTTAATTGTATTGATTCTTGGAGTTCTATTCTGTCCAACTTTCCAAAAACACAGAATCCAAACAATGATTTATTTGTTTTTATAATAAGTTTTTTAAAAATGTGCAAATTTTATCAAACTAAAAAAACAAATTCCCTCAACTTGTTTCCACATTCTCGTCCCGCGCGTGTAAAGCTCTGTAGAAATTTGCGTTAAAGTAGTGAAACCTAAAATCCGTTCTATTCGTCGCCTCCCGACAGACCGGGAGCAATAAATCAATACGGTCATTTTGTTCTTTATTGCTTATTGAGAGCACTAAATATCTCAGCAAGCAAAGCAGCTCCTCATCAGAATTTGTCACAGTGCCCTGATGCGCACAATCACCATAACGTRTAAATCACATTAAAAATGTGTGGCAGATGGCGAGAGAGTGTCAGACAACTGCACTCTGGAGAACTGACCAGACTGCAAAGTTTTACATGAGCTGAATGAGATCGAGTGGCTGAAATAGATGACTGCAGCTGAACTTGTTTAGTACTTCTTGAGGGAATGCATATCACCCGCCTCTTTTCATGTCGGAATTTCTAAGATTAGCTCATACTGTGTAAGCCATACGTGTCAACCCTTCAAACACACACCAAGCAAAATCCTGCAGATTTTCAGCTTCTGAATCAAATTTTAGCTAAACGTCGGACTGTGCTGCAACCATTTTTGAGTTGGCTAATATTTAACTGTGGCCATTATTTGACTCGGTAAATGGTAATCAGTTGTAGACGTACATCCAATTAAGACTTTATTTGACTCTGTCCTTGGTTTATGAGATATTTTGCTAACAGCTTGGTCATGATGATTCAACCACACCAAATCTTGGCACAATAGTGGAAAATACACTGAAATTCAGCCATTTTTGTCTTTCCCAAAGAGTGGTGACTGGTGCAGCCATCTTGATTTTTTTTTTTTTTAAGGTTAATCAGTTGTAGGTGCACATTATCTTCTTCTACGTCCTCTCCTCCTTCTCCTCCTTCTTGTTATTCTCCTTTACTTCTTTCTTTTCTTTC
>NW_013952486.1:785-3699 GCF_001266775.1 Austrofundulus limnaeus | reverse complement strand
CTGTTGTAATATTTTCCCTATAATCATTACAAAAACACAAAATAAGTAAAAATAAGTATTTATATTTGTGTATAAGCTGTTTAGATTGTAAAAAAAGCCTGTGTTTTTAGGGTTATTAACAAAGTTCATGTACTCAGATCTGTAATATTTGGGGTCACAAGTTTTTGCCATGGATATTTTATGGGTCAGAAGACAAAAAGTTTGGGAACCACTGCTCTAACGGCATCCATATTTCTTCTGTTTGTCTTTTTCCTAGCAGCTAACATACTTCGACCTATAGTCCCTCCTCTGGACATGCCCAAACCATCTCAGTCTGACCTCTCTAACTTTATCTCCAAGTCATTCAACCTGAGCTACACCTCTGATGCTCTCATTCCTAATCTTCTATCCTCCAGCTTTGCCACTTTCAGTTCTATCTCCTGTCTTTCTGTCAGTGCAACTGTCTCCAAACCATACTCACCTGTAGACCCGTCTTTGACCCTTTGCTGCCAAAGCTCAAAACAATGACAAAAAAGAAGAAAAGCAGATTTCAAGTTCCACAGCAACTTAGTAATACTGGTCATTTTAGCTGATTGGGGATGTTTGTTTACCATTTTCTCAGCAGTTTTATCCAAATGAATAAGCTGCAGCTTGCCGTGCTGTTGTCCACCACTGTGACAAGCATCCTGAGTGGATAATGGGTACAGAGCAAACCGTGTGAGGCCGTGTGTCTCTGTGTCTCAGCGAGGCGGATTGTCTTGCTTCTTGTTTGTTGTCTGTGTGACTGGCACTCGGGCAGCATAAGAAGTGACAGTTAATCAGTGCATCGCTGCCTAATGGGCTAAAATGTACACACAAATGCACTCCACATGCGCACGTGAGCACGGCAAGGAGCATAATTGCCTGTGATTGCATTTGGATACCCATCTACACTTGTGATGATTAGCTATGTGAATCTAACGAAGAACGAAATAAGGGGAGGGAGTGACTGAGATTATGAGCACGGAAGACTTATTAGTTGCCACAGTTGTCCACAAATTGCCATTTATGAGAAGTTTTAAGCAATTAGAATCACTCTGACACCACTGAACAACCAACATGTTTACTTTTTGTTCTCTTCAAGTTAAGCAGTTTGTCAGATTTACACATTCACACGAAGCACTGACAGTTTATTTAAATTATTTATTTATTTATTGCTGGACGGGCACAATTTCACTGTCATTCACAGTTAACAATTATGTTATATTTTAATTTTAACGGACTGACCTGTGCTTCTGCAAACATTTTATTGAGCCATTTTTTTACCATTTAATTTAAAAAAAATTAAATATTTTCTGAAAACAGTAGTCAACAAGGCCAAAATTAAGACTACTGCACAACCAGCGGTTGCTACATCCTTTTAGCAGAAGGCTTTATAAGCCAGCTATTAACCTAATTAATGACAGACCGGCACCGTTAACTGAGAAGCCGGCACTGGCAAAATGAAGAGACTATTCATTTGCATTAGCACTGGAGAAGCTAGAAACTAGCATGGATGAGCTGGCGTTAGCACTAGAGAGCTGCTCAGCTACCGGTGCCGGCCTAACATTAATCAGATCAATAGCTCGCTTAGGAATACCTAAAGCCTCCTTCAAGTATGTAGCAACCGCTGGTTGTATAATAGTCTTAATTTTGTCACTCATACCGTGCCATAAATATTAGCTAAAAGAGCAAAAGGCAAACTAAAAGCCAAAGTAGCTGAAGCCTAAAGGTAGCAAAAGGGGCAGCAGTGCAAAACCGACTGTAAAAATCTATTCCATTTTGGGATTTAAAATAGTAAAAGATCTCATCTTTTGCAGCACCTTGCACAAAGTCAGGCAAAACTGATTTGTTTCACAGCTTTCACCTTAATTTTTTTTTTTTAACTCCAACGGTACTGTTGATGGTTTCGTCACAAATAAACCTGGCAGGCAATCCAGCTTTCACATTCATCCAAATTAAATCACCAATCAAGTCCTTGGGGTTCATATCCGAATGTGTGAGGCATTTTGAAATGTATCATCATGACTGGTTTAAAGCTAATTATCATTAATAAGCAGATCCTGTAGATAGCATCTCTGTGAAAAGATCAACATTTCTCACCACAGTCCCTCTCACTTGAAAAAAGACTGAAGATGTCTCGCTCTTTCAGAGGGTGCAGATGGCGAAATGCGGGCGAATGGAGAAGTGTGGAGGGGCGGGCGATGGAGAAGACAGAAAGGAAACAGGAGAAAATGGAAGCGGGAGATATAAAGATGAGAGCTGGGAGGAGAGGAGGAAGGAGAAACGCTGATGAGGAGGTGATGAAGAGGGAATGACTGTGCTTGAGTGACAGCTTGCGTGAGTATTGACAGTGTGATTGTGGAGCTGAGTAAAAGGAGTCTGAAATAGCTTGTTAACCAGGACCCTAAATACTGGCTGTGTCATAGAAACAAATTTAAAAAAAACGACAAACTGAGAAAAAAAAACTAACTAAAATACAAACATTAAACTGGAAGGATGGAATAAGACGATGCTCCTAACGAATGAGAGACAATTAAGACAAAACAAAGAAAGGAAAAGCTTGACGATTTGGCCAAAAATTGCTAAAAACTCCATCAGTTGAGATGATTTTTAGTTTAAAACTCTGGCAGGAAAAGTGGCAGGTGAGACGCATTTTCTAATGGAATGTTCAGTCTGCAATTTATTATAATTATCAGGTGCAACACCTACACAATTTATTCACAAGAGAACAAATTAAACTATGTTCTCTGGCATGTTTGCAGACGTGCACATGGCAGACTCTAAACGGGAGATATAAATTAGCCATTTTAGCAAAATCTTAACAAGATTTAACTTTTTAAAAATAAAATCACTGATATGCATTTAGGTTTGTGATTTTACTTCTAACCCCATATATATGTATGTGTATGTATAT
>NW_013952486.1:0-321 GCF_001266775.1 Austrofundulus limnaeus | reverse complement strand
GGCTTAAAGGGCCATATATTGCATTTTGTATAGGCAGTGGTGGTGTGGTGAATAGTTGCAAGTACCAGAATAGAAAATATTTGACTTTTCTCCTAAAATAATAATTTAGTTTATGTTTTTTAATCTGTGTTACAATACAATCTAATTTTAGTTATAGTACCAATTACTAATTCAGAGTAAGAAAAATATTCTTATCAAATACATGTATAATATAATAAAATATAAAATCACATCACATCACATCACATCAAATCACGAGTAGAGTTATAAGGTAACTAAGTACAAATACTTCTTTACTGTACTTAAGTAGAATTTTTGGGT
>NW_013952485.1:1991542-1996810 GCF_001266775.1 Austrofundulus limnaeus | reverse complement strand
GAAAAAACATTAAAGCACATTTCAACTCTTTTTTTCTTCACAGTGTTATACTTCTGGATAAAGAGACATGCAAAGATTAATTCAATAAAACTTTGAGTAATGATATATTGATCATAACCTCTTTTAAAAGATTAAATGAGATAACATACATATAGGACTTATTGTCATAATCACTTAAAGAAAATAAAAACACTTTAAAATGATTTTCTTCTTATAAGTGAAAAAAATAAAATCAAAGACAAAAAACAATAGAAATGTTTTTTTTCACCAGGGTTACCCCTACACCGTCTTGTGCGGGCGTCTGAGATGTGTTTCTATATTTTGTCACTCCTGGTTTACTGTATATTTACATCCGGTTTAAAAAAACAAATAAACAAAATGATATATTAAACAGAGTAAACAAAAGTGTGGCTAAGAACAGAGAAAGTAAATTACATGTCGCCTCTTGTGCATCGGGCCGGCCTGGACCGAGCAATATGATCGACTCAACTCACAGCAAGTTAAACTATGCAAAACCAAAGTATATCAAATATGCATCACTGTGAAAAGTCACTTTGGAGTAAAAGCCAACATGGCTACAGCTACAGTATATCTACGTTCGAACCAGAATTAGCTTTAAGGTGGTAAAGCCAGATTTATTTTATCTTGAGTGTTTTCATGAAGGTAGTCGCCTCCACAGGTGAAGTGAACTCTCTTGTGGTACCTCCTTTAGTGATGCGGAGGCGAGCTGGATGCAGCAGCCCAAACCATATGTCCGGAACCTCCCGAAGCTGGCGTCTGACGTTGTTGAAGACTTCATGGGCTTTTGCGGTCCGAGCGGTATAATCAGGGAATATGGAAATTGTGTAATCCCCCACCTTTACACGCTGCTGGGCTCTGGCACGTCTTAAAATATCGGCGCAGTCCGTGTAATAATGTAAACGAGCTATTATGGGGCGGGGTCGCTCACCGGGATTCGGCTTGGCCTGTAGAGATCTGTGCGCCCGGTCCACAACCGGCTCCTTCTCCTGGCCGAGGGCATCTTTAAGCAGGGAGGAAATCAAGTCTGCGCTGACAGGGTTACGCTCCTCCGGCAGTCCTATGATCCTGATGTTATTACATGAAGATCTTGACTCCAAGTCCTCACATTTACTGTCATGAGCAAGGTCCTGTGTCGAAATCCTGTCCAAATCGCTCGAGTGAAACCACATCATCAGTACATGAAGATAGTGGTCCCTCCATGTCTGCAACAGTGACCTTTAATGCATTTACCTCTGACCTGATAGCCGCTATGCTAGCACTTAGCCCGGTCTTCACTCCGCGCAGCTCCTACTTAATCTGGGTCAGATTGTTTGTCAGCGCCGTCTCCAATTCAGTCTTGAAAATGCCCACCATCTCTTCACGAAGTGCACTGAGGAGTTCAGCCTTAAAGTCAGGGGAGTATACGTTCCGATATGTGGAAGTTTCTTCCAAAGGCAGTTGCCTACTAGCTGAGCCCCGCGGTGGATTGTCTCAGTAAGCTGAGGCGGGGATGCGGGAGGGGCACCAGACCTCGCTACCATAGATGTCGAATTGCTCCTATTTTTGGGCTTTGGAGGCATCCTGAGCTGTAGTACAGTCGTTATAAAATTTAGAAGACAGGCAAAATACACGAAAATGCCCAAAATCACCTTATACAACAATTTGCAGGAAACCCTTCCAACGTGTCTTACTCAATAAGTCACAAAACTGGAAGTCCTGCTCTCTCGTCTTTAGCATCATACTGCTGGATGGTCCAGTACTGCCTTCCATTTTGGTGTAGTCCATTATTATTGTTGTGTCACAAATAAAACATTACAGGATTTGCACGTTTAGGTAATTATGATGCCACCCACATGGAGGCAGCTCTCTACTCAGCTCAACAGGGCCGAGGAAGAATAAACCAGGCTGAGAGAGCAGCACCCTCTACTGGATGAAGGCAAAACTACACTGAAATAAGGCTTAAACAGATGTTTTCAATTAATCGAATGGAAGGAATTTTAATCAAATAAACCAATATTCTGAGTTTTAGGCAAGATGGCGGAGGAGTAAGACGTGTGTCACGTGGCATCCTGCTCCGACTTATTTTGTTTACGGATCTCTACTAAATGTCCTTGCTGTTTTGAACATTTGGTCTGTCCGGACTCGACCCCTGAYTMATTCTTGCCTGGAAGAGTAGGAGAATGGCGACAAACTTGAGGAAAGGCAAACATTCTAGCTCTGCGGCTGTTAGGCCAGACACCACCTCGGAGCAGACTGCAGCTAAAGCCGGAAGTTCGGCACCTACTTCTCCCTCCCGCAGCGAGGTGGATGTACTCTCCTTGAAGTCTGACATTATTGCTGCTATAAAAACCGATATCTCGGCTGTGATTAAGTCAGAAATAAAGGGGGTTTTGGCTGAGGAGTTTGCTTTTCTTAAGGGAGAGCTACAAGCGGAAGTAGCTAACGGCACAATGCTACTTCGTGCTGACTTGGACCACGTTAAGCAGAGCGTTAAAGAGGTGGAGGATGGCTTGTCAACCTGGTCCGATGAGGTTGTTACTCTACGCACCACTGTCTTGGAACTGAAAGAAGAAGTCGARGGGCTCAAAAAGAAGTGTGACGATATGGAAGGGCGCATGAGAAGGTACAACGTGCGAATCATTGGAGTTCCTGAGACGCCAGAATGCAGCTCCACTACAGCAGTGGCTAAGCTGCTAGCAGAGTTTTTACAGATGGATAAAGTGCCACTGGTGGACCGAGCTCATCGCTCTCCAGGTGGGAACAAGTCGGGTGATTAGCCGCGGGTTATTGTTGCTAAGCTGCACTATTATCAAGATTGTGTGGAAATATTGCGTCGAGCTCGGAGTCGTGGTCCTCTATGCTTTAAAAAGGCATCGATTATCATCACATCTGACTACACGGCAGCTGTGGCCAGGGCTCGGGCGGCGTTTACAGAGGTGAGGAGGCTTCTTCGCAACCAACGAGATGTTCACTACGGCTTGCTTTTTCCTGCACGGCTCCGCATTTTTCATGGGGAGGAAAACAAGGAGTTCCTGGATACCAATAAAGCAATGGACTACATTAAAAAGAAAATCATCTCAGCGACGGACAATGAGGACCGGTGTTAACCGTAGGTCCAATTCTCATCGATCCACTATGACTGTCAGTCTGTAATGAACCTTCTAACATTATGTCCCGTGCTATACAGTATCTTGATTTAATTTTAGAGCTTATTCTGAGGGGCAACACTCCTTTTTTGGGTTCTTTTTTTTGTTCTATGTATGTGAGTTTCACAGGGGGTCTGTCCAGATCCTGATTAGTGTTTCATTTATCTGTTATTGTTATTTAGTTATGGCGGGAGCCCAGGTAGGAATTTAAGTATACCTGTAAGCACACATGTGTGGATTTGTTGTTTGTTGGGTTTTCTGTGTTTATTTAGGAGAGAGGGGTGGGACTATACCGGATCTATCTGTTTTGAGAATGTCTTTTGTNCCACTATGACTGTCAGTCTGTAATGAACCTTCTAACATTATGTCCCGTGCTATACAGTATCTTGATTTAATTTTAGAGTTTATTCAGAGGGACAACACTCCTTTTTTGGGTTTTTTTTTTTTTTTTTTTGTTCTATGTATGAGAGTTTCACAGGGGGTCTGTCCAGATCCTGATTAGTGTTTCATTTATCTGTTATTGTTATTTAGTTATGGCGGGAGCCCAGGTAGGGATTTAAGTATAAGCACACATGTGTGGATTTGTTGTTTGTTGGGTTTTCTGTGTTTTTTTAGGAGAGAGGGGTGGGACTATACCGGATCTATCTGTTTTGAGAATGTCTTTTGTTAGGTCATCTTTTTGTGATGGTTTGTGGATACTGTACTACAGCCCGATTGACTATATATGGGCAGTTCTAATACTATCAGGTTCATCAACAGTCACCTAGTTAACTGTGTGAGTTGGAATGTGAAATCCCTCAATGGTCCAGTGAAATTTAGGAAAGTTATGACACATTTAAGACAACTTGATGCTAATATTACTTTTTTGCAGGAGACCCATTAGTCTAAGGCAGACAGTGTAAATCTAAGCAGGCGCTGGTCTGGTCAGGTGTTTCAGTCTAATTTTTAATCTAAATCGAGAGGGGTAGCCATCTTAGTTAGTAAACAGGTGCAATTTACGGCATCCAGTGTTAAAACGGAAGCTGCTGGATGCTATGTTATTGTGGTGGGAAAACTATATGCACTTCCAGTCATTTTAGTTTCGGTATATGCTCCAAATTGGGATGACCAAACATTTTTTAATATGCTTTTTTCAAATTTACCTAATATTTCAACACATAATCTCATAATTGGGGGAGATGTGAACTGTGTGCTATCATCCCTCGATCGTAGTACAGTGGAAAGGATCTCTCTCTCTAAATCGGCCCAGTTAATTCATTTCTTAACACTTACGGAGTGGTTGACGTGTGGCGTTTTTGAAATCCGACCCTGAGACGGTATTCGTTCTTTTCCCCTGTTCATAAGAGCTATCCACGGATTGACTACTTTCTCCTCGATAAACGGATTTTATCTTTAGTGAGTGAATGTGATTATGGAGCGATAGCCATTTCTGATCACAGTCCACTCATACTGAAGCTGAACGTTCCTGTTACACAATTTGTCTATCGTCCTTGGCGACTTAATCCGATACTTTTATCTGACGAAGACTTAGCTGATATGCTTGCTTCCGAAATTAAGTTTTTTATTGATGTTAATCGGACTCCTGGGATGCCACTCAGCACAGTTTGGGAGTCATTAAAGGCTTACCTGAGAGGTCAAATAATGTCTTACTGTGCAAACAAAAAGAAGAAAAGCATCGAACGGCTAAAATTGCTAACAGATCAGATTTTACAATTAGACAGGGAATGCTGCCATGCTTTTACACAAGACTCAAGAAACGTATATTACTCCAAACAGAGTTTAACATCTTATCTACCCAACAGGCCGAATATTTAATATCCAAATCTAGGTATCTCTACAATGAGCATGGTGAGAGGGCTGGACGACTTCTTGCACAGAAGCTACGGCAGCGCTCAGCTAAACAGGATATCTCAGCAATAAATGATAAGCATGGTGTAAAATGTTGTGAGAATGCAGGAATTAATCTGTGTTTCAGCAAATTTTACCAATCTCTGTATACCTCCGAAGCCTCACCTAACCCTACTGAATTGGATGATTTTTTTTAAAGATATTAAAATCCCTTCACTAAGTTCTGACCTACCTAATGAGATGGAAAGATTTCTCTTCAGCTGAGATAAACTCT
>NW_013952485.1:1989327-1990542 GCF_001266775.1 Austrofundulus limnaeus | reverse complement strand
CTGTTCATCCATCACCACTCATCTCTAGAAGACTTATTCTTCTTCGTTGGAAGGATCCACATCCTCCAGTATATGGTCATTGGTTAAGAGAAGTTATGTCTTACATTCATTTAGAGAAGATTAGATATACTGTTAGAGGATCTGTAAACAATTTTTTTTGACATTTGGCAGCCATTTACGTACATCTTATGTAGAAAAAATTTCAGCAGAAAACGTTGTATAAAGTTTAAATGTTTCATTGTACCCAAACCTGTTCATTGTATCACTTGTATGAATACAAGATCGATTTTTGTTGTTTCAGTGGATCCGGTATAGGAGGGCGTGGGATAGGAGGGATTTCGGGTGTTTGTGTTTTTGTTAGTTTTTTCTTGTGGATTATGTTAAAAAATAATAATAAAAAAACTTTGATCAAAATAAACCAATATTCTACGATTAATTGTAAGTTGATTTATTGTTTGCATCCCTATTCTGAACTTAATGAAACGAAATCGAATCGATTTAGAGAACTGGCCATACCCAGCCCTAATCAATATGAACAAACAATAATTTGAACCGTGTGCGTTCAAATCACACACACARTCATGCGGCTCCCTCCCTGGTTGCTCAAATCTCTTCCTGCACATGCTCACCTCCCTCTCCCCCTCCCTCCTAGGGCTGAACGATTAATCGCATGAACAGCATAAGCACCAGGGTTTGAAAAATCGTATTGCCCGACTGCCCGGGTCAGAAAATAAAAATCACACACACTCACGCGGCTCCCTACCTGATTGCTTAACTCTCTTCCTGTACACATGCTTGGCTCCCTCCCTCCGTCCTCTCAACTTTACTTCTCCTTGTGCAGCAGCCCCCCTCCGCTCAACTTCTCCTGTGCTCACTCCCAGCTCTGTCTCTGCGCTCGCAACTGGGGCTGCAACTAACGATTATTTTAATAATCAATTAATCTGTCGATTATTTTTTTCAATTAATCGGCCAAATCTTTAAAATGCTTGATTATATGAATATGAGTAGATATAAAATAATTTCATTCCTGTATAAATTAGGGATGCAAGTTATTGAATAATGAATTAATCTGAAGTTGATTTATCTTATAGATTGAAAACCAATTAAAGGCACAGTGTGAAGGAGTTTGTCAATTCTTTTAGCCGAAATTGAGATAATCACTAATGACAATAATAAAAACGTGTCTAATCATTGCAGAAAAAGACCTTGTTTTAT
>NW_013952485.1:1979281-1988327 GCF_001266775.1 Austrofundulus limnaeus | reverse complement strand
GGGGGGTCTGCTGCAGATAACAGAGCAGGCAGGAGGGGGAGAGGATGAGGAGAAGAGCGGTGGACTTATTTCTAATTTTATCTGACTTAATTAATTTAATTTATATTGTTTTTATTTTACAAATAACACAAATTTGACTAGAGTACACCTGATTGTGAACAATTAATTTCATATAAAAAGTTTTGGGACCAACAATAACAAGTTTTTAACTTCTTAATTGTTTACAACACTTAAATAGAAACACAAACGTCAGATTAGATGTTAAACACCAGACATTTGAGGCTGTTTATCTTAGGAGTTGGCAAGGGCAAGGTTAAGAAAAAGGTTGAAGAAAGGTGTAAGCTTTTCTATACTTTATCTTAAATAATGTGGGTTTAACCAGAAGGGCGAAACGTTCTGTGCTCAGCTTTGGTCAGACCTCAAGGTCACACACAGCCAGCTTTTACCTTGAGATGATGTTCTGTCACCTGCCAGGTAGATGGGGGCGCTGCTGGCGAATCTGTCTTTAGACCGTCGAACAGGGGACCCCAAGGCATGCTCTTTGACTCATTTAGCATCCACGTCAGCAGTAACCAGAAGACAAGACCTCGACTGGAACCCAGGTTTTAAATAAAACTTCCGTCTGGAGAGTTTCTGAAGTGGATAAACCAGGCGTTGGTTTTCCACACGGTGAGGTTTCCCCGTTGGCGTGAAGGGGCCAAACCTGACATAGTTTCAGCTTTTGATTCCCCGAGAGAATCTAGCTGTCACAGTGACTGACAGTCAGTCACCTTTTTCTCACTCTTTCTTTTCTCTGTACTAGACGGGCGGAAACTGTTAGTTCCTAAAAGCTTAGAGAATCTATGGTCCGCCCCCCAGAAGGTTAGTTTAGAAAAAGAAATTATCAAGGAAAAGTGTTAGTTTCAGAACTCGCTGTGCCCTCCTGAAACTAAAACAAAGATTATTGCTGCTGCTGTGTGGTTCAGAACAAAACATTTCATGACCTATTTAATTTATCTGATGAGCACTTTAAAACATAACTGAAAGAAAAATTAATTGCTTCAATTTCAAAACATTTGCAAATATGATTCAGACAAGTAAAACATTGATATTTCATCAACTTAAACCATAAAGATTATTTTAGCTAAATAAGAATTTTTCCCACAGAAAAACCTTACATAGCTGAAATCATACTGAGGGAGAAAAGAGATCTGTCCTCTCTTCTCCTGTAACTTTGATAAACATTCTCTGATTATCAAAATGCATAATACTTTCAGTTAAGAGAACACTAAATCAAATAAGAGAAGATTCTTCTGTTTTTATCTGGTTTAGAAGGAAAGTGGCCTGGGGTGGCCTAAATACAGTTCTAAGTGGAACAGAGTTTTTGTCCATTCGAAGGTCCATCAGAGGACTGAGAGTCCAAGATAGTTCCTTGATAATTTGACTTGAGGTGACCCCTACACACGTTACAGGGAGTACTAATTGAAGGAGGTAAAAAAATTGATCCTTTTTGTTCGAGCATCACTTTTCTGTTTCTCTGTCAGGAGTTAAGTAAGGATTTTATCTTTTCTTTCTTTTTTCTTTTGTAGGTAAATATATGGTTAAGTAGATAGTTTTGTTTGACAATACTTTAAATTAAATAAAACTAGCAACACATTACATTCTGCTTTATTTAAAGAAGTGAGGAGTAGGGAGACGAAAAATTATGTTTTTTTGATCCTGAGACTGGACGAGTAGATCTCGGCAAACTGCCGACTTCAAAAGGAGCTCTTGGTTCAAAAAAGGTTGGGCACCCCTGATCTAAGGCATCTGGGGAAGCAGCTGGGTGGGTTAGGGGCCTTGCTCAAGGGTCCACAGTAGGTCGAATAAGTGGTGGAGGTATGTTGTAGAAGTAGATACTTTTCCACCCAGATTTTTGGTAACAATAAGGAGATTCAAACCCACTGATCACAGGTTTGCCTCCTCTAATCTCTGCATTACCACTCCCCCATTTGTTTCACATAAACAAACACATAAATCATACCTCTGTCCATCAACAGTACACAGAGCAGCGCCCCACAGGTCTGGGCTGAACCGAGCCAGCTGGGGAATGTAGTCTGCCACCTAAAGCAGGAAGAAAGAAAAATACAAAATGTTGTCCCAGGTTGTTTACTTCTTTATAGGTGAAAATTTTAAAAACATTGTTTTAGAGACTTCATGTTAACAATAACTTTGCCCTGCAGAGTGAATGCACCTGCAGAAATAAACGAAAACCTCCCTGAGAGTAATTTTTGTTTTATTTCTTAACCTACATTATCACTGCATGTAATTGCTCATTTGCTCAAATCCAATTTATTGCTCAGATTCTATTGTTTTATTGTGGTTGTTCACGTTATAATCTAAACGCAATCTTAATCATAATCCAATGTAAGCAGTTTGTGGCTCTGAAGTGACCTGCATGCCCAGAAGAAGTCATGACATCACACTCATTATGCTCATGCTCATGCTACACTATAATATGCATGTGTATCAATTTTGGTGGGCCGCTAGGCTTTACATGCCTCCCTGCCAGACCAAGCATCATTCCTTTACTTAGAGTGGACATCACCCGTCGAGCACATGCTAAAAACAGCACTCTCAATTATTGTAATCATCGTAACATCCCTCAGCATGCAAAAAACAGTCCTAGTCATCGGTAAACTCTTAAGAGTTCAACAATATATCCAAATAAAAGGCAACAGGAGGTGCTGTTACAGCGGCAATGTGCTTGACTAACAGGAAAACACAGAGCCCCTCGATTTGCTTCCTGTCCCAGGCATTGCTGCTCTATCCACACACACAGCTGTCCATCACAGAGACACCTGGACAGATCTCCAGTCCATCACAGGGACACAGAGTCACACAGAAGAGCTTCAAAAGGTTTTTGAACTGGACTCAGAGTTCAAAATGCTTATTATTAATAATAAAGATTTGTCATATCAGCCATAGTAACTTATTATTACTGATTATAAAGGAGTTTCTAACATTAAGATGTAATCAGGCAGTCAAATATTCACATATATGTAAATTTATTATTACTAATACTATAGTTAAAAGGTGAGCCATGTAAATTTATGTTTGTATTAAACATGTAGCCCTTCATGATCCTCTGTACCACCGAGTAGCTCTCAGTCTCAAAAAGTTGGTCATCCCCACTATAGTTGATTTTGAAGTATTGTCAACAATAACACGATTAAATCATGCCATATTTTCAAATTCAGTGTCAACATTTTTTAACGAAAACACAGTGGGGCACTGGTGGGCTGTCAAAGCAGCCTTATAATCAGGCTTAGCTGGGGGAAACTGGGGGAGGGGGTGAATCCTGCAGTCCATTTACCATTTGAAAAATTGCACTTTCTACAACGAGAGCAACTGAAAGTAGAGGCAAGACAAAAACCAAAGCATCAATCCTCTAATGCTGAATGTTGTACTGACATGGTCCAACATGTTAGCGTACCACTGTTTGCATAATATGCTAGTGTAAATTCTCAATCAACCAGAGCATGACAAACTTAGAAAGTTTACAAAAACAAAGTAACTGGACTTCTGCTCTTTAGCTGAAGGATTGCTGGATGATTTGGCTAAATTTGGTATGCCAACTTAACTCTTAATTTCCTTGATAGGATAGAATTTTGATATTGATATGAATAATAAAACGGTCAGAAAAACTGCCAAGAACTATCAATATTATAAACCTGATGTCATTTAAAATATCTTTAACTGGAATTATGACTAGACAAAACAAAAAAGTGAGTTATCTTAAATTTACTTTAATTTGTCATAATTTAAAAACTGAAATGTTTCAGATAGTCAGCAATTTATTTCCGAAATTTTGAATTGGAGCCTCTATACAACTCTATGGTGAATCTGACAATTATTTTTAGACAGAATATAATCAGATATATCTCAAATAGGTATGCCTAGTCAAAATATAATAAGAGATAATCATAAACCAATTTCAGATAGGTGCTGGGAGGTGGTGATGGTTTAAGAAGAGGGCTTAGTGCAAATTTACACTAGATACGGCTCCCCTCCGCTCAGATTCCCATCTGATCATCATCTCAGATCTAGACAGCATTCTGAATGCATCTCCTGGAGCTGACAGCGCATTGAAGAGATAAGGACAGGAGATTTTGGAACGCATCTGTGAGGCGTAGCTGAACCAGTGATGCAGAGGGAGTGCATACTGCCGAATTTCTTTCTGCTAAAGCAACAACTTGTGGGATTTGGAAATAAAGTATTGCTGACTTCTGATCATTTTGACTGGAGAAATGTTTTCTGATTTTAAAACTTTGGCTGAATTGGCACTTGTTATTCCAACAATGTCGCAGCAGAACACGGATTAGACTACAGAAAAACTGGCACCTGCAGATGTATGGCTGTAGGCTACTCACTGTGCGTACCATAAGATTTTCCTTAGAATGATTTTTTATATAATTATTAGACTTGTTATTGCATAAATCAAATCCATACTCCCTCCGTCCGTCCATTTTCTTCTGCATATCTGGGGTCGGGTCACGGGGGCAGCAGCCTAAGCAGAGACCCAGACTTCCCTCTCCCCAGCCACTTGGGGCCAGCTCATCTGGGGGAATCCCAAGGCATTCCCAGGCCAGCTGAGAAACATAGTCCAGTGTTTCCCCTACCATTATACAAGGGGGCGGGCCCCTCCGCCAACGAGACGGCCCGCCCCTCTAAGAATTTCACGGCATGTTGTCATTTTTATTTAAATAAGTCCAGATCAAGTCCAGAGCTATTTTTTGCGTCCCTCCATATCCACCTCTCACCAAACATGGGGAAAAAAGACGGCACAGAGCGAGGCTGAGCGCTGTGTGTGGTCCGCACAAAGATAGGAAGAAGTGTGTGCGCGCGCTATGAAAACTCAGCTTTTAATCACGTAGCACCGATGCGAAAGCTTTGCAAGCTACTTTTTCTTTCTTTAAAATAAAATGCGACAGGTGAATCCACATCATTGTTACCTTATCAATAATTTAGAATCACCAACACAGACCCTGCGTGCGACCAGTTTCCTGCGAGTCTGTTCATGTTCTATAAATAGCACTGATCAGCAGTGCAGCTATAATGTCCCTCAACTTTGAAAAAAGTAACCAGAGTAGTTTTTAAACTCAAATCGAGACAGAATCAGCTGCTGTACAGGTCCTGCTGGACTCAAACATGGAACTCCTCTCCTGTCACGCACACACTGCAGGTCAGACAGACAGTCCCGTTCTGGAGCATTAACCCTTAAGGGCCCAGATAATAATCGGTCTTTAAAATGTGGTAAATAAATTATTTTCAGTGACTGAGAGGAAGGTTTTTTTTTTGATAGTTGCATAATTGCATTTTCTAAATGTTATCCTTTATATCTACAAGAGAGTTCTAATTCTTAGAAAGGACATGATTTGAGGTTTTTACTGATAATATTTTATTCAAAACATGTTACAGAAGTCATAAGAAGCAGGTTTATTTTGAACAAACATTACAAACGTGTTCATTCCTACAAAACTGTCAAATATATTTACAAAATGCACTAAACTGATTCAGATTAACATAAAATAAATCATGTTTTATCATTAAATGTCTGTTTCCTGCAATAAAGAAAAATCCTCCTCATGTCCTCCTTGTTCCTAATCAGGGTCAGGGTGGGGCTGGAACCTGTCCTCGCTGCCTTTGGGTGAAGGCAGGGGACACCTGGACAGGTCTCCAGTTCACCAGAGACACCTGGACAGGTCTTCAGTTCACCAGAGACACATGGACAGGTCTCCAGTTCACCAGAGACACATGGACAGGTCTTCAGTTCACCAGAGACACCTGGACAGGTCTCCAGTTCACCAGAGACACCTGGACAGGTCTCCAGTCTCCATCAGGGACAAAGAGATAATCAACCTTCCACACTCTGTCACACCTAGAGTCACACAGAAGAGCTCCAGAAGGTTTGAAACTGAGAATTCTGGACTCAGATCATTTGCTGCACAGAGTTCTAATCATTTATTATCAATAATAATTTGCTACGATAAATTATTATTGATAATTATCATGAGGAGTCCTTAACTTTAGGATGTAGTTAGGCAATTAAATATTCATGTATGTGTAAATTTATTACCATAATTGAAGGTGAGTCGCGTAAATTTATGTTTTCATAAAACAAGTAGCCCACCCCCCCCACCCAACACCAATTTCCTAGGGGAAACACTGTAGTCCCTCCAGCATGTCCTGGGTCTTCCTCTGGGTCTCCTCCCAGTGGGGCGTGCCAGGAACACCTCACCAGAGAGGTGTCCAGGAGGCATCCTAACCAGATGCCCGAGCCACCTCAACAGGCTCCTCTTGACATGGAGGAGCAACGGCTCCACTCCGAGTCCCTCCCGGATGACCGAGCATCTCACCCTATCTCTAAGAGAGAGCCCAGACACCCTATGGTGAGATCGCTTGTATTCGCGATCTTGTTCATTCGGTCATTACCCAAAGCTCGTGACCATAGATGAGGTTTGGAACGTAGACCGACCGGTAAATCGAAAGCTTTGCCTTTTGGCTCAGCTCTCGCTTCAACACGATGGATCGGTACAGCGCCCGCATCACTGCAGACGCAACACCAATCCACCTATTGATCCCCACTCCATTCTTCTCTCATTTGTGAACAAGACCTCGAGATCCTTAAACTCCTATGCTTGGGGCAGAATCTCTTTCCCTACCCGGAGAAGGCACCCTACCCTTTTCCGGCTCAGGACCACAGTCTCGGATTTGGAGGCGCTGACCCTCATCCTGGCCGCTTCACACTCTGCTGCAAACCACTCCAGTGAGAGCTGGAAATCATAATCTGATGAAAGCAATAGGACCACATCATCCGCAAAAAGAAGAGATGCGATCCTGAGGTCACCAAAACGGATACCCTCAACACCTCGGCTGCAGCTAGAAATTCTGTCCATATAAGTAATCAGGGAAAAAGGGCAACCTTCGCGGAGTCCAACTCACTGGAAACGAGTCCATCTTACTACCGGAAATGTGGACCAAACTCTGGCATCGGTCGTACAGGGACCTAACCGCCCATATCAAAGGGCTTGGTACCCCATACTCCTGGAGTACCCCCCCCCCCCAGAAGTCTCAGAGGGACACAGTCAAACACGTTCTCTAAGTCCACAAAACACTGGTTAGGTGAACTCCCATGCACCCCCCAGGACCCTGCTGAGGGTGTAGAGCTGGTCCAGTGTTCCACGACCAGGACAAAAACAACACTACTCTCCCTGAATCCGAGATTCGACTATCCGACAGACCCTTCCCTCCAGGAACCCTGAATAGTCCTTTACCAGGGAGGCTTAGAAGTGTGATCCCCCTAAAGTTGGAACACACTCTTCAGTCCCCCTTTTTAAATAGGGGGACCACCATCCCGGTCTAACAATCTAGGGGAACTGCCCTTGATGTCCACGCAATATTGTAGAGCTACATCAACCAACGCAACCCCACAAAATCCAGAACCTTAAGGAACCCCGGGTGAATCTCATCCACTCCCAGTGCCCTGCCACCGAGGAGCTTTTTAACCACCTCGGGGACCTCAGCACCAGAGATTGGAGAGTCCGACCCAGGGTCTCCAGGTTCTGCTTCTTCATGAGAAGACTACTCAGACTACCATGAGATTGAGGTGGTCTTAGAAGTATTCTGCCCACCGACCCACAATGTCCCAAGTTCAGGTCAGCAGTGCACGATCCCCACCATAAATGTGGGTAGCAAACTGCTTTCCACCCCTGAGAAACCGTATGGTGGACAAGAATCGCCTCAAAGCCGTACAGAAGTCTTTTTCCATGGCCTCTCGAAACTCCTTCCATGCTTAAAAATTGTTAAAAGGGGTGTGGTATGAGAAATACTTAGATGATCAGATGTTGTAAATCTAAGGTGAATAAAGATTAAATGAGATTTTAATCTCCTGTCCAGTTTGGCAAAATAGACCTCCACTGGGCTTGAAGTTTCCAAGCTAAAAGGTCTTTCTTGCAGATAAAAGACGTTGTCTTCTTTATGTAACTTTTTCTGGAATGTTGGCTTTACAAATCTTAGCTCTGAGTTTTGTGTTGTTTCTCAGATATGGACAAACATAAAACGCAAATGGTACAAACATACTCAAGTGATGGAAAGAAGAAAATTCTCTCTCTCTCTCTCACTCTCACTCTCACTCTCACTCTCTCTCTCTCTCTCACTCTCATATAGCCTCAGGGTTAAGAAAGAGGTCATCCTAGGTCACTTCATGCTACATAGGTCGATTTTGCCACCAATGTGAGCCTTACTGTGATGATGCATAAAAACATTTATCTCATTAGATTAGATTGAAATTAAACTAGTTTTTGTTCTTTAAAACAAAGTGTGAATATTTTAATTTCTGATTTAAACCAACAAAAACAATGTGTCCCACCTGGCCTCCTGAAAGGTTTTTGGCATTCTCATATAGATCATCCATGTGGGCACAGAATGTTTGGAAGTCTGGAATTACAAACTTCTTTCTGAAGGCCTGAGTGAGCAGGACGATGTTACTCTGGACACACCTTGGACACAAAGGACAGAAGACAGGTAAATGGAATAAAACGTAACTGGTCATGCCGAAACAGTTAAAAGAAAAGTGAGAAGAACGATTCAGTTTTGTCTTCCGGGCAGAGGGTGAAGTGAGGTTATGGGGTAAGAGAACTGTCAGAATCATTGTATGTGTAACAGTCTAAGTTTGTACATGTAAGTCTATAAACCTACATAAATTGGTTACAACTTTGCCAAATTACAAGTACGAATCAAATTTACAAGTACAATTCTTTTACCTGTCAAAATAACAGACATTATGCATGGAACACCGAAAAGATCGATTGCAAACAGTAACTAAGCCAGACCACTAGGGGGACATGACCACTGCCTCATTTGGGACCAGATGAACTCTTTATAAACACAATTTGCTGAAGGGAAAAGCATTTGGAGGCTTTTCAGTTTGTCATTTATGTCATGTAGTGCCACAATAAAGTATATAGTGGATTTATGATGAAATATGTTATTTTATTTAATTTTTAATTGAACACTATCATTTTTT
>NW_013952485.1:1975684-1977683 GCF_001266775.1 Austrofundulus limnaeus | reverse complement strand
AGTCTCACTGATGGAGCCTGATGGTCTCAGTCCTGCTCTGATACAAAGGTCTGGAGACAGGTCCTGAGTGGTCCACAAACAGATTCAGGTCCATGTTGAATAAAAGTAAATTAAAAAGAACACAGTTATAATATCACACAGTCACAGCCAGCAGTCTCATTAATGAGACAGCAAACATTTTTCTACACATATTGGTCACTGAAATCTGAAGGAAGTAGTTTGGTAGTAGTTAAAAATAGATTAACTTAGTTAAACACAGTTTAACTTTGATTTATGGTAATTCTAATTAAAACCAATGTCCGTGTAGTTCTGACAAAGCTTTAAAAATGTAGCCAACAAGGTCTTAATAAACAAAACAAAATATAGTTAGAGAAAGCTTTTTAAACTCACTGTTAACACCAATTAGGTTTTTGTTCTTTTCAAGCCGTTCTAAATAAACTTCGACTGAACAGGAAACATGAAGCTGTTTTTTTCTTTCCTATTATCATCATGCTAACGCTAACACCATGCTAACAACAACAGCAATCAACGAAGCTCTACTTTCAGTATAGAAACTGTTTAAACACATCCTCTTACAAATACTGACAAGTACTACGTGTACCAAATGTGAAATAAATAATACAAACTACTATTAAAAGTAAAAACAGTTTAACTTACAGTTGTTTAGGGGTTTGATGGTGGGCGACTTTAGTCCCCCTGCTGGCCGGGTCAGAGCACTGCCGTTATGTGTTTTTGAACTTGCATTATTTTTTTCCATTATGCAGTCGGTTTTATGAATGCATCAGTTTTCCTTTTTGGTTGTTCATTATAAATCCACTATCTACTTTATTGTTGTACTACATGACATGAATGACAAACTGAAAAGCCTCCAAATGCTTTTCCCTTCAGCAAATTGTTGTGTTTATAATGAGTTCATCTGTCCCAAATGAGGCAGTGGTCATGTCCCCCTAGTGGTCTGGCTTAGTTACTGTTTGCAATCGATCTTTTCGGTGTTCCATGCATGTCAGTTATTTTGACAGGTAAAAGAATTGTACTTGTAAATTTGATTCGTACTTGTAATGTGGCAAAGTTGTAACAAATTTATGTACGTTTATAGACTTACATGTACAAATTTAGACTCTTACACATACAATGATTCCCACAGTTCTCTTACCCGATATGAGGTTTTCATTGGGGTTCAGATGTGGATAAAGGACCATCAGATGCTAACACAACCAAAGACAGCCCAATCTCCAGACCTCAACCCCATTGAAAATTCAGTTTCAATTCAATTCAATTCAATTCAGTTCAATTCAATTCAATTCAATTCGTGTCAAATCACAAGAACTGTTGTCTCAGGGCACTACACAAAAAAACAATAAATCTAAAGAAGCCAGCAGACTGTGTTGAATCTTCAATTTGTCACAGTCTCCCATCCTGAGCAGCACATTGACAACAGTGGAGAGGAAAAACTTCCTTTTAACAGGAAGAAACCTCCAGCAGAACCAGGCTCAGGACAGGCGGCCATCTGCCTCGACCGGCTGGGTTTGGGAGGACAGGAAAGGGACAGAAGGATTGGTCCAGGTGCTTTTCCTCTGGAAGAGAGACAAAGAAAACACGTGTAGAGGTAACCCTGGTGAAAAAAAACTTTTCTATTGTTTTTTCTTTGTCTTTGATTTTATTTTTTACACTTATAAGAAGAAATCATTTTAAAGTGTTTTTTATTTTCTTTAAGTGAATAGGACAAAGTCCTATATATATGTTGTCTCATTTAATCTTCTATTAGAGGTTTTGATCAATATATATCATTACTCAAAGTTTTATTGAATTAGTCTTTGCATCTCTTTATTCCAGAAGTATAACACTGTGAAGAAAAAGAGTTGAAATGTGCTTTAATGTTTTTCTTAGTACTGGTATTAATAATGGTTTTATCATTTTCTTAATTGATTTAATGATTAATATTTGTGTACTATTAATTTATTATTAGTCCATTTGTGCAAAGTGTGGTGGTTTCATAACC
>NW_013952485.1:1959222-1974786 GCF_001266775.1 Austrofundulus limnaeus | reverse complement strand
GTATAAACCTATAACACGCTTTTAAGTATTTGCAACTCATTTGCTTTATCAAACATTTACTATTGGGGTTTACAGTGTATTTCATTATTTCTGATTTCATTTTTTGCAAGGTCTTGCTGGATTACATTTATGAAAAATAGGCTGGTCCTAATTTCATGAAGTAATTCCTACACACGTTATTCATAGAAATAATTAAAACAAACATGTAGACGAGAGTGACTAAAGACAACAGCAGAGTGAAGAAATGTGCTCAGTTTGTCCTCCAGCAGTCTAAGCCTATAGCAGCAGAACTAAGGAATAACTCAGGAAACCTAAGTCTAACTATAGGATTCATCAAAAATAAAAGTGTTCAGTCTAATCTTAAAATTAGACCGAGTGTCAGCCTCACAAACATTAACAGGAAATTGGTTCCACAAGAGAGGAGCTTGGTAACTGAAAGCTCTGCCTCCCTTTCCTTTCTACTCTCAGAAACTCTAGGAAACACATGTAGACCTGCAGTTTAGGAAAATTGAAAAATATGGAACAATAATATTTTCAATATAAGATGGAGCTTGGTTATTGAGAGCTTTGTATGTTAGAAGTACTATTTTAAATTATGTTCTGAATTTGATAGGGAGCCAGTGGAGAGAAGCTAAAACTGGAGAAATATGATTTTTTTCTCCCGACTCTCATTAGAACTCTAGCAGCAGCATTTTGGATTAACTGAAGACTTCTTAAGTGTTTGTTGGATGCCCAGATAATAAAGAATTACAGTAGTCTAGCTGTGATAAATGCATGAATCAGTTTTTCTGCAACATTTTTGAACAAGTTGTTTCTTATATTACGAAGGTGGAAGAAGGCAGTCTTGGTAACATTTTTAATGTGGGGATTAAAAGACATATCCTGATCAAAAATAACACTAAGCTTCTTTACATTAGAACTGGAGGCCAGATTAATGTCATCCAGAGAAGGTGAAAGGCTGCAAAGTTCATCCCCAAGACGTTCAGGTCCAAAAACCACAACCTTTGTCTTATCTGAGTTTAGAAGCAAAAAATTAAGAGTCCAGGTTTTTATGTCTATAAGACATGCTTGTTGTTTAAGTTAATGGTTGGTTTTATCAGGTTTCTTGGATAAATATAACTGAGTATCATCAGCATAACAACAGAAATTTATCCCATGCTGTTTAATGACTTTACCTAATGGAAGCATATATAAAGTAAAGGGGATTGTTCCAAGCACTGAACCCTGAGGAACTCCATGACTAACTCTGGTGTAAAAAGAAGATTCATTAACAAAGTGGAATCTATCAATTAAATAAGACTTCAACCATTTTAGAGCTGTTCCTGTAATCCCAATATTAAGTTCAAGCCTCTGTAATAGAATATTGTGATCAAATGTATCAAATGCAGCACTGAGATCTAACAGGACAAGAATGGACACAAGTCCACTGAGGCCATGAGAATATCATTAGTAACTTTCACCTCAAAGAACCTCTGGAATATAATGAAGAGGAAGATGCAGGGTAAAAAGCCATTAATCAACTGAGCTGATATGAGGTTTTCTCCAGGAGGTAAAAAAAAAGTTCTTCATGAGTAACATGAAAAATGGTGAAGAAAATGCCTAAACTCATGACAGATGGGATGTTTTGATTTTTGATCTCTTCTAAAGTCAAAACATTAGGGTTGGGACGTAAAAACATTGCGGTTTTACTGTTATTTTAACCATTTGTAAGGTTCTGATATTAAATGCTCTAAATGACTGGATTTTTATTTGCAATTTGGAAAAAATGTTGTCAATAGGTAGAATAAGACAAAAATATTAATTTTATTTGAAAATCTATTTGTACATAGAAAAGTCAGAGAAAAATACCAGAATAACTGATAATTTTTCAGTGGGTTAGATGATTAATTTGGAGCTACAGTATATCTGCTTATTTCTTCTGTCCAATCCCTGCAGAAACACCACCCCCATCCCTCATATCACGTGCTCCTTTGTGAGAGGCTGTACTCTATAAATAATCCAGGGAAGAGGAAGTGATGGATGGAGGCCAGGAACAGCTGGTACTGAGGTCCACTTCCTACTGAGTCGTAATTTGCGCTGACTCTCAAAGCTACTGAGCACTTCAGTCTCTGTTTCCTCTAACGGGGAGGGAGGGAGAAGCTCTCTGTGCCTAGTAACCATGTCCATGGGATTAATTTATAGGTTTTTAAATTAAAGGCACATCAGTTGTTTGTTTTGCAGTTAATCATCTGAGAACTGATTGACTGCTTCTTCAGATGTTTTTGATCATTTTGCATTATTACCGTAATTAAAAAAAACGTTCAATCTTTGTACATCAGCTGCAGCCTTTGGAGGGTTTTAACCAAACAGGGCAGTAATGAATCATTTACTGCATCCAGTGACTGTTTCCTGATGCAGACACCATCTTTCTAGACCGACTTAAAAATTCATGCTGAGTAGAGAAGAGTTCAATTGAAAAGAAAACTTTGTTCTTCCCTGGCTATGTTCTATTTAAAATGCAGTAAATCCAGTTTGTTTGCTACAAAACAACAGCTGCTGGTTTGGTCCGTCTCTGCAGATCACCAGGCTGTTTTAGATCAGAAACATGCAAATTTACATTGGATTTTATGTCTGCAAAAAAAGCTAAGTATAACCTACTTTTTGAAGAGGTGTCGGTCCAGTGCACCATCTGAGGTGGTCTTCAGAGTCACCTTTAGCATCTCCATGCACTCCTTCAGTCGTGGGTCTCCTGTTCGGAGCCCTGTGGATTTAAGAGCCTGGAGACAGAGGAAGGGACAAAAACATTAATACAGTAACAAGCCAATTTCAGCCAATATGAATATCTAATATTAATATTGCAGTTATGGCTGATAACTGATATTTACAGATATTACACAAACACACAAATTATATACATGCAGTATATACACACAAACACACTTCTTTCTGGGATGATAAAATTTTGCGCGGACTGAAAATCATGTGAAATGAATTTTTGAATTTCTTGCTTTAGTTTGAAAATTTTACTTTCAAAAAGATTGCATTGACAGTATAAAATACAAATAACCAGCAGTATTAACTTCTACCCTGCACCTGATGGTGGGATAATGCCTCACCCAATAACCGTAGTAAGTTGCTGTTTGTGCTTATATTTTAAATATTCTAAGCGCTGGCTATTTAGTGCACAGTAACTACCGAATGTAATAAAATGTACAAATCAATAAGGTGGTTTTATACCGTGGATCTATATAGCTTTTAGATACTTTTCTTTTCATTTTTTGCTTAGCCCTTGCACTACAAGTTCACAAGCTCATTTTATGCTAGAAAATGCGACGGCTTTATTACATACTTAGTTATCAACGTGATTACTCTTTATTTTAATCACCAACACAGACCCGCATGCGATGCTATGCGACCGGCTGCAGCGGAGTCCGCTCAGCTTCTAAAATAGAGCTCATAACAGCAGAGTTACAAGTTAATGTTGTGTCCTCAACTTGAAAAACATAAGGTGCTTGTGCACTAAAAACAGCATAACTCCAGGAAAAATGAGCTGCTGTTACGTCCAGAACTCACATAAAAACAGAGATTTACTGGATCTCAGCTAGCACCTGTCTGCCTCTCCACACACACCTGCAGCTGCACTCATGATCATGACCGGAGCATGAACCTTTATGGTACAGATTAGAGACAGGCATAAAAATGTGGAAAATAAATTATTTTCAGTGAATGGAGTTATTTTTTTCTAAAAGTTGTATTTTTAACTGATATTTTATATCTATGAGTTATGTTTCTTCTGAACAAAGTAAATTAATTTCAGAAGCAGTGCATGATTTGATGATTTTACTGATAATGGTTCATTTAAAATGTTTAACAGAAGTAATAATAAGCAGGTTTCTTTTGTATAAATATTACAGATGTGTATGTAGCATTTTCCTCCTTCWATTTATGACTTTTGATGGATAAAACTTGTTGTTTATGACTATCTGGGGAAATAAGTCAAATATACTCATTTCAGACTTCCTGTTAAGGATCTGGCATGGTCTTTGTGCTTCGAATTAGCATATCAACAGTCACCATGGCGTCTCAGAAGACAACTGAAAGAATTTACATTGCCACAAGTCTCTGATGTTTCCACACCCCCATAAGGAATGCCTCTTTTCTTCAAAGGAAAGGGGGTAGGGTCATAAAATGCCATTAACAAGACTCTTCCCTGACTTGAACAAAGGAAGCCGCATGCTTGATTAAATAAAGAAAACTACTCTGTTCTCTTTTTAACTGTTTGCCCACTAAGAACATTGTTCTAACTGTGGGGTTTTTGATGAAATGTTTTTCTGAAAAAGATGTTTCTTTAAACTGTTATTACGAGAGTTAACCTTAGAAAACTTTAGGTTTGAATTTAACTAAATGGACATTGTTATTTTACTGAGGTAAAGCAGATGTCCCTCTCAATTTAATTAGATGCAAGATAATTAGACTAAAACACTTCCATCCTTTGTCTGAAGAAAATGTTTTTCCCTCCAAACATTTGATTTGTTAAAAACTTTACCAAAGTTTTTCAATTGGCTAACTAAAACCTTGACTCCGCCCATAACAGAGGTCTTAAAATTTAATGCAGACATGCAGATGCAACAAAGACAAGACAGAGTTTTAGTTTCTTTGAAACCAGAAACAGCTTCTACAGCAGAAACCCCTTTGCCAGCCCTCCCCTTTGCTGACCAGGATGGGGAGGGGGGGTCATTCAACATCTCCTCTTATTGTCGAAGAGCTCGTTCGTCACATTTCGACTCAATCTCTGAGTTTTGATTTTTATAGGAGTTAAATAAGCTAATGGTAATTCAACCGTTGTTTTAGTCCGTTTTTCTTACAAAGTGAAAATCAAATTAGTCTTAAAGCCACCTGTGAAGGACCAGACTCCGCAGTCACCAGAGAGAGAACCCCTTTCTGACTGAAGGACCAGCAGATGAACAAGACACCCTGAGTGTCTGAACGGCCACCACACTGAAGCAGCTCTTTAGGAAACATCACCTGAGATCCTTTGGTCAGCCGACGCTCCTCCTGGTACCGACATCAGCAGAATACAAGGGTAAAAGGTGAACACTTTGTCTTGGTGAAACATAGGTGCTCAGACGTAGATTTGATTTTTATCTTTGTAGGAGAGTTGGTAAACTAAAAGTTTTTCTCGACCTTAATTTAACTAGGAACCCTTAGTTAAACCACAGAAACAGCTTACCTCTCCTCATTCCGAGCCTCAAACTAACTTCTCAGTGTTTTTTTTTTTTGTTTACACGTTTGTTTGTTTCGTTTGTCTGTTTGTCCATTCACTTGTGATAACAAACTCTCTCAGTTTACCTGGTTCAAACATGTCATCATTCATTCATTGCTTGTCATGGTTGTAAATACATTTAATCTGTAAATAAATGGCCCGTGGAGAACGTGCCAACATAAGCTAATCTCTATTTTTTTGTGTCTTGATTAAGATATTCTGGTTGAGATAAGACAAGGACTCATAGTTCAATTTGGGTAAACTTATTCTGAGACTGATTACAATAAAGTTACAGTTTTTCATTTCTTTCCTGGGTCAGTATCTGATCGAATTAAGAATGTGGTGCTCCGAGGAATAATATATTTAAATATATTCATAGATTATTTCAGAATTCTAGCGTTTAAAATACCCCTACATGTACAATACAGATAAATTCGGTACTGTATTACATTTCCACACCCCTTTTACAAATATTGACACTACACATAACAGTTTTATCATTATCATAATCTAAATGTATGTTTTACAGGTTCTCTGGCTACTGTCACCACTAAGAGTGTTGCTGTGGGCACCACCACATCTCCCTTTCTGCCACTCCATCAGATAATTTTATGGTTTGTTTTGTTTGTTTTGGTTTCTGATTTCATAGTGTTTTGTCCTTCTGTGCAGCTTCCTGGTGAAGTTAGGTGATTGTCAGCTGAGTGTCAAGGAGACTCCTCCCACGACAGTCACATTTTTGTTTATTTGTTCCTTTCTGAGTTGTGGTAGGCTGGGGAGGGGGTATTCTGCTACCTCGAGCCTGGTATGCCACGAAGATGTATTTGAGGGTCAGTTTCACCCATCTGGGTTTTGCTGTTGAGGTCCGGGGAGCTGAGAGTTGCTGTCTAACAACGTCTATGTCATTCACAGAAGGACTAGATCTGAGCTCACTTTAGGGTTTAGCTTAAGTGTAACAAGAGGAGGGGGTGCTATTTCTTTTAGTTTAATTTATTTAGGTTTTAGATTTAGCTTTTGGTGGTTATTTTTTGTTAAGCTTTTGTTTTTTGTTTTCTTCTCTTCATTGCACAAGCCAGCTCATGCCAGTAATCCATACATTTTGAGTTCATGCCTTATGGGCACTGTGGTTTTTTGTTTTTAGTGATTTTGAATTGTTTAGGGCGGAATACAGTTTACCTGAATGGGGTGGGAACTGAATTTTGCACATTGTCCTAATTTGCGTTATTTAAGGTTCATTTATTGACAACTAGTTGTTATTAAGTTAACACATTATCCAAAATAAGAGTCTGATGGCACACAAGTGGTACATGTCATCTAATTCACTGGAAGGGAGAACTTGTGTTGTGATACCTTGTCTAAGTTTTGGACTTTTAAGTTTTTTAAATTTCGACATGTTTTTTCTTCATCAATTCTTCTGATGTGTAATGATGTTTCAGATGTTTCATTTGTCATTTATGGCTTTTTCCTGTTGTATCATACATTGCTTGAATGTATATGTTGTTGGTCGTCATTTGACTTGCACTATTTTTCCCTTATTTTTCCATTTGTTGCTGGGTGATACATTTGTGTTTGGACATTTCATAATTATTCCATTTGGTTTGGTTTTGAGTATTGTTTACTCAAGAGGAGGGATTGTTATGGATTAATTACGTATATCTGTTCTACCTGGACACTGTCCAGTAATCATATCTTATTATGACCAGTTTTGGCTGTTTTACTCTATCAGCCAGACTTCAAGACTCCAGCAATATATAACCCTTTAATTTCTGATAAGGTGTTTCCAGGCTGACGGTGGTTACAGTTGGCGATTTGTGATTGGTTGTAAACTGTCACATAATGTTATCATGATGTTATATTATAGGCTGCTTTCCGCTGACGCGCCAGTCGCAACTCAGCAGATTTCCTGTTTGACTGTCTGCTGTGTTGTTGCTCAGAATTTAATCATTTGACGACCATACACGCAGACTTTCTGTGCATTTATTCCAACATGTTTCTGCATTCTTGGTAAATCATGCCACAACAAATGTAAATAAATTCTAATTATAATAAATTAATAATAGTTTTACTGTACATCTAAAAATCATATTTTATTCTTTTAATCTATTTTCCTCATTCAGCAACCTATTAAARTTCTGTTATGTTTCATGTAGGAAAAATATACATTTTTTCAGTCAGTATTAAATACAGCTGGCTAAATAAATTGTTAAAATATGTTTTATGTGCTTCTGTTTTTTAATTCAGATTATAAAAAAATCCTTCATTTTATGGGAAGACACTCTTTATTCAAGAGAAAACTCTGTTATTTAAAAAAATGGCTGCTTATTAATTAATTGTTAATCAATCTATGAGATAAATCAACTTCAGATTAATTCATTAATCAATAACTTGCATCATTAAGGAGTTAACTTAATTTATATCTATTCATATTCATMTAATTAAGCGTTTTAATGATTTGGCCGATTAATCGATTAATCGAAAAAATAATCAACAGATTAATCGATTATTAAAATAATCGTTAGTTGCGGCCCTATTTCTGTTGTGTGACAAACTCAAAACACAAATTTAATTTTACTTTACACAGTCTTTAAAATTAATGAAATAAAATAATTTTATGACTTCAATGCTTAGATCCACATTACATAAATTAAATTAGTGATAATCTTAAATTTAATCTGCAGACTGTTAGATATCACGAGGCTGTACTTTACTGTGCATCCCTAATGATAGTTCAATTCAATGCAATATTATTTTATTAATCCTAAAGGAAAATTAAATGTTGTTACTCATTATCTTGGTTTCTGTTAAGAGTTGTTACAAATGCTAAGGACTGTGAGCAGGAAGGATCACCTGTAGTGGTCCATCTTTGATCAGAAGAAGTCTCTGACTGAAGACACAGCTTCTAGAAATGTGCTACTCGAGGTGGCAGCATGTTGGAGTAGCTCTGTTACATACATTTTGAGATATCTTTTTTAAACTATTTTGATTTGTCTTTTTCTGGACAAAAAATATTTTTGGATGATTACTCTCTGCTATTAGATTCTGTGTTTGATCTAAGGATTTTTCTAACACATATTTTGCTTCTTGACATTTGTTATGATCTGTAACCATAGCAATTTGATGGTTTGTTATAACCTGGAGCAGCTGATTAACACCTCAAAACCTCAAATAATACCTCAACTACAGCCCCAAATCCCAGATGAGTTGAAAAAGAGGCAGAGGCAATTGGTGCAGAGCAGGAGCAAAGAGAAGAGAGAGAAGGAGGAAGTTCAAACCATCTCTTCCATCATTCAAGATTGGCAATGTGAGACTAGCTATGTTTACATGCACAAAATTTTTTGATCGGATTGAAATGTACACGGATTAAACAATCCAAATGTATTGTTTAAATGGACACAATCCGATCATGACAAGTGTTTACATGCACCGGACTTTTATTCGGAATACAAGTCCGGACATGCGCAGTGTTGTAAACGTTCAGCTCTACTTCCGTGTTACAAACGTAAACAAAACTCTTCTGTGCGCTCAGGACAGAACTGTGTCAGTTTTTAATAATGGTAGGTAGAGACGTTGTTATTCCCCAGTTGAGCTGTAGATGAAGCAATATGTGTTTTTTATTTATTTGTATTTTTTTAGCAAAGCAACATCTGCTGTTTGTCTCCTTTTTCATCTGTAAAGAGAGAGTGGAAAAAAAGTTCTGTGCGATGCAGCGCAGCTGGAAACGCTGCAGAAGACCTGCGCACTCAGGTCAGTTTTCCACAATCAGAATAAGATGATCCGATTAAGTGTTTACATGCAAGTGGTGCTGGGTGGCATGACCAAAATTTTATATCACGGTATTTTCAACATTTACATCAGTTTCACGGTATATCATGGTAATTTTCTTTTCATCACAGGCCAGCTGATAATAAAATGTACAAAACCTGCTTATTAACTTTTTTCTTTTACTGTACCTGTGTCTGTGTCGCCGTTTTCCTCCTGTGTCTTTTTTCTGACTGGTGGTTGGAGACAGTAGTCACGCATTTTGGTCCAGTCGTGAAAGAGGAGGGTTAAGAAAAGATTATTATCGGGTCTATTGTTTTATGTTATTTAATAAAACTTATCAGGAAGACTCACCTTGCACACCACTCAAATCAACTCCACTACAAAACTTCTTCCCCCGGGCTTTTCACAATAGAAGCAAACTAAAGTCTCCATACGTATCCACGTCTCCGTATTAACGTCCCGTGTTAAATCTAACCATGCACATCACTGAAGATGTGTTTACTACATTCAGCGATGGCGAAAACTAAATGTTTTTTTTACATCAGTCAATATGAGCAACGGAATCGCCACCCACCGCTGCAGCTACTCCAACAATAACATTAGCATGCTAATGTACATAGCGGTGCAGCGAGGAAAAAGTGTCCCCTGGGAAACAGTTCACTGGCGGCCGCGATGAAACGTTACGCACGCGTTCAGGCTATTTCAACCGGTATGTCAGTATTCAGAAAATTCATATCATAGCAAAAAAAAACAAAAAAAAAAACGGTTATCGGTACGAACCGGTATACCGCCCAGCACTACATGCACGTCATTCCGATTATCAATCGGCATAACCCACCCCTCTCATTCGGATTAAAAATTCATTCGGATCGAGCTCAATCGGACCAGAATAATCCAAATGGGCAGTTTACAAGACACATTTTTATTCCGAACAGCTGTTTAATCTGATTACTAATGTCCATGTAAACTTAGCTACTACTGTTGGGGAACAAGTTGGACAAACTCCAAAGCCCCAACAAAAACCCAAGAGTATCGGGAATGCAGTATTATATGTTTCTCTGAGACATAGCTGCAAGATTATATCCCCTACTCCATTTAATTTCCCTTTGAGATTAATAAAGTATTTTTGAATTGAATTGAACTGAATTGAATTGTTGTAGAATGACAGTCTGCTGACGTGAATGTTCAGGATTGTCCATTGTGTGGTCAGAAAACCTGGCAGGGAGATGCTGGAGTAGTGTGACACATGATACTGCACTCCCAATACTCTGACTGGGTTCTTGTTAAGGCTTGTAGTTTGTCCAACTTGTTTCCTTTTGATCTCCCATTGCCCTTCATGATCAATGGAAGAGATGGTTTGAACTTTCTGAACTTCCTGGCTGTAGTTGAGGTGTTATTTGAGCTTTTTGAGATGGTAAATCAGCTGCTCCCAGTTGTAACAAACTTTCTATGGATATGCATCATGGCAAATGTCCAAAAGCAAAATATGTTTTAAAAAATCCTTCCAGGTGCACAGCATCTAATAACAGAGGGATTAGTCATCCAAGAAAGTGTTTTTTTTACCAAGAAAGAGAGTAATTAAAAAAAGTTTTAAAAGAAGAAGATCTCAGAATGAATGTAACAGAGCTACTCCCAACATGCTGCTACCCTGAGCAGCACAATTCTAGAAACCTAGTTATAGTTGAACAAAGAAGGGATCACACAAAAGCATGGTTGAGTTTTTCCAAGTTCTGCTCCTGGTGTTATCAGTTATCAGACAGACTGTTTAACTATAAATCTTTGTCCTGAGAGACTCACGGTGGTGAATTTGTGTGCAGGGATCTTTTCCTGACCCTCTGCAATGGTGTAGAAGAGCAGATCCTCGAGGCTGGGCAGGATACCTGGTTTCCTTCTCCTGGAGGAAACACAAACAAACCAAAAGAAGTGAGAACCATCAGAAACATAAGCACAGAGCGAAAACTGTGTTTGAAACATGGAGAGGAGCTGCAGCAGAGGGAGGAGAGGCTCTGCAAGGAGAAGCAGTAAATAAAATCTAAACTCTACAATAAATTGGCCTTACAGCACCATTTAAACCTGTGGAAGATATCTGAATCTGCTCTGTGAGATTTAAAACACTAATAAAGATGATCATTCCTTAGTTTCCACAGGTTAACCTGCTGCCATAAGACCATATTAGTGAAACTATTGAATATCAGCCAGGAACCTGTTAAAAAGTTAATTTATTTAGAGTCCAGATTGTGATTTTTTTTTTTTTGTCAAAAATATGATGGAGCCTTCTAGGCATCTTCATCATGTCGTGAGGTTTCAGGGTCAGCTCAGTCTGAACAACTGGAGCTGTGAGGTGGTGGTCTGCCAACAACACTGGTCAACACTGGTGTTCAGAGGCCAGCTCAGTGTCCTGCTGCTATAAAACCTCAGCATTATCTGAGCATCGTTAACAGAAGGTGCTGATGCTCCAGCACACTTAAAAATGAAATTAAATCAATTTTCACATGAAATCTCATCTTAAATGCATAAGATTGTTTTTTTTTTTTTTGTTTGTTTGTTTGTTTTTTTACACCGGCTGATACTCAGTACATTTCCTAACCAAGTTGTCTCTAAGAGGATTGTTAGTTGTGGATCAGGACAGAGAGGGTCAACCCACCCCCAGCCGCCTCTCAGCTATGCTTCATATTAGAGGATTTATGGTAACTCTCTGAAAGCCCAGGCTTACGATGACCTGCAATGCATCATTGGAACACTAGTTTGAATGGGGTTGTCTGAAGGTAAGCTTTGAGATAGAACGTGGATCCACATTGCAGCTTAGAACTCGAACTGAGGGACAGTTTCAGCTTTACTGTTGTTTAAAATAAGAGATATTTTTAATGAGATGCAGGTGTATTTGTAAAATGTCAGAGTTTTACTTTTCATGTAAGTAGGGTTAAGCGATATTGGCAAAAAAATCAATCACGATTAATTGTGGTGTGTAGCCGATAATGATTAATTTGACAATTAATCCCCTGGAGTCCCTGGACACCCTCATGTCCTAGTCACATGACCAATTTGTTGGGAACGATTTGCTCTTGGTAAAAAAAAATTTCAAACTGTGTCAAAATCACAGACTTCAGGCTATACTTCAAATTTTAAATTGTGTTGATAAATAAATTACAGAACTTTTGTTTAAATGTTCATCATATTTGAAGCGGAGAAGAGCACCGAGCAGACTGACCGGTAAAATCTCCAGTCAGTCAGCCTGGTGGCATTAATCGTATAAATCGTCAAGTGCCAAAAAATAATCGATTAATGTTTTTCTGACGATTAATTGCAGAAGATACGATTATGCCCAACCCTACATGTAAGTCTGGTTAAATGCTTGTTGGCTTCTTACCTATTTGATGTAAAAGATGTAAAACGCATTTCAAACAGTGGGTTTACTAGATATTTTTGGATTTTCTATCAGTGTGGTTTTGAAGTCAGAAATTTTTATGTTTTTTTAATTAGTTAAAAAAAATAAAGGACAAGTTTGGACTGTGCTAAAATGCATCTTTTGATATGTATGTCACTCAACACAAAAAGGCATGTAATAGACTAACCTCTGGGTGTATACTGTATGTCTGTTAGCAAAATATCTCATTAATCAAATAATGGATTTTATTGAAAACTTCAGAATATAATCACTGGATCTTCAACTTGACAGATACTGACAATATAAAACAATATTGTTCACTTTTTAAAAACTCTTTAATTGGCCTGTAAACAAATAATCAGTTACCAAATAGGAAGCTGAAGCAGCCACTACTACAACCAGCTCACTGTAGCCTAAATTTTAGCTTTTTAATTAGCTAATCAATTATTATATTTTTTATTGTGTAGGTTCTTTGACAGATTAAAATATGTTTTAAGGGAAAAAGCAATTATTTTACACATATTATCTGGTTTGTTAAAATCACCTCGGGTCATGTGTCTGGACTCTGTTGCCATGGTTATACACCTCTGTATCAATGCTGGACATTAAAACAATAAAGTTATACTTGAAGTTAACTTGGGAAGCCTCTAATTCTGCTTCATGGTACAGATGTTTTTTTCCAGCTGATAAACATTACCATAAAGGACCAAAGTTAATTCTAAGCTCATTCTGTGCCTCTCAGGAGCAGAAAACAGCTAGATCTGAAGTCTTTCACACATTTCTTCAACTACAACAGGGTTGTCACTACTAGCGAATCAAACTACAACCCCTGGCAAAAATCATGGAATCACCGGCCTTGGAGGATGTTCATTCAGTTGCAGAAAAAATGCAGATCACAGACATGACACAAGACTAAAGTCATTTCAAATGGCAACTTTCTGGCTTTAGGAAACACTAAAAGAAATCAAGAAAAAATGTGGTACTCAGTAACAATTACTTTTTTAGACCAAGTAAGAGGGAAAAAATATGGAATCACTCAATTCTGAGGAAAAATTTATGCAATCACCCTGTAAATTTTCATTCCCAAAACTAACACCTGCATCAAATTTGATCTGCTCGTTAGCCTGCATCTATAAAGGAGTGATCACACCTTGGAGAGCTGTTGCACCAAGTGGACTGGCATCATGGCTCCAACACAAGAAAGGTCAATTGAAACAAAAGAGAGGATTATCAAACTCTTAAAAGAGGGTAAATCATCATGCAACGTTGCAAAAGATGTTGGTGGTTCACAGTCAGCTGTGTCTAAAATCTGGACCAAATACAAACAACATGGGAAGGTTGTTAAAGGCAAACATACTGGTAGACCAAGGAAGACATCAAAGCATCAATGACAGAAAACTTAAAGCAATATGTTTCCAAAACAGAAAATGCACAACAAAACAAATGAGGAACAAATGGGAGGAAACTGGAGTTTACGTCTGTGACCAAACTGTAAGAAACTGCCTGAAGGAAATGGGATTTACATACAGAAAAGCTAAACAAAAGCCATCTTTAACAATTAATTTTTTAAAAAGAAAAAAACAAGATTAAAATGGGCTAAGGAAACGCAATCGTGGACTGTGGATGACTGGATGAAAGTCATATTTAGTGATGAATTGAGAATCTGCACTGGGCAAGGTGATGATGCTGGAACTTTTGTTTGGTGCAGTTCCAATGAGGTTTATAAAGATGACTGCCTGGAGAGATCATGCAAATTTCCACAGTCATTGATGATGTGGGGCTGCATGTCAGGTAAAGGCACTGGAGAGATGACTGGCATAACATCTTCAATAAATGCACAAGTTTACAATTATAGTTTGGACACTTTTCTTATCCCATCATTTGGAAGGATGTTTGGGGATGATGAAATCATTTTTCAAGATGATAATGCATCCTGCCATTGAGCAAAAACAGTGAAAACATTCCTTGAAAAAAAGACATAAGGCCAATGTCATGGCCTGCAAATAGTTCGAATCTCAATCCCATTGAAAATTTTTGGTGGAAGTTGAAGAAGATGGACAAGGCTCCAACCTGCAAAGCTGATCTGGCAACAGCAATCAAAGAAAGTTGGAGCCAGATTGATGAAGAATACTGTTTGTCATTAATTAAATCTATGCCTCAAAGACTAAAAGCTGTTATAAAAGCCAGAGGTGGTGCAACAAAATATTAGTGATGTGTTGGAATATTTTGTTTGTTTTTCATGATTCCATAATTTTTTCCTCAGAATTGAGTGATTCCACTTTTTTTTTACCTCTGCTTGGCCAGAAAAAGTAACCGTTAAATGCCACAATTTTTTTCTTGATCTCTTTTAGTGTTTCTTAAAGCCAGAAAGTTGCCATTTGAAATGACTTTAGTTTTGTTTCTGTGATCTGCTTTTTTTCTAAAAAAAAAAATTGAACAACTGAATGAACATCATACGAGGCCGGTGATTCCATAATTTTTGCCAGGGGTTGTAAATGTAATATCTTTTATGGTGTTTAGTAAGGTTGTTGTTGTTTTTTAAGTACCAAAATTACTGGCAGTTTTTGCTGCCATTTTTGCCAGGGGAATTTTCTGCACCCTGCCTGAACATGAATCCCTTCCATTTGATGCTGTTGGTTGACTTCATCAATAAAGCCTGCAGGTGAGAGAATGGGAATGGGAAAAAGGGGAGTATGGAGGAGAAGTTGGACAGGAAGAGATTTAAGCACAGCCACTGGGAGGAAGTGAGATAGAAAACCTCTACTGCTACTGGAAAACATGTTCTTGACTCAAATTAAAACTGAAATAAAAAGAGAAACATACTTACAAATGCAAAGAAAGCAGGTCAACAACAGGAACAGAGAGATGAGCAGAAGGAATAATATGAATTAGTAGGACATATTTACAGTTCATTTAGCAAAAATTGCAAACAAGTTTTAAATTCATATTCAAACAAAAAATATACGTAAAATAAATATTTTTCATCAAAAACTGAACTGAACTGAAATAAAAAGATGTTTTATGCTACGTGATAAGTAGTTGCTAAACATTTCGTCCGTCCATCTACACTCACCGGCCACTTTATTAGGTACACCACGCTAGTAACGGGTTGGACCCCCTTTTGCCTTCAGAACTGCCTCAATTCTTCATGGCATAGATTCAACAAGGTGCTGGAAGC
>NW_013952485.1:1954427-1958177 GCF_001266775.1 Austrofundulus limnaeus | reverse complement strand
GGTGTACCTAATAAAGTGGCCGGTGAGTGTATTTTCTGCCGCTTATCCGGGGTTGGGTCGCGGGGGCAGCAGCCTAAGCACAGAGGCCCAGACTTCCCTCTCCCCAGCCACTTGGGCCAGGCCCTCTGGGGGAATCCCAAGGTGTTCCCAGGCAAGCCGAGAAACATAGTCCCCACCAGCGTGTCCTGGATCTTCCTCTGGGCCTCCTCCCAGTGGGATGTGCCTGGAACACCTCACCAGGGAGGCGTCCAGGAGGCATCCTAACCAGATGCCCGAGCCACCTCAHRTGGCTCCTCTCAACGTGGAGGAGCAGCGGCTCTACTCTGAGTCCTTCCTGGATGACTGAGCTTCTTCACCCTATCTCCAAGGGAGAGCTCAGACATCCTGCAGAGGAAACTCATTTTGTCCGCTTGTATCCGTGATCTCATTCTTACGGTCACTACCCAAAGCTCATGACCATACATGAGGGTAGGAACATAGACTGACAGGTAAACCGAGAGCTTTGCCTTCTGGCTCAGCTCCCGCTTCACCACGACAGACCTGTACAGCGCCCACATCACTGCAGACACAGCACCAGTCGGCCTGTCGATCTCCCGCTCCATTCTTCCCTCATTTGTGAACAAGAACCTGAGATACTTAAACTCCTCCACTTGGGGCAGGATCTCCTCCCCGACCCAGAGGCTACTGCTTTCCGGCTCGATCTGATGAAGCCAATAGGACCACATCAGTGTTGTTTGTGACTGCCATTTTAATTTTAGTCTTAGTCTTTTGAACAAAAATACTTCTTAGTTTTAGTCATTTCTATATTTAATGGTTTTATTCAGTTTTAGTCATTTCTATACTTAACAGTTTAAAGCTTAAAAAACTGTTTAGTTTTAGTCTTAAAAAAGACAACATATTAGTCTTTACAAATTAATTTCAGTAATTTGTGTTAACATTTGTGTGTTACTCTAAAAATGCCCAACACAAAAACATTCGCACTTTGTGGCTTTATTTCTCAAAATTTGTTAAAGTGCAATGAACATACAAAATACACATGCCCAATATTATAAGCAATAAAGGGGAACACACATGTTCAACTCAAACTTGTCAGCCAGGACGATGAAGATGCGTCATAAAAATGGACATCATGCAGTCCTAAACTTAGTAGACTATTAAACTTGTGCAAACAAGTGTTTACATGCACCAGGTTTTTATTCAGAACAGAAGCACTGACATCTGCAGTTGCTAACTCCCCCCGGCCAAAAAAATAAAAAGAGTTTTACTTTCATCATGAACATAATCAAACAGCTGGGTCAGAATGGACCTGCGACAGCTTGGCGTGATTTTTGATTCAATTGTCTATCGGTGATTGAAGAGTTGGACTGAGATTTGTTTTTTAAAAGGGCGATCTTTATTAATTAATTAAATGCCCTGCCAGGGATGTAAAACAATTTTTAAATGCGTCCTTCTCTGTAAATTAAAATGTTTTAATCATCATTATTGTGATCTGTGCAAATGAGGGAATAAAATAATTAATATACAGTGCTGTGTCTCTGTTTTTTTTTTCTCGAAGTCGGCACCAACATGCGCAGCTCCTGTTCACGTCTCTTTTCTCGTCATCTTCTTGCTTTGATGCGCCACAAATGACCCAAACAGTGCTATATTATAACGTTTAGTTACAAAACGAATAATCCATGACAATCATACATTTGAACAAATAACTTTAACCAGTTACGAACCGGACCGGAGCGCACTGCCTCACCCCTGGCTTTTCCCCGTCACTCAGGGCTCTGGTGTGTGTGTGTTTGAAGAGCCAGGGCTCTAGACTAACTTTTTGCACTGGTTGCACAGGTGCACCTAACATTTTTTCTAAGGCGCACCAGCACAAAAGTTAGGTGCACCCAAATTTTCAACCACGTCGCATTTAACATCAGAGTTTTACAGGTTATTTTTTAATCATTGTTCATTAAGGCAACATTAACTCGAAAATAATTAGTTAACAATCTAGTAAACATAATGTTCTTTATTTGAACCAGAATTGTAGACATTTAACTTACTGAAAAGTATTTTAAGTGGTTCTATAAAATTCTAAATGCAAAAGTTTAAGGGCTGAATGTCTTATAAACATATTAAACATTTCATGGTTAAATCTTTTTTAGACACAAGCCCCTCCAATGGACAACTATGGATCTTTGGCCTTCGATAAACCAGAATGATGAACAGAGAATAATGATTAATAATAGAAATATTACTGATATTTATTAAAAGGTTGTGCAGATTTTTTTTAAAATAACAACACATAAGTCTGCAATTTCATCATTAGTTGAATCTTATTATCTTATATTATTTCACTTAAATATCTAATATGTCTAGTCTTATGCTCCTGAGACCCAGAAGAACCAATTTCAGATACTTGGAATGTAACTGTGGTGAAGTCGATTAAGTGCAAAAATGGCCTGCCATACACGTGGGCTTCCTCGTCCTGCTCAAATGATCTGCAGCGCTCAGACCCCGACTGTTAAATTAACAATGGACGAGCGAGCAACCATCCACATCTTGGTTTCATCTCCAGCTAACAAGAACGAATTGTTTTTCAGACTACGATCTGCGTAAAAAAAAACTAAGGTTGTTTCGCTATGCGTGCATGTGTGTGTGTACAGATTTTTGCTTCATGGTGGGTACAATTATTGACCATTTCCCCAGTACACACAGCCTGGTGAGGTTAGGGTTTGGGTCAGGTGTGTAGTCTACCTGGGAGGTTGGCTATAGAATTGATGGGGAAATGAATGGAAGCCAATGCAATGTCCCCATGAGGATAGAACAACAAAGGTGTGTGCGCGGGATGTGTGGAGCGGAGCCCTTGAGCAGAGCGCTGTGTTATTAGGAGAGATGAGACTGTCGGCGGGCGACCATTGATACTGCTGGATTATTTTTATGGAACATGATGAAAACGTTTAGTTTCAGCGGGCGACCACTCCCCCTCCCCCTCGGCCGTACCAGTGCGACCGGACAATTTTTTTAGTCGCACTATTAGGAAATCTGGTTGCATTTGCGACCAAATTGGTCGCACTCTAGAGCCCTGAGCGTAGGTCGAACTTTTCACCCCCTTCACATAAGAACATACTTGGTCTGAAGTTTATGGGAGTGTTTGTGCTGAAAGCGCTCAGACGCTACATTTGCTTGCCTAAAAAACACGAGAAAAAAAAGCGACTCGTTCCCAGGAAGCAACGATTTATAAAGATAGTGAAACAGAGTCAAATGACCAAAACCTCACAAAAGGGGATAAAACAGACGATTTTCACGGTAAAATCTGACCTGGATTATGGTTATCCTGGACCAATTTGTGGATAAACAACAGACTTTTTTTCCGCACTGGACTCCACCGGTAGAGAAATCCCATGCAGTGACGTATGCTACAGCAGGAGGGGGTTTTCCCGGCGTGGGGTGTCTCAGGAACGTCATTCGGAAAGAAAGACGAGCACAAAATAAGCAACTCACGTTAAAAGATGAGCCCAAAAAACCGCAACCTGCAACTCATGGAATTTACAAGCGACTTTAGAAAAAAGAAGCCGTCGCTTAATAAGCGGACCTGCTTGTTTTTTTTTTCTTCCTCTTTTTTTTAAACAACGTACATGCCTTATCAGCCGATTGGATAGTCTATCGGCGATAGCAGTGACCATGATCTTATGATCTGAAAATAGAGACGATTTCCCATCCCTAGTGGAGACAATGGCTGTGTCCAAAACGACAGGCCGGGTCCTCCGGAGG
>NW_013952485.1:1950946-1953750 GCF_001266775.1 Austrofundulus limnaeus | reverse complement strand
AATTCGACCTTCGGAGGACCCAGCCTGCCGTTTTGGACACAGCCGTTACTCCCTGGTTAAGCTACAGGTGACGGATGGCATTTTTTTCTTTTTTTCCATGCAAAGCAGGCTGTAAGAGAATGGGAGGAAATGTTCTGTGCTGCTGTGTGTGTGCGTGTGTCTAACAGCGCTGCTGTCCCTCCCTCCACTCTGCCAGGGCTCTAGAGTGCGACCAATTTGGTCGCAAATGCGACCAGATTTCCTAATGGTGCGACTACAAAAAATGTCGGGTCGCACTGGTGCATCCGAGGGGGAGGGGGAGCGGTCGCCCGCTGAAACTAAAAGTTTTCATCATGTTCCCTAAAAAATAATCCAGCAGTAATGGTCGCCCGCCGACAGACTCATCTCTAACACTGCGCTCTGCTCGCGGGCTCCGCTCCACACCTCCCGCACACACAGGTTTGTTATTTTATCCTCATGGAGACTTTGCATTGACTTCCATTCATTTTCCCATCAATTCTATAGCCAACCATAACCTCCCAGGTACGCTACACACCTGACCCAAACCCTAACCTCACCAGGCTGTGTACCGGGGAAATGGTCAATAATTGTACCCACCATGAAGCAAAAATCTGTACACACACACACGTGCGCACGCATAGCGAAACAACCGGAGGTTTTTTGTTTTGTTTTGTTTTTTACGCAGATCGTAGTCTGAAAAACAGTTCTTTCTTGTTAGCTGGAGATGAAAACAAGATGTGGATGGTTGCTCGCTCGTCCATCTTGTTAATTTAACAGTTGGGGTCTGAGCGCTGCAGATGATTTGAGCAGGACCAAGAAGCTCACGTGTATGGCAGGCCACTTTTGCACTTAATCGACTTCACCACAGTTACATTCCAAGTATCTGAAATAGGTTCTTCTGGGTCTCAGGAGGACAAAACTAGACATATTAGATATTTAAGTGAAATAATATAAGATAATAAGATTCAACTAATGAAATTGCAGACTTTTACGTGTTATTATTTTAAAAAAATCTGCACAACCTTGTAATAAATATCAGTAATATTTCTGTTATTAATCAATATTCTCTGTTCATCATTCTGGTTTATCGAAGACCAAAGATCCATAGTTGTCCATCTGAGGGGCAGGGGTCTAAAAAAATTTAACCATGAAATGTTTAATATGTTCATAAGATGTTCAGCCCTTAAACATTTGCATTTAGAATTTTATAGAATCACTTTAAATACTTTTCAGTAGGGCTGCCACGATTAATCGATTAATCGACGACTAATCGATTATTAAAATAATCGATGACTAATTTAATAATCGATTAATCGTTTACTCTTTTTTTGTTCTTTACTTTGTTTTTCTCTCCAAACTGCTTTGACACCTTCCACTGCCACGTCTGCCTTTCTGTCCTTGACACACATGCACAGTAGTGGTAACTGGGGTAGGCCGTGGACGTCACAASACATTATACAGACAGGCTCTGGTATCATGGCTACCTGACAACAGAGCTCAAAGTGTGGGATCATTTTAAGAAAATGAAAGAGAAACCTGTGTAATATCTGCAGAGCAGAACTTACCTTCCACAGCAATTATTTTTAGTTAGCATATAGCTAAAATCTAACGATGGTTATATAAGAGCAGCTGCATTCTGGCACGATAAGCTGTATGTTTTATATTCAATTTATGAACCGATTAGTCGACTAATCGAATAAATAATCGGTGATTAATCGATTATTAAAATAATCGTTTGTGGCAGCCCTACTTTTCAGTAAGTTAAATGTCTAAAATTCTGGTTCAAATACAGAACTTTATGTTTACTAGATTGTTAACTAATTATTTTCAAGTTAATGTTGCCTTAATGAACATTGATTTAAAAAGAACCTGTAAAACTCTGATGTTAGGCGATGTGGTTGAAAATTTGGGTGCACCTAACTTTTGTGCTGGTGTGCCTAAGAAAAAATGTTAGGTGCACCGGTGCAACCAGTGCAAAAAATTAGTCTAGAGTCCTGTCTGCATTCTAAATGATTGAAGGACCACCAACTAACATTTTTGTCCAGTCTCGTCTTGTCAACGAAAACTCACACGTTTCGTCATGTCTTAGTCATCAAAGTCCTCTTCTTTGTCAATTTTCAAAAATACTAGAAAATGTGTTTAGTAAAAGGTTAGATAATTTCATTGCAAAGCAAAACATTCTGACTGATTGTCAGTATGGTTTTAGAGAAAACCGATCAACATCAATGGTACTGATGGCATTAACAGAAGAAATTATAGACAATATGGGTAAAAAGAAATTTGCAATTGGCGTATTTCTGGATCTCAAAAAAGCTTTTGATACCATTAATCATGACATGTTATTAAAAAAACTGGAAAGGTATGGAATTAGAGGGGTGGCATTAAACTGGCTTAGAAGCTACATTGGAGAAAGGAAACAATTTGTAGAATTAGATGGTCAGAAATCAGACTTACTAAACATAACTTGTGGAGTTCCGCAGGGATCAGTTTTGGGACCCAAATTGTTCAATTTGTATATAAATGACAGTCAAAATATCAAAACTTATAAAATACATTATATTTGCCGACGATACAAGTATCTTCTGTACTGGAGAAAACATTCAACAACTCTCAGAAGTGGTTAACACAGAAATAGAAAAATTACAGCATTGGCTCAAAAACAATAAKTTATCTGTAAATTTAGATAAAACCAAATTCATGATATTCGGAAACAATAAAAAACAGGAAAATAATCCAATTAAAATATCAATTGAAAGTGTTGATTTAGAACAAGTACATGAAATAAAATTCTTGGGTGTCAGATT
>NW_013952485.1:1946535-1948196 GCF_001266775.1 Austrofundulus limnaeus | reverse complement strand
TCCTTAAGGAGTTAAATTAATTTATATCTACTTATATTCATGTAATTAAGCGTTTTAATGATTTGGCCGATTAATCGATTAATCAAAAAAAATAATCAACAGATTAATCGATTATTAAAATAATCGTTAGTTGCAGCCCTACCACACTGCTCTTCCTGAATCCGAGATTCAACTATTTGACGGACCCAGAATTGCCTAAAAGCCATACAGAAGTCTTTTTCCATGGCCTCTCCGAACTCCTCCCATGCCCGAGTTTTTGTCTCAATGACCACCCGAGCCGCAATCCACTTGGACTGCCGATACCTATCGGCTACTTCCGGAGTCCCATAGGCCAAAAAGACCCGATAGGACTCCTTCTTCGGCCTGACAGCATCCCTCACCGCCGATGTCCACCAGCGGGTTCGAGGGTTGCCACCACGACAAGCACCGACAACCTTACGGTCACAGCTCAGGTAAGTTGCCTCAACAATGGAGGTATGGAACATGGCCCACTCTGACTCAATGTCCCCCACCTCCCCCAGAACGTGTTTGAAGTTCCCCTGGAGGTGTGAGTTGAAGCTCCATCTGACGGGATACTCTGACAGACGTTCCCAGCAGACCCTCACTATACGTTTGGGTCTGCCAGGTCTGACCGGCATCCTCCTCCACCAACGGACCCAACTCACCACCAGGAAGTGGTCAGTTGACAGCTCTGCCCCTCTCTTCACCCGAGTGCCCAAAACATGTGGCTGCAGATCAGATGAAACTACAACAAAGTCGATCATTGAACTGCAGCCTAGGGTATCCTGGTGACAAGAGCACATATGGACACACTTATGCTTGAACATGGTGTTCGTTATGGACAATCCATGACAAGCACAGAAGTCCAATAACAAAACACCACTCAGGTTCAGATCGGGGGGGCCATTCCTCCCAACCACGCCTCTCCTGGTCTCACTGTCATTACCCACGTGAGCGTTGAAGTCCCCCAACAGAACAAGGGAGACCCCGTTAGGAGCGCTCTCAAGCACCCCCTCCAAGGACTCCAATAAGGGTGGGTAATCTGAATTGCTGTTAGGCGCATAGGCACAAACAACAGTCAGGACCCGTCCCCACCACCTGTAGGCGGAGGAAGGCTACCCTCTTGTTCACCAGGGTGAACCCTAACGTACAGGTACCAAGATGGGGGGCAATAAGTATGCCCACTCCTGCTCAGCGCCTCTCAGCATGGGCAACTCCAGAGTGGAAGAGTGTCCAACCCCTCTCGAGGAGACTGGTTCAAGTGCCAGAGCGGTGCGTCGAGGTGAGTCCAACTACACAGCAGGGCCGAGCGCAAATCGTGACACCGCACCTCATACTGGCACTTCCGGTGGCAGGTGTCACAAGTGCCACAAGTGCCACGAACTTCATGGCACTTCCGGTGGCAGGTGTCACAAGTGCCACAAGTGCCACGAACTTCATGGCACTTCCGGTGGCAGGTGTCACAAGTGCCACTGTTTTCTACTGGCACTTCCGGTGGCAGGTGCCACAAGTGCCACGAACTTCATGGCTGACTTCCGGTGGCAGGTGTCACAAGTGCCACTGTTTTCGGAGCGAGCTGCCAGTGGCAGGTGTCACAAGTGCCACTGTTTTCGGGGCGAGCTGCCAGTGTTGCCACGGACTTCGGCTGACTTCGGCTGACC
>NW_013952485.1:1930441-1941983 GCF_001266775.1 Austrofundulus limnaeus | reverse complement strand
TGGCAGCTCGCCCCGAAAACAGTGGCACCTGCCACCGGAAGTGCCATTAGTAGGTGCCGAGGTCAGCCGAAGTTAGCCGAAGTCCGTGGCAACACTGGCAGCTCGCCCCGAAAACAGTGGCACCTGCCACCGGAAGTGCCATTAGTAGGTGCCGAGGTCAGCCGAAGTCAGCCGAAGTCCGTGGCAACACTGGCAGCTCGCCCCGAAAACAGTGGCACTTGTGACACCTGCCACCGGAAGTGCCATTAGTAGGTGCCGAAGTCAGCCGAAGTTAGCCGAAGTTCGTGGCACTTGTGGCACTTGTGACACCTGCCACCGGAAGTGCCAGTACGAGGTGCGGTGTCACGATTTGCGCCTGCTGTCTCTCCAACTACATCTAGTCGGAACCTCTCACACACCAGCTCAGGCTCCTTCCTCACCAAAGAGGTGACATTCCACATCCCTAGAGCCAGCTTCTGTAGCCGAGGATCGGACCGCCAAGGTCCTCGCCTTCGACCACTGCCCAACACACAATGCACTCAACCTCTATGGCCCCTAATATAGGTGGTGAGCCCATGGGAAGCGGGACCCACGTCTCCTTTTCGGGCTGTGCCTGACCAGGCTCCATAGGCAAAAGCCCGGCCACCAGGCACTCGCCAACATCCCCCAACTCAAGGCCTGGCTCCAGAGTGGGGCCCCAGTGACCCAAGTCTGGGCAAGGGAACACTGAATCCATCCATCGTATTCATCATAGGGGTCTTTGGGCTGCACTTTGTCTGATCCCTCACCTAGTACCTGTTTGGCTTGGGTGACCCTACTGGGGGCTAGTAAATATTTAAAAACACAAATTAACCTTGCCTATTCTTCATTAGTCTGACATTCTGCAGAAACAAACAAACAAACAAACAGAGACCAACATGTAAAATCTTTGTTCAGGTAATAAGATTTAACAGCTGTCAGCCTTATCAGCTGCTGGACAGAAGTGGAAACATTCTGGATGATCCTCATTAATGTTCTGGATGTTGGTAATGAATGGATGTGGCCCACAAATAACAACAATATTGCAAACATGTTTCTGTGAGGAATTTGAAATAAAAAACCTGCTGTTCCAAATCTCCACAATGAAGATGTGAATATAAATAAATTATCCAATTTTATCTTTTTGACAGTAAACCAAATCTCTTTGGATTAGGGTTGGGCATAATCGTATCATCCATCCATCCATCCATCCATCCATCCATTTTCTTCCGCCTATCCGGGGTCGGGTCGCGGGGGCAGCAGCTTCAGAAGGGAGGCCCAGACCTCCTTCTCCCCAGCCACTTCTTCCAGCTCCTCCGGGGGAACTCCAAGGCGTTCCCAGGCCAGCCGAGAGACATAGTCCCTCCAGCGTGTCCTGGGTCTTCCTCGGGGCCTCCTCCCGGTGGTGATAATCGTATCATGTGCGATTAATAGTCAGAAAAACATTAATCAATTAGTCCTGATGCATCTCAGAAGAAGAACCCGTCCAGAGGACCTATACAATTTTTTTCCTTTTGATTAATCAATTATTTTTTGGCACTTGACGATTAATACGATTAATGCAACCAGGTAGAGTCCGCTCGGTGCTCCTCCCTGCTTCAAATATGACAAACAWMYAAAAAGGTTCTGTAATTTAATTATCTATCAACACAATTTAAAAATTGATGTATAGTCGGAAGTCTGCGATTTTGACACAATTTGGAACAGATTTTATGAAAAGAAAATCTTTCAAACTAAATTGGTCACGTGACTAGGACATAAAGGTGTGCAGGGACTCCAGGGGGTTAATCGTCAGCCTCAGGCAACAGTCTTAAGAAAACCAGCCTCAGTTTTCATAGACTCAGCCTCAGAAAGTCTTAACAAACCCAGCCTCAGACGATAGTCTTAAGGGACCCAGCCTCGGACAATCTTGAGGGACCCAGCATCAGAGCAAAGTCTTAAGAGACTCAGCCTCAGACAACAGTCTTAAGAAAACCAGCCTCAGTCTTCATAGACAGCCTCAGACAGTCTTAACAGACCCAGCCTCAGAAGACAGTCTTAAGAGGCCCAGCCTCAGACGACACACTTATGAGAACCAGCCTCAGATGGCACACTTATGAGAACCAGCCTCAGATGGCACACTTATGAGAACCAGCCTCAGATGGCACACTTATGAGAACCAGCCTCAGATGACAGTCTTAAAGAGACCCAGACTCAGTCTTCAGAGACCCGGCATCAGACAACAGTCTTAAGAGACCCGGCATCAGACAACAGTCTTAAGAGACCCAGCCTCAAAGGACAGCCTTAAGAGATGCAGCCTCAAATGACAGTCTTAAGAGACCCAGTCTCAGACAACAGACTTATGAGACCCAGCCTCAGATGACAGTCTTAATAGACCCAGACTCAGTTTTCAGAGACCCGATATCAGACAACAGTCTTAAGAGACCCAGCCTCAGACAGTCTCCATAGACTCAACCTCAGACGATAGTCTTAAGAGGCCCAGCCTCAGACAGACTTATGGTGCGTTCACACCAAATACAATTTCAGCATCAGGAGCCTCAGGTTTACATGCAAAAGTCTATGGTGGATGCGCTTCAAGCAACGTCGGGAAGTGCTGCGGCGCCTCAAGCGCGATTAGAGCAGTGCGATTTGAACGATTTGAATGATCTGAGCTTTCAACGTGCTGAGGCGCAAATCGCTGAAGTTAGAAAATCTGAACTTTTGCAGCTCGACGTGCTGCGTCAACCAATCAGAGAGACTCCACTGTGTGACGTAGCGACATATTTCCCGACGGGACAGTTTACTGAATGATGTCCACTAACCTGAAACCGACGGAGAGGAGCTCTTTAGCTGAAATCGAGTGCCTGCAGTCGGTGACCTGACAGAAATATCCGCACCAATGCATGGCAGCGACTCATCAGACTGGACTCGGGACAAAAATAGTCCTGAAAGCGAGCTGTGAGCCTCTTCTCTAAATTATCTGGGGAATTAATTATGAATTAATTATCTGATGAACGTGGCATGCTCTTGCTCTCTGTAAATAAAGCAAAGCCACTTCCTCGTCTGACATTAAACAGAGCCTAACAGAGGAGGGAGGGGCGGGGAGGCTCTTGCCGTGCAGCGCTTCAAGAGCTGTCCTGCGTCTGACCTCAAAGTGCACAAGCGACCAACTTCAGCGTTGGCTGCGATTTTGAAGCTGAAATCGCGTTCGGTGTGAACGCAGCATTTGGAGACCGAGCCTAAGAAGACATTCTAAAGAAAACCAGCCACAGACGACAGTCTGTAGACACCCAGCCTCAGACAGTCTTCATAAACCCAGCCTCAGACTATAGTCTTAAGAGACCCAGCCTCAGACGAAGTCTTAAGTGACCAAATCTGATAAGAGAGTTTTAAGAGACCCAGCTTCAGACGATAGTCTTAAGGGACCCAGTCTCAGACAATCTTGAGAGACCCAGCATCAGAACACAGTCTTATGAGTCTCAGCCTCAGACAACAGTCTTAAGAAACCCAGCCTCAGTCTTTATGGACTCAGCCTCAGACAGTCTTAACAGACCCAGCCTCAGATGACGGTCTTAAGAGACCCAGCCTCAGACGATAGTCTTAAGAGGCCCAACACAGACGACAGTCTTAAGAGACACAGGCTCAAATGACAGTCTTAAGAGACCCAGCCTCAGACACTCTTCAGGGACCCAGCCTCAGACAACAGTCTTAAGAGTTCTAGTGCTGCACCAAACGATTATTTTCTAATCGATTAATCTAACGATTATTTTTTCGATTAATCAATTATTCTAACAACAAATCTATAAGTTATTCTGATGTGAGTGCACTGGAAATTTAAAATGTTTTCATCAAATTAACAACAACAGTTCTTTAATATTGTAATATTTTCTGTAATAGTTTTTCATGGACACAAAATATGCACTCTAAAGTCAATTCTTTAACAAAAAAAAGCTTAAAAGATTTAACATCAACATAAAATCTCAACCAAAGCATATAAAATTCAAGTAAAAGAAATATAGTGCAAGATGTTAATCTAACAAATGAACTAAATCATGCAAAATTCAAGTCACTCTGGAAAAACTATAATAAACATGTAATAAACATGTATTTATTATTTTATATTAAACATAATTCTCAATATATAAAAATTAACAAATATCAAGACAACATCCAACTCTTTGTATTGTAACATCAGTTATGTAACTTATTTCTTCAAAGTGAAAACTCTTGAAAACAACAAGACTGTTTTGTATTATTGCACAAATTAAAATCCAGCTCCACGTGTTTCTATTGATGTCATTTCCCGCCTGAAAAATTGTGTGATGATGGAGGTCCATGGAAGGCAAATATGTTTAAATCAAATAAACAAAAGAGGATGCAGTTAAAATTAACAAAAGGTATTTAAGCTACGTTTTGAACATCCAAAACACGTCCAGCACTTGTTGGCTGCTTGTGCTCTTTAGGTCAGACGTGTTTCTGGAAGCACCTCTGTTGTTTGAGACGCTGGCGGAACCGTCTGCTGGGGTAACGGGGCTCGACCTAACACCGGTCTCTGTTTAATGATGGATGAAATAAAGAAAGTGGTGCTCACAAGAGAATTAATCCACCAGATAATTCAGAGGCGGTCTGTTCYGTAAATTTTACTCCAGGAGCTGTGAGGCTTGTTTTCAAGCTTCAGACTGAACTGAAGCAGCAGCCGCTGACGTCATAACACTCTTGCGCGATGCTGCGTTTAGGACAAGCATGAAAAACTCACCACTCTTATGCCAATACGGTCGCAATGATGCTTTTAGGTACCAAAATGGAATTGCATGAACATTCACGTGGTGGTTATTTAATACAGCCTATCGATAATAAAAAAAATCTGCATCGACAAATTTACATAATCGACGTCATCGATTATTTCAACTAATTGGTGCAGCCCTACTTGTGATGTCCACGGCCTACCCCAGTAGGGCTGGGCATAATTGTATTGTGTGCGATAAACCGTCAGAAAAACATTAATCAATTATTTTTTGGCACTTGACGATTAATACGATTAATGCAACCAGGCAGAGCGCACTCGGTGCTCCTCCCTGCTTCAAATATGACAAACATAAAAAAAGGTTCTGCAATTTAATTATCTATCAACACAATTTAAAAATTGATAGCCTGAAGTCTGTGATTTTGACACAATTTGGAACAGATATTATGAAAAGAAAATCTTTCCCACTAAATTGGTCATGTGACTAGGACATAAGGTGTGCAGGGACTCTAGGGGGTTGATCGTCAAATTAATCGTTATTGGCTGAATACCACAATTAATTGTGATTAATTTTTTTGCCAACATTGCCCAACCCTGCTTTGGACAGTTTTTTTTTAAGGTATATACGATTAGTTGTAACATTAGACTTTATTTGATAAACATATATTTTACTGTTAAATAAAGACTGTAAAAATACTGTAGGCTGTTTAGATTTTATAATTTTTAAACTAAAAGTTTCGAAATATTACACGGACGGGGCCATTTTATTTACACGCAAAGCATTCTGGGTAAATGATGATGTAGATAGGTCCTCAGTGTGAGGCTGCTATAGCGAGCTATATCCACCCTGAAGGTTAATCTTGGACAATATCTGACGATTGACTCTTAAATGAAACCAGAGAGCGTTGACAGAGAGGAGAAGGTAGAAATGACTCAGCCTGTACCTGAAAATATGGATGGCAGACAACAGAGCTGTTTCATGGAAGAAGAACCCCAGCTTAACCTGTTAGCTTTGGCATTAGCCTCGACGCTATCACCATACAGTATATATGTATTAGCTCAGCGCTACACATTCTCCTCTCGTCACTGAGGTCCTGCATCCACGACAGAGAGAACACAAAAATGACTCAGCTGCAACTGCAAATATGGATGGAGGACCTCAGTTTAGCTTGTTTGTCACGCTAGCACCGAGCTAATACATATAAGGCAATATAGTGTCGGTGCTAGCGCAAAGGCTATATAGGAGCAAAACGACAGGTGGGGACCAGAAAAGCCTTTTGGGATTAGAAATGCCTCTGAGTTGTGCCCTTTTGGGACAAGCTCCTCCTCTGGGATGCGTCTTTAAGCCGAAATTCCTCATGGCTATTTTGTGTCTAATAAAGCTGTAAATTATTGAACATGATGGATGGCAATGGTTCACATCTCTTTTAAGATAAATCTTTGTAAAGCATTGGCGGGCAGTGCTGCACAAATCCATCTGACTTATCTGCACCTGCAGGCTCTGACAGCAGCTGGGTGCCATGCCAGCTTGCAGGATTTACTGCAGAAACTATGAAAATGTTGAAGGTAGAAAAACTCGTCCACCGCCCATATTACAAATGGTTTTAGCCATCTGTAACATGAAGCACAGGACACATACAGGTCCTTCTCAAAAAATGAGCATATTGTGATAAAGTTCATTATTTTCTGTAATGTACTGATGAACATTAAACTTTCATATATTTTAGATTCATTGCACACCAACTGAAGTAGTTCAAGCCTTTTTTGTTTTAATATTGATGATTTTGGCAAAAAAGAAAAAACAAAAATCCCTATCTAAAAAAATTAGCATATTTCATCCGACCAATAAAAGAAAAGTGTTTTAATATAAAAAAAAAAGTCAACCTTGAAATAATTATGTTCAGTTATGCATTCAATACTTGGTGGGGAATCCTTTTGTAGAAATGACTGCTTCAATGCGGCGTGGCATGGAGGCAAACAGCCTGTGGCACTGCTGAGGTGTTATGGAGGCRCAGGATGCTTCGATAGCGGCCTTAAGCTCATCCAGAGTGTTGGGTCTTGCGTCTCTCAACTTTCTCTTCACAATATCCCAAAGATTCTCTCTGGGGTTCAGGTCAGGAGAGTTGGCATGCCAATTGAGCACAGTAATACCATGGTCAGTAAACCATTTACCAGTGGTTTTGGCACTGTGAGCAGGTGCCAGGTCGTGCTGAAAAAGGAAATCATCTCCATAAAGCTTTTCAGCAGATGGAAGCATGAAGTGCTCCAAAATCTCCTAATAGCTAGCTGCATGGACCCTGCCCTTGATAAAACACTGGAGTTCTTGGACACTCTCATGTCCTAGTCACATGACAAATTTAGTGGGAATGATTTGCTCTTCATATAAATCTGTTCTAAATTGTGTCAAAATTACAAACTTCACGCTTCAAATTTTAAATTGTGTTGATAAATAAATTACATAACTTTTTTTAATGTTCGTCATATTTGAAGCAGAAACTGACTGGAGAAACCCTGCTGGCATTAATCATATTAATTGTCAAGTGCCAAAAAAATAATAGATTCATGTTTTTCTGATGATTAATTGCACACGATACGATTATGCCCAACCCTAGTTTAGAGTTAATTCATTGATTCAGATGATTAGGTTAATAAGTCGTTTAGAGAATCTTTTCATGATATGCTAAATTTTTGAGATAGGGATTTTTGATTTTTCTTTACTTTTTTGCCAAAATCATCAATTTTAAAACAATAAAAGGCTTGAACTACTTCAGTTGGTGTGCAATGAATCTAAAATATAAGAAAGTTTAATGATTATTAGTATATTACAGAAAATAATGAACTTTATCTCAATATGCTAATTTTTTGAGGACCTGTAAACGCTAACAATCAACTCAGAATCATGAAAAAATCCTGATTTGACCCCTCATAAGTTATGTAAGGCACAGTTTTGTTTTGTTCTTAAAAAAATCACTTTTTCCAACAGTCATTTCTCGGTACCCTAACTTGAGCAGGTTTTTTTCAAGGTTTCCCACAGGAGTTGAATTTCAATATTTTAATACATGATATAATACATCCTTACAAACATTTTGGTGAATAATTTTTTTGGTAACGATTTAGTTTGCAGATTTCACACGTTTCCCTAAAGGCCCTGACACACTGGACAACTTAGGCCAACTTATGAAACATTTTTCATGTCCAAATTGCTAATAAAACTTGTACATTTGATCAATTTGTTAGAATTACAGTATACACGCCTAAAAGAAGCTTCCAGTTGATTGTTTTTTCAATTCCATCTTCAACGTAGATGTCTTTAAAATTTTTACAAGTTGGCATAAGTTGTCTAAAACATCATAGTGTGACAAGGCCTTTACCAGTGACGGCTGGTATAAGTGGGCTAGTAGGGCTAAGCCCTCCCTGGTGTTCACAATAAAAATGTTAAAATAAACAATATTATAAAATTATAATATAATTATATACAATTTATAAANCAATAAAAATGTTAAAATAAACAATATTATAAAATTATAATATAATTATATACAATTTATAAATAACTTAAAAATAAACAAAACTTAAAAATAATATATCTTATTTTGTGAAATTTACAAGGAAAACTAGTGCCAAACCACCTAGGAAGATCCCAGGGTCGTTCTGCAGGGCTAACTATCCACAGCCCATTTTCATTCAGTGTCTGCTGTGATTCAGAATGATTGACAGGCGTCTCGCCACGCCCCCTCGGATTGCAGCTCATTGGGGCTAAGTCTGTTCAGCCCAGGATCAGCCCAAAGCCACAGGATTCAGCCATTTAGGGTGGACATACAAAAACGTGCCTCTAGTGCCAGTGTAGGTGGGCGTGGTTTGGTGTAGACTGACGGATACGATGCGAACAGCATTAACATGTCAAGAAATTGAGGCGCTAAACAACTTAGGTGAGTTTCTTAAAACAAAAGTATTTTAGACCAGAACACACTAGGAGAAGCTTAAAGTAAAAGAGCTTGGACCAGATCTGCTGGACAAGAAAAGCATCAGAACAAAGACAGAGGGGAGAGTTTACACTCCATTATTTTCCAAGAACTGGATTAGCGACAGGCTAAGCTAACTGCTTTTAGCGAGGCTAATGGTTTGTTTTGATTCATTGCCTCGTTTTTAAAGCATCAGGATCTGACCCAGTATGAATTTAAACAAGTTAATACTTTTGTAATGCTTTTAATCATAGTAGTGCTATAATAAAGTTGTGCTTTTAATCACAGTTTAATATAGTTGTATTGTTTTATAATTGTTAACACAGCTTTAAATAAATATAATAGAATACAATACCTTAGAGGTGCAACAATTTGTTGTTAATAAATTAATGTGTATTCATAACTTCAGTTGTTTTCTATATACTGAATATTATAAAGTTCATTTGTAGCCATCTCCGTTCTGAATTAAATTTGTGCATTTATTTTTTTTTTTAGGTTCGTGAAATCATCTTGAGCCATTCACAAGCATCTGATCAGAGCTGCAGACAGGTTCCTGCAAGTCTCCAGTTCACCACCATGGAGGCTGCAGTGCTGAACAGGACCAGGCTAAACACTGAACAGGCTTTTATGAGATCAGGAGCAGCAGTGGTGCTGTGGAGCTCTTCATGGAGAACAATCTGCATCTTCAGACTGTAACTCTATTGAAGATTCTCATCACATCTCCTCTGACCACAGCTGAATCTGAGAGGAGCTGAACACTGAAGACAATCCAGACTTTCCTCAGGTACAACATCACATCTCACACTAAAACATCCCTGCATTTAACCAGTCATGAAGAAATTTGCTTCTCAGTAACAGAAGAGCAAAATGTATGTACTACAAATAAAACACTACATGACATTGTAATGCTGTTTCATTATTGTCATTTGTTTAATAAATACACTGGCGTGATACAACTTAGTACATGTTTGATTGCTTTTTGGGATACGTCTATTTTAGAGTTGTAGCCCCACCTGGAGAAAATTCCACCAGCCGCCACTGGCCTTTACCAAGATGACAAGTTGGAGGATGAAGATGTAGTAGACGATACGGTTAGTCACGATTCACTGCATCACAGATGCTTCGTATGTGCAGAGTTTTTCTTGCCTAACCCTTTATTCCAGTAAAACTTTGTCTAGATTGGTACATACGAAACTAAAAACTACAAAAAAAATAATGTCTTGTGTTTTGTTTAATTGTTAGCTTTAGAAAGTTCGGCCTATATTTACAGCGCGTTACTCACTTATCTGCTGTGTCCTTGGCAGCTTCATGCTGGCCGTCTTCTTTGGAGCAGAATCCCCTGACGCCGGGCTTTCTGTTCAGGTTTTGAGCGGATCTCCACCTGGAGACTGCCCCCCCTCCGCCTGATGACCTTCTCTCCGTACCCGCGGAGGTAAAACAAGCCGCGGGTAGAGCCTCCTTCACACCGGCTGCTGCTCTGCGAATCAGCGGCCGCTTCAGCTGACCCTGAAACAGCTCCTTCAGCACCACTGTGGACCGAAAGGGTAACATGTCGGCTTCGTCTGGTTGGTGGAACTTATTGGATTTTAGAAATGTGAAATAAAAACTAGAAAAACGCGTTTCCAGTTGATACAACGGTCTTCCGATGGCTGCAGATGCTCATCATAAAGCTACAACCAACCTTTCTCCAGGCGCGCGATTTGATTGGAGTAGCGCATTATTAAACCGGTATCTGATTGGTCGAGACTACTGTCATAACTCAAGCAAGCTTGCAGATTGTCATGACCCCTGGCTGATGTGTTTGATGATATAGAAAAGGGGATGTTGAAAAAAAAGGGGATGTTGATGCATGTATGTTGAAACATTATGGTCTGATATGTTTGACTGGTTGTTTCCCAAAGTTCCCAGTCTCCAAATGTTCTCTGAAAACAATATAATTTATGGACTTATTATGGACAACAACAACAGTGACTCTCATCAACACTATTATCATTCTGGGGAAATTTTTCATCCATAAAGCTAAATATCTTAAGGTTAAACCACATTTCTATCATTTTCACAATGACTTTATTTTGTACTGCAATTCTCTTAAAGTGATGCACACTAAACATGCCCACAATCTGTGCTCTTTAATTGAAGAGTATGATTTCACATCCAAACCCTAGCCTTTTTTTGTTCTTGTTGTTCCTTCTTATTTTAAAATTTCTTATCTTTATTTGCACCCATCCTTTTTCTCTTTTATGCAAGTTTGTTTGTTTGTTTGAAATACGCCTTATTGTTTGTACATTGTATCATTTTGTGTGTTCTTTGTTGTTTAATAAAAAAAAAGATATAGAAAAGGGGATGGGACGATTGCTATTTGCAAATGATGGGCTTTATGGAAAAGAGGAAAAATGTAGTTTATTATAAAGAATTTACAAATGGCAATTAAGAATGTTAAAACTGGTCACTTGAGCAGGGATTCGTATTACTTTGTTGAGAAGACAAAATAGTATATTTTACAAGAAAAACATAACTAATACCACTGAACTTAAATTATATGGGCAAGTGCCCATATACGAGTCACTTGCAAGTGAAACAGTTTAAATGTTTAGGCATTTGGTTTCATGAAAAAAATAACATGAGCAGTTCATATCCAAAAAGTAGTAGATAAATGTAAAAAAATATATATATCATTTGAGATGTTTAACAGGAAGAGACTGGGGAGCAGACAGGAAGTCAATGAAAGCCATTTATACAGGACTAATCAGATCAACACTGGACTATGGAGGCATTGGGCCTCATGCAAGAACCGTTCGTACGCACAGATTTGTTCTTAAATTGTGCGTACGAGTGATTTAGGAGAATTTGTGGCATTCAC
>NW_013952485.1:1927668-1929813 GCF_001266775.1 Austrofundulus limnaeus | reverse complement strand
CTGACAGACGGACTTCAATCTCTGAACTCGTAAAGTTCTGGAATTTACGCAGCTCATTTACACACGTTTCCTGAAGATAGAAGAGTTTGTTGAATCTGACGTGACATGTTCGTACGAACCCTTTGTACGAACAAAAGTAAGAGAAATTTAGGAGAAGAATACGAACATGTTCTTGCATGAGGCCCACTGTTTATAACTCAGCATCAGAAACATCTTTACAAAAATTTAATAATATTCAGTATCAAGCATTGAGTCTAATTACAGATGCATTTAAAACACCCACAGGAGCAATATTYGTAGAAATGGGAGAACCACCACTAAACATCAGAAGAAAACAGTTAGCTTTAAATTAATGGATTGATCCAAAAGGCCATGTACAAAATCATCCAGTCAAGAAATATTACAACCATGTTGGGGAAAAGAAACAAAAGTTTTGGTTGGATCAGAAATTCAAATCAACAACATGAATATCGGTACAGTACCAATACAAATCCTACATCCATGGTTGTCACAGAACCAACTGTAGATTTGAAATTATTAGGGGTAAAAGGAAATGAAAATATAAACTCAAATACAGGTATAAAATATATAAACCAATATTATGGATGTGTAAAAATATATACAGATTCAAAGAATCTCAAGTGAGGCAGAGTTTGGAGTGAAGGGGAAAGATCAATGTGTAAATGAACCAATTTCCGGCCTGAACTTTGGTCACTCGGATGTGGCCTGCGGGCCAAATAGCCCTGCTATAAAGATTTTATTATTTAACCATAGGCTGGATCGGAGTCGGGACCACTGGTTGGAACTCTCAGGAGAAGAGAACAACAATGAGCACAAAACCAGGAGTTAGTGAGAATTGCGGTGAAAAACAAAGAGGACTGACCTTTTGGGGCTGAAGGAGAAGGCTTGGCTGATCCAGGTAAGGAGTCCAATTTTTGTGGTCCGTGGGTCAGGCTTGAGTTGGATATCTGTGAGGGAGGCGTGGGTCAGAACAGTGTAATCCGAGAACCGATGACAATACCAAAATGAGATCCATAAGGCGAGGTCCAGGAAACAATAATGTGGCCAAGAGCCGGTGGTCAGAAGCAGGAACAGAAGTAGACGAGGAGCAGGCAAGGTCGGAGAGTCGAGAGTCAGGTGTGGGGTCATGAACATGAGATCAGGTTTGGGCAATGGGAAAACACTGGACATCTATGTACTTGCTAAAACCGTTCAATAATCTGGCAGTGTGGGACTGTGACAATGGAGCTTAAATACTGGTGGAAGCAGGTGAAATGGATGAGCAGTGATTGTAATGAGGGTGTGGCTGATTGACTGTGGATATGGAACATGGAATGTTACAATAACCTAAATATTTCTGTACTTAGTATTGAATCAATTGTTGTATGTGTAAAAAGAAACTGTGCTTGTAATTTAAACTTTTTCTGGAATTTTTAATCAGTGTCTCTTCAGACAAAAAAAATCTTATGATAATTACTGCATTTTAACTAAACAAAATTCATAATGATACTACTGAACAGGACATACAAAGATGATTTGTTAGTAGTTTCACATTTTCCTTGTCACTTTGTAACAAGCTTTGAATTTGTTCTGAAAATATTAATTCAACCTTAAAAATGTCATTATCACACCATGAGCAGTTTCATCTCTGATTTTAGGAAGGAGATGAAAGTACGGCAGAGCAGGAAGGTTAATATTGATGTGTTGTCCTGCACTGCTACTTTGTGGAAATGGGTGATACTGCAATAATTTAAAGCCTTGACCACCAGCAGATTTTTCCTCTGGAGGCAGCAAGGACTGAAACACCAATAGCTCCGTCCTCTAAATGCAACAGAGACAAAACCATCAACAGCTCTGTCCCCTCATGACAAGAACAGAATCAACAGACCTATCCTCGCAGTGTTTCCCAAAGTTGGGGTCGGGACCCAAAGTGGGGTCCCGAAACATCAAGGTGGGGTCCTGAAAAGATTTTCTGAATTAATTACATTTTTACTTTAGTTGTTACAAAGGAGAGGGGTTAGTGTATTTAAAATGGATAAATGTAGTATAATTTTTTTTTTACTATGCTCATGTTTTGTTGACCTTATACAAATGTTTATCATCCAAAAATAGCTGGGGGCACAGGTCTCTGCTGCTGTTATTTTG
>NW_013952485.1:1921254-1924446 GCF_001266775.1 Austrofundulus limnaeus | reverse complement strand
ACACACACACACACACACACACACACACACACACACTCCAGCAGTACTGCACAGTGGGAGGGGAGGAGGGGAAAAATGGCAGAAACACAGTGTGGCAGCTGCAGCCCTAACGGACCAAACTTCAGTCAAACAAGACCCAACAATTTTATTCCTGATTTGAACTAGTGATCATGAGAGCAGATGCAGCTGTATGCTTTTATTTTTTTCTGTCAGGCTGTCGCAGAGCTCTCCACTCCTCTGTCCTGTGAGGCGGACAGCTCAGCCAAGGCTGTCATGTTCTCTCGTCCTGGCCACACCTCCACTCTCTAACCCCCCCTCCCCTACCCACACCCCCTCCCATACCCACTTTGATGCATTTTTCAAATTTCGCCTTGGGGCGGAGTTATCTTTTCACAGGGGGGTAAGATACACTTTAATGCTTCACGCTGCGCGACGTGCAGCGGGAGGGACGAGGAAATGTTCTTCGTGTAAGTTCCGCCCTCTAGGTTATTGCTGACGGGTAGCCCCGTGCGCGCTCGCACATTCTGAAGAACCAATAGTCTACGCCCACGTACCGTGGGCCCCACCTCGGTCCGTATAAAAGGGGAGGATGAACCTGATTTCAGCTCCCCTTTTTTCTTCAGCTTCGCAATTCGACATGTAACCATAGAAGACGCCACTACATGTAAGTGCTATGATTCCTTTTATATTGACATGGAATTCGTGTCCGGCGCCACCGAGCTATGATCCACGTAGCCGTCCTTCCGGGCTGCTCGGGGTTCGGCTTTCCCTGGCACAACCCGTTTTTTACTCCGGTCTCCATCCTCGGAGAAGGTTGATCGTGGTTAGCTAGCATATATTTTTCCTGCGGTTGTCCCTGCGGTGTGTTTTTATGCTAAGCTAAGGCGCTGGACATCTTCGGACATCTTCGTGCCTCCACAGAAGTCCCCGTTTTTTCATAGCCGCTACTAGCTCACTCGTTACATGGATGTAGTAGCTAGTAGTTAAGGCCTTCAGATATCAACGTTTCCAGCCAGGACAGGACTGGAAGCTTTTTCAGATTTTTCAGACCATGCGCTTCTCATCTTCGGCATGGTCTGAGCTATCTTTCTCCGGGGACGGAGGCCCAGGCTAGCGGGTTTTCCTACTGGAGATCACGGCGGCAAACTAGCTAAGCCGGTTAGCCACCTAGCTAAGCTAAGCAGTGCGCTATATCGCAGCGTGTTGCGCCGAAATTGGACCCCGCTTTTCAGTGGAGAAGCTGGAGTCAGGGTGCTGCCGCTTGGTGTAGCTTCTAGCCATGGACGTGCTATGTAGCTTGACCAGAGCAGTTGCAGACTGCTGCAAGCTGGTTTGTAACACATGATGTATTGGCTGCTATTGGCTTGCTCGCAACACAGAGGTGTTAGCTAGCTGGGTTAAGGCATTCAGTGGTCGGCGCTCCCAGCCAGGACTGGACTGGGAGCTCATCCAGACCGTTTAGCCAAGACGGGTTTTGCCCCTAGCATGGAGATGCTAGCTACAATGCTAGGAGTTGCTTATTCCAAGCTGAGAGCTCCGGTCTCGTTCCACGCGGACGTGACAAAGTGGAGGGGGTGACCGTCTTCGGTTCCAGCTGGTCCCAGTACTGGAATCTTCGTCCTCCATGGTCTTCGTCGCTGAGGTGGAACGGTCTGCCGGAGGGCGACCTTTTCTCTCACAAGCAGTACACCAGCAGCTTGGGAGCTGGGCCGACTGGTCCCGTCATCGTGCGGCACAGTCGGGTGCTGCAACCAACAACATCACTCTCCAGGCTGTCAACTTTTTAAAAAAATGCGACGGGACCTCAGCACAGAGGTCAGCACGAGTTTGAATCTCTGTGCTGTTTAGGCCGGGTGTGCGATCCCGCGACACGACAGCACAACATAACTTTTCCACAGCGGAAGGGGGACATTTTGAGGATTTATTCTCTCTACACGTGTTTTAAAACACTATATTTCTTCATTTGTTTTCAGAATATTTCGAATAAATGGCCCTATGAAAAACTGAAGAAATGGTTTACCTGCTTGGTCGGGCAGGCATCGGGATTCGGGACACACCCACCTGCTTGACTATGGGTTTTACCTGGCCCGGGCAGTCGGGCAATAGGATTTGTCGAACCCTGGTTATTTCTCAGGCTGAGAAAGGTAAAGTAAGTTTAATTACTCTATTGTTCAGAATCAACTTCTTATCACTGGTAAGGACGCGGCTTTCCTCTCACTCATTCCCGCAGCTTCACAGTGCTTTAAACAGTGAGTTCAATAGTGAAGCAAAGAGTGCAGCGAAACAAGACAAGTCATTGGATAATGGGGCTTTGTCCCGCCCATCAGACGCTCAGTGTCTCTAGGGTTCTATGGGGCTGTGGGCTGGCCTCAGCTGGCCCAGACGCTCAGCTTCTGCATGATGTTTGGATGATCTGTCTGAGGATGAATCCCTTTTTGATTGACAGCGAAATGAGAGAATCAGCGATCTTTTGGTGTAAATGTGTGGGAGCATTTTTTAGTTTCATTCTGTTCTGAGTTGAACCGGAGACGTTATTAATCATTTTAGCAGCATTTTCTTTGTTAAAAATGACTAGCGACAAATCAAGCTTCTATTTCTGTTTTTTTTTTTTTGTTTTTTTTTTTGTATCTGCTTTTGTTTGGAGACTGACTTCTATCACTCTTTCTGATTTCTATCACTCTTTCTGACTTCTATCGCAGTTTCGGTCCAGCGGGTACTGCTGAGCTCCTCCACCGTCACAAAGCACTCACAGGCGGACACAACACACTAGGCCTCACACCAGTAGCAAGCCACACACAATGGCAGACAGTTTGAATGTTGTGGAACGGATTTTGGTGAAGCCATTTGATAGTCCTCCTTACGAAGAAAAAAAGAGTTAAACAGCAGGGCTGATCAACTCCTCAGATTAATTTGGTGCAAAAGGTGGGGAAAAGTAACAGGTCTTTTTGTCTTTTTGTCCTGGTTTGACAAAGTGAGCTGGCTGACTGGAAGCGCAGTAAAATTATCTGTGACAGGGTCACAGATAATTTTCTTGAAAAGGAACGGAGGGTAGAATTTATGAATAAGTGAACCGACACATTTTATGATGTAGGCCGAAATTGAGCTTCTCCTTCTTGAAAGACCAGCATCCGCCTCTTGTGTGTGTGTGTGTGTGTGTGTGTGTGTGTGTGTGTGTGTGTGTGTGTGTGTGTG
>NW_013952485.1:1919658-1920684 GCF_001266775.1 Austrofundulus limnaeus | reverse complement strand
TGACAATCTAACATTTTTGATGGTTCTAAACAAATTATGTTTGGTAAAAAATAAAGTTTCATGACAGACACAATAGCTATGTTTACATGACGCATTTTTATTCCCAACGGCCGTTTGATCCGATTACTTAAATCCATGTAAACGTAGCTAATGATTCATGACATATTTCTTCAGCTCAGTCTGGGACTGACTTGTGTTGTAACCCTGGATCATTCAGGACATGAAGCTCTTTACCGCAGCCTCGGCTGGTCTCTGTCCAACCCATACCACACCAGCCCCGGACAGCGGAGCTGGAGTAGCTCCGACAGCCTGACAGAAAAAAAAAACCTGCGCTGCAGCTGCTCTGCTCCACGATCACAACAGTTTAGATCAGGAATAAAAAGTTTGGGTCTTGCTTGACTGAAGTTCGGAATCCGAACTTTGGATCCGATTCAAGCTGTTTTTCATTTCATAATGACGAGCCGATCGCGGACATGCAACTCTCTGCTCTGCACCGTTGTCTGCCTTTTTTTCTCTTGCTGTGTGTAGTGTTCTAAACACAGCGTTCTTGTTTTCCTGTTTCTGCAGGACGTACAGCGGGCTGGGATGTGTTTGTGTGAGCAGAGCAGTAAAGCACAGTCAGGCCCCTCCTTTCCCCACCAGAGGAGATCGAGGGGGACGGAGCAGGTTTCTGTGGAGCTCAGTGGGGCTAAAGTCTTTTCAGATTGTATGGGCACAAATTTTAGTCTAATATAATTTGTACTTGTAAATCTGACTTTGTATTTGTAGATTAAGATTTGTAACTTTTGGATGTGTAAATAGGAATGTGTCTGTGTAAAATAGATTTGTATCTGTGAAAATAAAATTTGTATCTGTAAAAATAAGACTTATATCTGTAAAAATAAGATTTGTATCTGTAAAAATAAGATTTGTATTTGTAAAAATAAGATTTGTATCTGTAAAAATAAGATTTGTATCTGTAAAAATATTTACACAAGTTGCAATCTTTTTTTGTTAAGGTCTGTTTACAGGTACAAAGCAAAAAGC
>NW_013952485.1:1913331-1916735 GCF_001266775.1 Austrofundulus limnaeus | reverse complement strand
GCCTTAGAGGGCGGAGATTACACGAAATAGAACGTTGGTTACGTATTGTAACCCCAGATTCTATGAGTGTAAGCGCAGCCCTCTAAGGATCGGGGCCTCACCRGCTTCCGTAGCTGAAGAAAAAGTAAGCTATTGGAAGCTGAACTCAGGTCCGTCCTCCCCTTTTATACGGATCGAGGTGGGGCCCACATGACGTGGGCGTAGACTATTGGCTCTTCAGAATGCGCGAGCGCGCGCGAGGGTACCCATCTGCAATAGCCTTAGAGGGCTGCGCTTACACTCATAGAATCTGGGGTTACAATATGTAACCAACGTTGCTCTTTACACCGCGAGGCTCTGCTCAGAAGGCAGGTGGTCAGAAGAACGTCTCCTATCCGTCATCTGCAGAAGTAGCTTTGCTCTCACGCTTATGGTGCGTTCAAAGGCGGCTCAGGAAAATGCATTACCATATGTTAATAATGGATARAACAGCTGTAACGGCTGAGAAAAGTGCAGGGGACATAGAGCACAGATGCWGGAAGTGCGGGGACTCAGGGAGACATGTCTCACGCATATCCCGCATCTGTTATGTCCATGCCTTCACTGACCAGGGCCCTTTAGAGACCGTGGGCCCCTGGGCAATTGCCCATATGGTTAATCTGGCCTTGTTTGTGTTTCATTTCTATACAGGAAATTGCACCAGAGGCTAAAAATGATATGGCGGTGTGCAAACCAGTGGCAAGGACAGAAAATGGAGTCAGAACTGGAGTGAAGTGCACGCTGTGCAGGGGCCAGTCCTGAAGTCTACAACACAAATGAAACACAGCACTTTGGGTTAGCTGAGGCAAACAATTGTTGAAAATGTTGCACAAGTTAAACATCTGATCACACTTTAAGGCCAGGCCTGGCTTGAGAAGAGCCACAAATRCTTTTATTAGGTTCAAGGCCAGTTGGCTGTAAGCAGACTTCAGTGGTGTGATTTTATTACAGATACCCACTCTGACTTCACAGCAGAGAGAATCTTTAGACATCATCCACTACATGACACAGATCATTTCGACCATAAAACCTACATGGACGTGTTCTTACGTTGATAACCTGAGGAAATACTTCAACGCTAATGTTAAAATAGAAAATATGAAATTGATATTCATTTTATAAATACTTTTAAGTGCAAAATGGATCAAAATTGCTAACTTTCATAATTATATCTAAATGTATTTTGGTTTGTATATTTTTGTGCCAACATTGCTCCGTATGCCCCATTTACAATGTTTAATTGAATTATTGAATGTATGTTTGCAAGAAACGTCCACAAACCTTGTTTCAACTTTGTTCTACAACAGATGCTTTAATTTGAACATWTCTTTTCTCACCYGTATTCCTTTGCTAGATTTGTAAAATGTACAAAAATATGTAAAAATAAATATGYATATATGCATTCAATTAAACACTATTTACAAAAAATATTAACAATGATTCATTAATTAATTACTAAAAAAACAGGTTATACAATAATATTTTATTTCCAACAGAACTACTTGCAGTAATGAATCCAAGAAGTGTGAATTGATGGGGTGGGAAGGATTTAGACTGGTTTATCTCCTTTTAGATCAAGAGGCCCCTGATAGTTTGACATCAGGCAACAGATGACCCACAGCTGATTGACTGAACCCACCACAGAAAGAGGCACAAGATCATCCCAAATATGATACACCTTTACCCTTCATATGGCATTCTCTACTAAAATCCTAAGAGGAGCAATGGCCTGGGTCTTCTGGGTGTCCTCCATGCTGAGCTGAGTGGTTTTCTTTAATGGAGGGTTGATTAGTGTTGCCCCCACCTCTGACTAAATCTTGATCTGGGAAACTTTGTCAACCATCCGAGCTGAAGTAACGTAAAGTTATTCCTATGTCTGAGATGAAGCCTGTGTACAATTTGGATACAAATGTGATGATCCATCAGGGAGCAATGCCAAATTTAAAAGTGGAGGGATTTTTGTAATTGGAAAMGATTTGTAAGGTGAGGAAGGATGCTGCTACATAAACTGTAGACAAACTGATATCAAGGATGGATGACAAGGTTTTCTCCTGAAGTTCTRCTACAACATGACAAAGGAGCATGAATAACTCATCAAAGAGCAGAAGTTTTTGGTGAGGACTCTGTGTCTCTTCTGCTGTTCACTGTGCCTGGGACCAATACACAAGCCTTGAAGCCGAAGGGTAAACTGATTCCCAAACCACAGTGAAGACCTCATTTGAACTGAATCTTGTGTAGTAACAAAAGTCTATCTGTGATACAAAATGTGAAAACCAGAAGCTTYTGATTCTGAACGGTTAGCTGCTGAATTTCCATTTACAGCTCTTGAATTCTCTTTACAGCACTGTCCAGTTTACATGAGGGAAAAGAACAAATACACATTAATAGACATCACTCATCCATCTACACATGTTCATTGTCTTCATTAGCAGATGATGTTTGGGAGCTTGACAGATGTGCTTGACAATATACTGTAAATAAAGTTTACAAAGTAATGTCTGTGGAATGTCTTAGGTCATGTTCATATCTTGTATTAGAACTTAAAGGGAATGGCTTTTGCTCTAATATGTTGGTGATGTCAGAGCTTTAGATTATTTTGGTGCTCATGATTTAGTTGTTATAAAATGCCAGGATTACAGTCCATCAAATATATGGGGTTATAATGGGAATTAGTGATGGGATGATGAATTCGGCTCTGTATTGACACTGTGTTGATCACTCAATTGCCTATACGCTACGGACATCCGGCCCAGCACTGGATGCCACTCCCAGCACTTCCGGTTCACGGTCAACACAGTGTTAGCGAAAGATTTTTTCACCCGACGACTTAGTGATCTCCACAGTACAGAATTAGCATATTGCATGTACCAACATAAACACAGGAGACGTACAGGTCCAGCCAAGTGGAAAAGAAATCACTCCAAAGTGGATTAAAGCCATAAAAACAAAGGAAAGACGTTCGTGTTTGTGGTTCCAGAATTAAGCCTTTTTTGCTATTCCGTGGCTGCTTGTTCCGTGAATTTTTCACGTAGAGCTGCGACACCTATATTGTTAGAAAGAGCAGAGTCTGGGCTTTAAATTTATGGGCTACTTGTATGGTTTGGATCATTTTCCTCGACGTTAGTGAACTGAAAATGTAATGATCATAAGGCGGAGGTTCTGCTGCTCTCAGTGCTCGGGGGGGAGGGGTGCTCGTCACTCGGCTTTAGCCTACGCTGTAATATACACTCTTAGCACTCAAGTTGCATAAAAACATTTCATATAACACAAACGCGCGCGCACCTACCTTTACCGGCTGCTGTGTTAGCTTCCTGATAGCTTCCTGCTAGCTGTCGAGTGAAGGTGGTCTTTCCTCTCCCGGTCTTGGCAGTAAAAGGGGATAATTG
>NW_013952485.1:1912100-1913321 GCF_001266775.1 Austrofundulus limnaeus | reverse complement strand
ATTTCTGATGCTGACTCTTGAATATCCTCAGGTTAGAAATGCCGATTACAAACGCAAGCGTGAGCTTTTAAAGATAAGTTTTCCCTGTAATGCTTTGATCCTCTGCTGTCACCTCCTCATCTAAAGGAAAAAGGAGAAAAACTAACCACTCGATCGTACCTGCTGTTTAGTGGCCACAACGGCACACAACAGAACTCATGTTTTATACCAGTAGATCACATATGCTTTAACTTTTGTGACTTTTTCACGGACTAGTACTATGAGCTCACKCTAAAAACATAGGCAATAAGCAGAGAGTGGAAGGGAGGAGCGTGGCAAAAATTTTACCGGAAAAACGTCATTAATGACCGTGGCATATAGTGACCCCTGCAGTAGTTTAAAAAAACACTACAGGTAAACAAAATGAAAATAAGATGAAAAAGCTTACATGCTGCAAACCCAACATCAGCCTGTGAAATATTGAATCACCAGTTCTTTACTTAAAATATCATCTCATCATTGTATAATTTAATTTGCTCAATTTGTTTACTGAGTTAAGTTGTTCATGAGAAGAGTTTAAAATTACTTAATACCTCATTTGTGTAAACTGTTTGTCTAAACTGAGTTGTAAAATACAGCAGATTTGTCTGTAATAAAATTCAAAGTTAAAAGTATTAGTATGTGATTTTGTTAAGTGTTTAACCATATGAAATAAAATACTAATAATACACTAAAAATAGATTAGTTTATGCATTTTTTTTATTGAGGAACAAGTGTCTTTGCTCCAAGGCAATTTCTCTTAGAAACCAGTTCTCCTGTCCTAGAAAAATACTCTTTCACAGGGTACAGATGAAGATGGTGAGCATAAAAATTTAAGTGCGAGTTGATAAATGTGTGGATATTTTTTCAGGGTATTTTTCAAATATTGTGACAGGTCTTCTGTTCTGGATGTGTTGCTTTCAGCCAGGTAACATGGACTTCAATTATGGAATTGGTTGTATCTTCTTCTCCTCAACCTTCATRTCAAGAGGTTTCYAGAGATTGTAACACATATTTTCGGTCGGTCGGTCGGTCGGCGTCACAAGATCAAAATTATTCCAGACTCGGGAAAACTTCTTGGAATGATCCATGAAGTCACTGGAACAAGGTGAGGGGAAAAATCCAACAGCAACAGTAAAACTCCATCCAACAAATTTGCACCATATTGATACAGTTTGTTTCCTTATAACGTTGGTTACGTAT
>NW_013952485.1:1907971-1910497 GCF_001266775.1 Austrofundulus limnaeus | reverse complement strand
GGTTTACCCGACATAAGGTTGTCAAAATCAAGATGCATAACTGACCTACTTTCTGCCTCTCCAACATTTTTTTAAATAAAAAATATTTTAATGACCTGTAAAATGTGATAACCTTGATCTTGCGATCTTGTTGTTGTAGTTTTGACAATTTATGGCAAAAATATTACAGCCTTTTTGATATTCCTTGCATGACTGTCTGCTGCATCCCCTTTTTACCATCATTCATGGATGTTCCCAAGTCAAAACTCAATGCATATGGCACGTGTGTGGCGCACGATAAATCACGTGATGTCCAATCCAGTAATATAGATCAATGCGGTGGGCATCACTGCTGTGAAGTTGGATGACCTCCTACTCTGTGAACGCTCCCTCACATGCAGCCGTCTCAGCTGCCTCGTGTGGAAAACAATATTCTCCAGGGTTCTGCCTCGTCTTCCTCTCACGCTGAGCTCGTTGCTGTAGATTATTTGTTTCACGCATTTGCCAAAATCCAATAAGCCCTACAACCACTAAAATCTGACGTCACTCCATGTCTGTTCACATTTTGTAAAGAAGGAAGTTGCGCTCCATGTCTTCTGAGGTTTTTGTGTTGATTCCTTCAGTGGTTCTTGGTGCAGTGCCCCCACAGGTGAAGGGGGGATTACAGGGTTTAGTTAGTTTGACAAAGTGCAGTGTGATTGTGAACCACACCAACTGAAAATGAAAAAAATCTTGCAATTTTGGTCCCAAATCAACCCGAGTCTATCAGACTATCAGATGTGAATACAACCTGATACATGTGTAATACCACATATGTTGTTCGGCTGAATAAATGGCAACAAACTAAAGGCAAAAATGTAACATTAGCAAAAGAGGCATTCTTTCATAAAGGTGTGTTGTTTTTGAGAAAGTGTTGATGTCTAAACCTGAAAGAAAAAACACACACAGGCTCTTGTTTGGCTAGGCATTAGCTTAGCAAGGACAGGCTTTAGCCTTCCTCCATATTCAGTGCTCTATGACTGATATCACAGCTGATAAAGGTTTTGTTAAGAGAGAAAGTTGTTATAATCTGAAAGGAGTAGAGATGTTTGTGAAACCTGGATTTCGAACTAGTTTGAGGGAGTGATGTACTTTGATACAAGGAATAAGACTATGGAACAATCTGGAGAGTGATGTCAAAAATGACAGAACACTATTTATGTTTAAGAGAATGATAAAGGTCATCTTGTTAAAGAAATATGAAACAATGTAATGTGTATTCATACAAAATGATATTAGGATTTGAAGTTGTTTTTTGTTTAGTTTTTGTTTGTAGATCATTATTNGAAGGTAAGCAGTGTACACAAAATGCATATCTGTTCTACAAGCCATGAAATCAAAGGGACAAACCAATTTTAAAAATAAAAAGCAATTTCTGTCCAAGTTTCATGGAACTAACCTTTAAGCTGACTGAGATATATAAAATAAAATAAATACTTAAGCAGGATGTCCCCTTTTGGAAWGCCAGGGTGCCCAGAGTGTTATCATCATAGGTGTGTCACCCACAGAGATAGTGCCACAAGTCAAGATGTTCAGAACAACTCGAGACAGTTACAATGTCAGCCACAGATTTTTTTTACAAGACACTTTTTATAATATTAACCAGGAGAAGGATGGCAGGTATAATAATGATCTTTTGCCACTGCACCTGCAGCCAGTGCCACCTCTGTGCAGTCCTCTGGGTCAGGCATCTCCTGGAGGCCAGCAGCACCAAGATGTTTCCTTGCTTGCAGGTAAACTGACTCACAAGCTTATGAGCCAATATGTTGAGACACATGACACATTTATGGTTACATTTTTTAAAAGATTTAAAACTCCTCTTTACCCCAATCATTCCAGTGGATTCTAGATGGTACTGCTCCTTGTTTAATCCAGCTTCTTCCACTGGCTGAYGTAATTWGATCCTCTGAGGAAAAGTGTTGACAACATACAAGGGTACTCCCGCAAAGGATTTTGAAACTAGGCCCCTCATCTCTTCTGATTGCTCTCACCCAAAGCATCTTCAGGAAAATGGAAGCAAATGAAAATATATAATAGTAAATAATAATACATTTTATTTGGTGGCACCTTTCTGACACTCAAGGACACACACACACTTCTTAAAGATATTTTACCTCATACCTGGAAAAACATTATAAAACTGTTTTTTTTATTGCTAAACAAAATGAGTATTAAGTATTTTCACAGCTCTAAATATGATTAACTTTTTTATTTACATTTTGCACTACAGAAAATCTGAATATGAATCTACAGATAAGCTCTTTTCTTTTGGGTCATTAGCTAAAAAACACTAGGGTTGCCACCTTTCAGAAATGGAATATTCATGTTATTCAAGTAAAATATGTTGTAGTGAAACCAATCCTCAAAGTGTCCTGATGCATCCCAGTAATTTTTTTATTTTAATCCTCAAAGTATTTATATATTTTTCTATATAAATTTTAAAGTCACTTGAGTAAACGTAATGATGATATATTTATTGTTATCATTATTATTATATTTTTAAAAATA
>NW_013952485.1:1903641-1907053 GCF_001266775.1 Austrofundulus limnaeus | reverse complement strand
ATGTATGCAACAGCATTTGTTTTGCAGTATTTGTATTGTTAATACATTCAGAGGGAGTGTGGCCTTATAAAAAAGAGCCTGTTTGAAATTAAATAAATGGTTTCAAAAGTTATGGTGTGATATATATATACCAACTTATCTACTTGTCAGAGTTTGCACTACCTTTTTATTGTCAAACACAATATTTACCCAGCAATTTTTGCATGATAATTGCATTTCATTTTCATTCTGTTTAACATTCAACAAGTTGAACAGATAATCCACCCTAACCCCGCTACTTGGTATCGGTATTGGTGAGTACCTAAACTGAAGTACTCGTACTTGTACTCAGTCTTGAAAAAAACTGGTATCGGACACCCCTACAATAAATACAATTATTTAACCAGACAAGTCCCGTTGAGATYGCAGATCTCTTTTTCAAGGGAGGCCTAGGCCTAAATGCAACCTATAAAAAGCACTAATTAACTTATTTCTTGACTAATTTCATATATACAGAGCTGACAGGCAGAGGACGTGTGTATTAGCAAACTGTTGCTAAAGTTGCTGCTAGCTAGCTAGCCTACTTTCCAATCCGATGCTATTACCTTTATACACAGTTACAGAATAGTAAATTGAAAGTGATCGATAAACTAACATGTAAATGCTGTCAATTATTTTTAAACCTACCCTTTGTAATTTTGTGAAAATGATGAGCATTTATGCATTTTCCGGAGAGATTTCCGAGACAAAATGGCACCGGAGGTAAATAACCTCACTCCGGGACATAGTGGAAGTCTTCCGGGTCACTGATCTGTCACTCAAGAAATCTCTGTCCAATAGGTAAAGACGTCTCAGAAGACCCGTCCCCTCCATATATGGTCTGTGAGGATTGCAAGCAAAAAATGATGGAGCACAAAGGAGAGGCAGCGTAACTGCAAAGCTGGGAGAGTGAGCAAAACTCTGATCACTGAGAATGAAACAGAGGAAACTGATAACAAATATATATATTTCCAACAAAAACAAGACAAAGACTTTACAGTATTGCTTTAAGATTTTGATTGCAGATTGTAAGCTTTGCTTTTGAAGTAATATTTGCTTTTGAAAAGATTTTTTCAATGTTATTTTTTATCAAATTCTTAATTTTTGTTTGAACATCTAAGAGTTTTTCTCAATATTATTGTCACAAATCTAATCTCATACAAAKTCCTTTGGTATAAGTTAAAGTCTTCTTTAAAAATTTTATTTGAATAAAAGTATCTGACATTTATTTTAGTATCAAAAGTAAATTGTTAAATTAGAATTTTCAAAATGGCATTTATTGGGAGGTGACCTCAAAAAGCATTTTTCTAAAGGTTGTAATGACTTTAATGTTATATTAAAAATGCTAAAGTTTAAAAATTTGGGATGCATTTGTCCATCTGTTTCAGCTGCTTTTATATATCTGCCACAGTCATCTTCATACTCAGCTACATGTGTCTGCAATGTCCTGCTGCATTGTTCCAGGATCAGTTTCATACAGGTGAGATGAATCACGTACAACTCAACAGGGTGTCAGAATGGTATATAKTTAYACTTCTCATTCAACCACAGTTGAACTCACTCTATCTGGGAGGCACAATTTATCTGGATTGGTTTTTAATTGCTTTGAGTTGAAATAGAAACAAATCAGAAATAAAATATGAGTAACAACTTTTTATTTGCATTTTTAATGKAAGGAGATAATTGTGTGAAAATGTRAGGCATGGAAGGAAAAAATGTCTGTAAATAATTACTTAAATGGCAAACAAAGTATTTTTACTTTGTAACTTTACAACTCCATTTGTGGGTATACAAAAGTCAGTCATGTTAGTTTTGGTAACAGCAGAGGGACCAAAGAGCTGAAGAGCCCCTGCCGCCTGAGCTGCTATTAGCAGATTCTAGCCCCGGGTTTACTCCTGGATCCTTATATGAAAGAACAGGTCGGTGTGCCTGTTTCTCTGTGTGTTGTTTGGGGAATTTGTTGCAGCATCACTCKGTATATTTTAGGTTGTTTGGTTAAAGATTGATGCATGTCTTACATTTGTGCATTTTTAGGAGTATTACTTTTGAACTAATGATAAAAAAAATCCATTACTTTTATTTGACTACATCAGGGAGGTGTAACGCACTGTTTTTAAGACTTAATTCCTTATGAGAAAAAATATTTGCAAAATATCTAAAACCTTAAAACAAATATAGTATTTAATAAAAGCAAAAGATTTGTAGAATATTTGTATAAACTCATTTTTACATCCCTTCTATCACAAGCTGACACCATTTCCAGCGTGAAATTGTAATAGAATCCACACGACATGTTTTAATAAAAAAATACAACAGGATAAAAGTACCGAAGCCCCTTGAAGTCTGCATTCATTCTGTTTTCTTTGCAGCCAAATCAAAGGGTCATGAGGAAACACTTGACTGCACTTGCAACCTCAAAATGTAGCACTATATTAAAACAATCTGAATTTTTTTGTATGGTTTTTAGATTTAGATTTCAGAAACACGTCTAAACTGTGTGAGGATGGCCCACCTGCAACTTTATTTTGTGGGTAGGTTCTTTTCTAAATGAAAATTATTAGAGTCTTTCACATTTAAAGAAAACTTTTGTTTAACAGCTTAAATGTTCACTCCAGCAAACATAGCAGATGGATCTCAGAAGAAGAGAGGAAAAGAAATAAAAGGATTTTCAGACATCAGATCTACAGGCTGATCATGAAAAGATGGTAATCAAATATTTTTTTAAGTTTTACTTTGAGTCATGCTTTCATCTAATCTAGATTTCTAAAAACACAGCAGTTTCAATRATTAAAGTCAAGTTATTATCACAACTTATGACATATGTTGTGATTTAAATTCATCATCTCATACGATCACATCAATCCAAAAACTTGACTTGTCTTTCTACTGCCTGTATTTAAAATGCAAAACTGATGTGGACAAAAGATGCTTTAAAGGGCTAATTGTTGACTAACGATGACTCTGAAAACAAACTAAAGAATCTGCATTTCCTGCCAAAATGCAGTGTGAATGCTTGATGCTAAAAGGTTTTTGCTGAATACCTAAAAAAGCTGAAACTAGCCTAAAAATAGGTTAAAAAGTATTTTGTAATATAGCTTAAATTAGCACAAAGAAACAGAAACAGCAGAATTAAGCAGTAAGAAGCTTAACTTGTCAAAAAATGTGAAATTACCTGAAAAATGTTCAAATTAGCTAAAAAGATGCAAACATTCAAAACAGCTGAAAATGGCATAAGGCAGCTGAAGGAAGCACAAATGGTAAATGGACTGCACTTATGTAGCACCTTTCTGTCTAACCAGGATAATCAAAGTGCTTTACACTACAAACCCTGGGAAAAAAAGTATGGAATCACTCAATTCTGAGGAAAAAAGTATGGAATCACTCAATTCTGAGG
>NW_013952485.1:1899023-1903631 GCF_001266775.1 Austrofundulus limnaeus | reverse complement strand
GTGGAAGTCAGTGAATGTTACTTTTATTGACCAAGCACAGGAAAAAAATATGGAATCACTCAATTCTGAGGAAAAAAGTATGGAATCACTCAATTCTGAGGAAAAAAGTATGGAATCATGAAAAACAGATAAACAAAAGACCATTCAAAAATACATCACTAGTATTTAGTTGCACCACCCTTGGCTTTTATAACGGCTTGCAGTCTCTGAGGCATGGACTTGATGAGTGACAAACAGTATTCTTCATCAATTTGGTGCCAACTCTCTTTGGTAGCAGTTGCCAGATCAGCCTTGCAGGTTGGAGCCTTCTTATGGACTATTTTTTCCCACTTTCCTGTGGTGGAAATTGAAAACAAAATGGTCTGAACTATTTGCAGGCCATAACATCGACTGAATGTGTCTTTCTCCAAGGAATACCTTCACTGTTTTTGCCCTGTGGCACGATGCATTGTCATCTTGGAAAAAAAATTTCATCACCTCCAAACATCTGTTCAATTGAAGGGATGAGAAAACTGTCCAAAATGACAACATAAACTTGTGCATTGATAGAAGAATAAACCACAGTCATCTCCCCAGGTGCCTTTGCCTGACATGCAGCCCCATATCATCAAGGACTGTGGAAAAAAAATTTCAGGCAGTCCTCTTCATAAATCTCACTGGAACGGCACCAAACAAAAGTTCCAGCATCAACACCTTGTCCAATGCAGATTCTTGACTCTTCACTGAAGATAACTTGTTACTAACTAATTAACTTGTTGTTACTAGTTTCAAGAGACCTTTCTCTTGTTGGAGCCATGGTTCTTGCCGCTCCACTTCATCCAGCAGCCCTCCAAGCTGTCATGACTGCAGGGTTTTTTTAACTGCAGACTAACGAGCAGATCTAATCTGAGGCAGGTGTCCATTTAGGGAAAGGAAATTGACTGAGTGTGTCCTTATTTTCTACCTCCATTTTGAGGGATTCCTTACTTTTTTCCCTCAGAATTGAGTGATTTTATATTTTTTCCCTGTGCTTGGTCAATAAAAGTAACATTCACTGACTTCCACAATGTTTTCTCTTCATTTATTTGAGTGTTCCTGAAAGTCAACAAGTTGGAATCAACTTATTATTGTATCATGTTTTTGATCTGAGTTTGTTTTACAGAATGAAATGTCTGAGTGAGTTCATGAGTTCTAAGACTGGTGATTTCATTCTTTGTATTTTTGTTGTCATTGTACATTTACCCACTCACACAGCACTTTCTCTATCTCTATCTAGCAATCTATAGAGTCTATAGACTAATCAGTGCTTTAAATCACATCCACACACTGATGGGACACACATCAGAGGTAGTGAGGGTTCAATGTCACTTACACATGTGACAGAATAGCAGGGAATCGAACCACCAACTCTTGCATAAGAGGAACAACTCCTCTAACCACTCTGCCACAGCCACCCTCAAAAACAGTTGAAATTGGCAGAAAAATTCAGAATGATAGCTAAAAAAAACTTGAAAAAAGCTCAATTCAGCCAAATAGAAGCCAAAGGAAGTTGAAATTAGCATAAATAAGTAAAAATTAAAATACAAAAAGCCTACATTAAAATTTTACGAACATTTTCAAGACAACTTTATTCATTTTCATTGGGAAAAGAAAATAGACAATAAAGCTAAATATCTCAAAAACTATAAAATGCTGAATCACCAAAAGTCATAGCCAGAATATCCTGAAGGAGCTCAGGAAACCTCCATGCTTGATAAGCATTCACACTAAAGTATTGAGATCCATTTAATTTTAATTTATTGTTTATTTTTTTCTTATTTATTTTTCTTATTTATTTTTTTATTGTTTGAATGCTTTGTAAGAATTCCCAGCTTACTGCAAGGAAAAAAAATCTCATGAATGGCAAAAATTGTTTTGTTTTGAAAGAATATAAACCGTTTTACAATTTTCTATGTAAAACTTTAATGACTTGTCGCAGTTAACAACAAACTTGTAACAATTATTCTCAAGATTTGATCAAAGCAGTTTTGACTAAATAATTTTTCTGGATAATGTTATATTACTTTAAAATACAGCAGCAGATGCATATCTTCAAGAAACACAATCATTTAATTTATAATTTAGTTTGACTTCAAAGACACTTCATACATTAACTCCAATTTTTTAAAAAACTGTTTTCATTGATGTTTTACAGAGATTAGGGTAAAACTTATCCAAAATTAWATGACTGAAATTAAGATTACTGCAGATACATTTTACAAACTGTTGCAACATGGATGCAGGAGGAGTTTTTTTCTTCCACAGTACCTTGGCAACCATACAGCCCTGAAAACAAAAATTAGCACTAACAATGGCAGACCTTGTGCTTCTGCAATGCTTTACTTTCGTTTGTATAAAGCACAAAATGAGTTACTGCAAAATGTTTGAATTGGTCTCTGTCTCTACTTTGCTGATTTCTCAAGACAAAGTGGTGTCTTTATCTGTCTTGCACTTTTATGTCTCTTTATCTGCTGATTTGTGGGGATGAACTTCAGAATTAACAAAATGACTCGTTAAAAAATCTGAAACATCTGCAAATGCATGAGAATGTGCAATGCAAGTGGTTTTGAAATTTGATGAACAAAGCCCTATRATCACCAGACTTTTTTCTTCACTGTTAGCTAAGTTCATTGTAACAAAAGTAAAATGATGACATTTAAACATAATTTCAAATATTCCGCAGAAACACTGCATTATATCTCAATTACAAACAATTTTATTGTTAATTATTAGTTGAACATGAGCTTAGAATACATATATAGGTAATTCACAAATATACAGTAAAATCAAATAATTAAACCATTTTGTAAAGAAAAGCACAAAATAATCAATGTTTTTTCATTTTCCTTTTTTTAGTAGTAAGGTACCTATGAATAAAATCTGTTTCCCAGCCAGCTGCTGTCCACATTCATATGCACGCTGTGTGTGTGATATATCGTCAAACATGAACACATTATGTTTTCCCAGCTCCTTGAGAGCACAGATCCTGTTGCTCTGTTGTCTCCCAAGGTTTCTCTCTGTCTGCTCAGCCTGAACCAAGGTCACCTGTGCCGCTGTAGGCTCCCTGCAACCTTGGGAGGCTAACTGACCGGGAAATGTGTGTTCTCCCATTCCACCGTCTTTGTGTCAATCAGCGAGGAGCAGAGCGCGGCCCGTCATTAAACGTGCCCAGCACGCTGTCACTGGGACATTAGGCCATTCTTGTAGATTTAATATGGAAACAAAATACTTTGGATTTAAAGGCCATCCAAGGACAACAATGGAAAGAACCACCTAGCATTATTTGAAGGGATGCATTTTACCTGAGCTACATAACAGCCAATTTTAGCAAAATGTTGAAAATAACATTATGCACTATCTCACGCAATATCGTGCATGATCTGTTAGGGCCAGGGGTATGTTTTGTGGATGACTCTCAGCTACTACCACACCCAAATTAAGTTCAGTATCTGCTATATTCACTGACATACTAGAATAAATACTGGATAAACTATGAAATGACTTTTCTCTTAAGATTAGTTTTGAACTTGGGGAATTCCTCTTGGCTATCATCACATCAAATTTCAGCTCAATGTGTCTAAAAACAGCAAAGTTATGGTCAATTCTTCATTTTAGCCATCCATCTTGGATTTTTGACTTGGCTTCAACATGTGATGTTCTCAGCTACCACCAGATCAAATTTCAGATCAATATGTCTTAAAATGGCCAAGTGTTCAAATTAGCCCTGCAGCCATCTTAAAATTTAAATTAGCATTTAGACTTAAATCTTGTTCTTGATTACTACCAAATTTCAGCTTTGTGTTTGGAAAATTTGGCTGATTTATCTAAGATTAGCATTAGTGGTTAGCTTAAACTTGAGCATTCAGAATGTGTTTGGTTGCGTTCTTTATCATTTGAATTGACAAACCCTAATAACCATTTATTGTATAGGCTAAAGTCAATTTATTGTGGTGGCCATCTTGAATTGGGTTGAGTCCTAGGCGTGCAACCAATAATTACTTTCTGAACATTTCATTAAAATATGTTCAATTGTTTTATGGGATATTTTGCTAACAGTGTAGATAAACACACGTACACTAGAGCTGTGTATTGGTGATATATTGTGGTACTGTGAGGCAGTGGTGGGCATTGTTCCCCTAAAGCACTAAAGCGTTAAAAGGGGAAACAATTTCTTGATTAGTGCTTTAGGGCTTTTGCTATTTTTTTAATTCATTAGTGGATTAAATTTAGAAGCACTAACTGAGGTCTTTAAATGTTATTGATCAACATTATTGTTCACATTTGAGGGTGAAAGCTGTCATACATTTTGTTAATATGCGTGTCACTTATCTACAAGGTCATGTGTTAAACTCCAGGCCTACAGGCCAAAAGTGGCCTGCGGGTGACTCCCATTTGGCCCGCCAAGGGCACTAAATGACAACATTCTGTACACAGTAAATATTGTCTCATGTTGACTGAAGAATATTTCATGTGTCAACTGGATTATATTAGTGCTTTATACAGTGGTTTGCAAAAGTATTCATACCCCTTGAACTTTTCCATATTTTGTCACATTACAACCACAAACATAAATATATTTCACTGGAATTT
>NW_013952485.1:1895727-1897768 GCF_001266775.1 Austrofundulus limnaeus | reverse complement strand
CCAGTGAAATATATTTATGTTTGTGGTTGTAATGTGACAAAATATGGAAAAGTTCAAGGGGTATGAATACTTTTGCAAACCACTGTAATTAGCTTTTGCTAAATGTTTCAGTGCATTAGTGCTTTAGAATTCGGGGACCTAAATATTTGAGTTAGTGCTTTAGGGTTAGTGCAACTAATATTTAGATTAGTGCTGCCCACCACTGCTGTAAGGGTTTAAGACTTTTGCTCCATCTTTACTTGGGCGATAACGAGTTGTAACCGGAACGTCTTCCAACTTTGTGTTTGACTAAGTGAGGCTTGTATTTTGTTGATTCTTTCACTCTTTCATGAAATGCTGCAAATATTTGTGAACATTTACTGTACATCTACACTTCTAGACATGCAACATTAGGATTCATATATTCATCTTTAAATTCACAGTCACACATATGTGTAAACCTGTGACTCCTCTAATTAACAAGGCTATAACAGCTTTTAAAATTAAAGCAAGTCACAGAGCGCAGCAGGAATTAAAGCCACAATAGTGAGAGTGTATCCAGGGCCTTGGTTTTGATATAAAGTCTCATGGCCTTGCCACCGCTGCCCTCTATGTTAAAAGATCGTTTTGACAGGAAAATTACTTTATGAACCTCTGCAATACTCCAACACTTCATCTTCCTTTTTAGCTTCACCAGTAGTCGATAAGAGACCCTTTTTTCCACGTCACACCAGACTGGCTTTTATGTTATCAGTTTCTGACCCTGTTCTTTTGTCACGTAGCCTTCTCATTCCCACTTGACCTTAACTGTTATAGGAAAAGCTACTAATCATAATAATTCTAAAATATTTGCCTTTCTAATTATATTGTGTTGGCAAAAATTAAACATAATGACATTTTTGAAAACACATTGAGAAGAGAGGGGAAATGATTTACATAACTTGCCAGAATTGGTTAAAGGAAGGCAATAAATGCTGTGAGGAAAAACTGCTGCAAGCAGTGTTACCTTCAGCCGTTTTTTTAAACAATTCTGGTAAACAGCCTCTGCTGGAACAACAGGTCTGCTTTTCATTTGGCCCCAAGGTCTGTGGGAATCAGTTTATTTGAATGTGCTCACACTGCCAGGCTTGGCATTGGGTGAATCATATTTATATGTGAGCATTTTTGTTTAGATCTGTAAGGACTTGGGCTCTTTTAACATTTACCTGGAATGTTCGATCTGGATAGAAGCGGAAAATACCAAACATGTGTCTGCGCAGCCTTGAGACTTCACAGGGCTCCGACGGCGCAGCACTCAGCTCGGTAAACACAGTTTCCTCCTGTGGCTCTTTGTTTGGACAGGAAACAAGGAAGCTGATCAAACAGCGGCTCAGAAGGCCACGGCCAAACCAAGCTGGAACAGAGTTGCAAGACTTTCAAAGCTCTGTAAATGGRGGGTGGGGGATAAATGTCACTTTAATGTGCAAATGTACTGGTTTGCAGCCATGCAGAGTGTCTCATTTGTACAATCTGTGCAATATTTTCTTCAGGCACATCCTGCAGCTTTGATAATCTCATCTCTAACATGTACCAGTATCACTGACACAGTGAGATTCAGTGTTAGTGACTGTCTGCGTCCTGCAGATTTACTAATCAGACCTGATGTAGTGATACTGTCTGAGCAGCAACGCATAAGAATTAACTGGATGGATGGTGGCTGATTAGGGAGGAGGAATAAAAATGCATAWGTGCTGAAATGTGAGTGTGTATGAACCCTTCTCCAGAAAAAGGCGGCCTCGTGGGGTCCGAATGTGCATCATGGGGACCAATGCCCGATCCCATGGGTACGAATGCTAATTATGGGTGGGAGTTTAGGTTTAGGACTAAGGTGTGAATTGAGTTTAGGTTAGTTTTGGGGTCAACTAGGTACCTGTGAGGTTAGGGCTTGTGGTCAGGGTTAGACTGTAGAAAATAATGGTAATCAATGCCAGGTCCCCATAAAGATAGCTGTTACCTAATTGTGTGTGTGTACGTGTGCGTGCGTGCGTAAGTGAGTGTGTGTGTGTGTGTGTGTGTGTGTGTG
>NW_013952485.1:1884461-1894962 GCF_001266775.1 Austrofundulus limnaeus | reverse complement strand
GAGCTGACCTGCGTCTGACCTCAAAGTGCACAAGCTTCAAACTTCAGCGTTGGCTGCGATTTTGAAGCTGAAATCGCGTTCGGTGTGAACGCACCATTATGTTGAGAGCTCAGCAGACAGGTTTCACTTTCACTTTCACCTGAGAGCCTGCAGGAGTCATGGGCGGGGTGTGTGGGGTTGGGGGTGGGGTGCGCTCTGCCATGAGGAAGTTTGGCTTAAAGACATGTCCCAGGTGCATTTTTGGTCCCCAGAGGCATTTTTGGTCCCCACCTGTCATTTTGCTCCTCAGCATGGCTGCCTAAAAACGCTACAGGATTTTTCAAACATGCATGAATGAGTCAAAGCAAGGCTTTGGGCATGTTTTTTATGAGAGTATAACATTATAACATGATATAAACTCAAAGAAGTTGCTTTTACATGATACTGCCCTTTAAAAATGCATGAAAAATGAGAAAACTTTATCTCAAGGCACAGTATTTACTCATGAGATGTTTTAATCATGACCACAATGATTTTATCAACGATGAAAGGATTTAAAGATTGAGATAATGAATATGTTTTAAATGCCAGCAGTGTAGCTCTCAAACTGCATTGTGAAAAGTAATTCAACCTGGAAAGACTCACAAGAGACATAGCCTAATGAAATTTAAGAGGTTAATTGACATGACCGGACCAACATGGTTATTGACATAAATGGCATTAGAGTTTGGCGCTTGGACCGCGGCAGAGGACGAGAGCGTTGAGTGAAGCTGAAATCTCATACGAGATGCTTTAAGATAGGGGTAGGAGATTTAATCCCCCCGGGGCCCAACACTGGTGGTGGTGGTCATGAAAAGATCTAAAGAAGAAGCCAGCAGTTTGTGTTGAATCACTTCATCACAGACTTCCATCCTGAGCAAACGGTGGAGAGGAAAAACTCCCTGTTATCAGGAAGAAACCTCCAGCAGAACCAGGCTCGGGATAGGCGGCCATCTGCCTTGACCGGCAGGGTTGAGGGACGGGAAGAGACACAGCCGAAAACGGAAAAACCGGTCCAGATGCACCTTCTCCAGAAGATGAAGGGTGGAGGAGGGGTGGTGGCAGGTTGACGGTCAGCTGGCACACAGACTGTGCGATGGAGATGACTGGCTTTTATTAACTGGCAGACAGGAGCTGATTGGATGAAGCTGAGTTTACAACGAGGAGATCTGCAGGAGCAGGTGAGGTTATCAGTCTTCCTGAGTTGAATTTACGTACAAACTCTATAAGTATATGCATTAGGTACAATTCTAATGTTTTTAAATCTCAAACACAAAAATGGCAAACAGGAATTCACCAAAATGTCAAACCAAAGTTTCTTGGAGAAGTTTCTGGGACTGATGACACAAAGCCAGGCTGCTTTGGTTCTGTTGTTTTCTTTTTTTTTTTCAGTTATTTTGAAAGAGTGTCTGTATTCTTGTTCATAATACAGTGTTTTCCACTGAACCCCACTTCAAAAGATGTTGACTACATCTTTAACATTACAGTTTGTAAAAGCATAAACATGCTGAAATTTTATTATTATTTTTTTATTGAACTCAACTTTTACAACATGTCAGTTAGACCAGTGGTCCCATTTTTTTTCCTCAACACCCCTCTTTCTTACATTCACCGAGTCCCTCCAATTCCGTCACTACTCCCCACCTCTCCCAAAGACGCATGTCTTTATCAAACAACAAAAAAAGGGAATAGAACTTTTATTTGGAAAAGGAAAAAAACTGCGTTATAAAGAGTTTTCAAATGTACTCGTTTTGGTGATTTTTTTTATATGCAAAAAACAAATTGATATTTTCACAACTTCTGAGCAGCTAAGGTCCCCCCTGAATCCATCTATCCAAATGGATGGATGGATGGATGGATGGATGGATGGATGGATGGATGGATGGATGGATGGATGGATGGATTGTCTTAAACTACCGTACTTTAAGTAACTAAAACTTTGAATTATCTGACAGCTCTGCCTGTACAAACTAAAACTCTAAACTAGATCTAAAGTATATGAGGTCTGACATATTCTACCTAATATTTGTCAGATGCATAAAAATTCAATTACATTCTTGAAAATTCAAGAATCAATAGCCAATAGTAAAAGTACCATGCTCATCATGAAGTCAAGGTATCAAAACATGAGGCCCGTCAGACCAGATAATGGATTTTGAAAGCACTGTCATGTTTCTACAATGCTGCAAAATATTTTTTTTAAAATCAAGGCATGCTAAAGTAATAAAAAGCCAAATGCATTTATGGGTGAAGGTGAAAACTTTATTAGGAYATTTCACATTAAGTAGAGATGCTATGTGAGCTGTAGGAGAACCCAAATGCAGGCACACAGGTGACAAAGCAACAAGAATCTAAACTTCAAAGATTTTATCAAAGAATTTCAAATGCAGCATGAAACAATGACAACAGCAAAATACATGAAGGTAAATTGAGGATCCATCCATCATCATCCATCCGCTTCTTCCTTTCAGGGTGACGGGGGTCACTGGTGCTCATATCCATAAGACTAATTGAGAACAGATGTAATGACTACTAATAGGAGGCAAATAGTGGATGAGAAGCTGAAAACCTTCAATGAAACAAAACAAAACAAAACAAAAAACCAATAATACAAACACAAAGCCAAGGATTAAGATCTAAATTGAACTCAAACCTTACATGTCGTGACAAGAAAAGCCACAATTCTGTGTTTTTCTGTGTGATTTTTTTTACATAAAGGGGAAATAGCAGTTTCAGTTTTTAGTTCCTGTTCAGTCTTTTAAAAAGAAAAAAAATAAAATAATATGAGTTTACTATAAGAAACTTTGACACAAAATGATGCAAACTCACATCAATCATGGCAGCTACTTATAAAATTTTCTCAAGTGTTAAATAAGTTAACGAGTTAGTTTCAACCCGATGGTGACTCTTGTTTAGTGTCTGTGAGGTGCTCACTGGATGGTTCATTTGAAATCTGCAGAAAGGGTGTGCTGATCTCCCCAGACTGCAGGTCACTGGCCACCCGCAGCAGGCAGCTCAGAACCATGTCCTTAGCCAGCCCTGCCTCCAGGTTTCCCTCTCGACTGAGCTGCAGAGTGATGTGGTCCAGGCTGGTGAGCACGAGGTCTGAGCCCAGCAGAGGGCAAATGATGTCAGCATCCGAGTCTGAACCAGGGGCCCTCTCTCTCACCATGTTCTCCATCATATACTGCTGGTACAGATCCATCAGTTTTTGCTCCAGGTAGTGATTTAGAAGGGAGTTGGAGAAAGGACCCTCGCGGCCCTGGAACAAAAAGCTTCGGTCGCGGCCGCTGCCCTGTCGCCAGTGATTTGACCCTCTCCTCAGTGGATAGGGTGGACCCCCTTTAGATGTTTGTTCTGGCAGTGAGTCCTCCACAGCTGGGGGTACATCACATGACTGGAGGAAGGGGCCGGCAGCCTGAGCCTCGTTACAGACCCTCAGCTCACCGTCACTGGCTGAGACAGGCAGCACCTGCTCACCTCCAATGTAGAGGTCGCTGTAGTTTTTACAGATGCTCTCACAGAAGGAGGGAACCAAAAAAGGGGTTTCGCCACCTGAGTGTGCTTGGACTGGGATTTCTATCTCTGAAGATATCAGTCTTCTCCTATAGACCCCCTGGAGGTTGAAAGACTGCAAAGGAGAAATGTTCAGCTCCTCTGAAGCACTTGGACTGTCTTGTGTGTCCTCTGTTTGTATCGAGGTGCTGTGATGGATGAGTGGAGTCGGACTGGAGGAGACGTTAGCTGGCCTGTGGGAACTGTGGAAAGCCTTTCGAGGAGACAGGAAGTCCACCTCCTCTGAGTCATCATAAGACATCCTCAGCAATCTCCCTTCACAAAGCATGGCTGTAAAAAACAAGAAAGAAAAAATTTACTTAGAAATTAAACTTGAAAGGATTGTCCACATCTTTTGAAATTAGATTTTGTTTAAAGGATTTGAACAAATGATATCTTACTTGTTGTAGATAACCTTTGGAATGGTTTAAAATAGGAGAAACAGATTATTTCTGACTGCATTGTAGCGTTGGGCAATAATGGCAGAAAAAATTCATCAGTATTAATTGTGGTGGTTAGCCAATAACAATTATGACAAATAATCTCCTGGAGATCCTGCATGTCCTAGTCACATGACCAATTTAAATCACTCTAGTGGGAAAGATTTGTTCCAAGTTGTGCCAAAAGTACAGATTCAGGCTAAACATCAACTTTTAAATTTTGTTGATAGACCAAGTAAAACCAGAGTTATGAAGCATAAACTATTGAACTTTTGTTAAAAAAAAATGTTTGTCATATTTGAAGTGGAGAGGGGCACTGAGCAGACTGATCGGGGAAATCTCCAGTCAGTCTGCCTGGCGACATTAATCGTATTAATCGTCAAGTGCCAAAAAATAATCAATTGCAGTTTTTCTAACGATTAATTGCACACAATATGATTTTGCCCAACCCTACTGCATTGACAAGCTAAAATCTCATTTGAGCAGGGCTAAAACCCAAATTGTGGTGGTTGCTACCATTTCAGAACAACTCCATTTTAAAAACCTAAACAGTTTATGGCAAAACTATTTTACACATTTTCACACCACCCTCAATTTTACATGTCATGGTTACTCCTGTAGAAATAAAACATTTCTGTCTAGAGCACAACTAGCTGTCATTATTTGTGCTTTTCAAAATGTAATTTGATGTAAATAATTGTGATACAGGACTGAAAGTTAAAATTTAACAAGTATTTACATGACCTGCTGTGAATTTTTGACATTAAAGTTGTTTTATGATGGCAGAAATCTACTTTTGCCTTGGTTCCACTTGCTGTTAGCTCATTTATTCTGACAAAATTCARCTGTATTTCAATAAACTGTTTGTTCAAAAAGCTATCTGAAAAAGGTAAGATATTAACTCATTCATAACCTTCCCACACATCAGAAGAGTTGAACTTTTGGTTCAACTAATAAAGACAAAATATCAGAAAAACAAAATAGAGTTAGCTTATTTGTCTATTTTCAAAAAAAAATGGACAGTGTTGACCTCTCTAACAGGCTTTACAGTTCAGCACCTAAAAAAACACATTGTGTTTATTAGAAACAATTATAAACAAACATTTTCCTACCTTAAACCAGAGAAGATTTCTCCAAATCAGTTTCTATTATTTGATCTAAAATATTCTCAAACATTCAGCATTTTTTTCTTCAAAGATCTCGCAGCTGCTGTATATTCCTACAGTCTGTGTAAATCAGACTGTTTGTGTGTCTGTGTAACGGCAGTTTTATATAGCACCATAAGAGGAAGTGGGAAAGCTTTCTCACTTTCAWACACTTGATGTTTTTGCAGCTTTCAATGTCAGTACACAAACTTACCAGCTTTTACTTCATCATCATTAGATTGTTTCCCTCCTCTAATTGTAATTACATCTAAATTAGAATTTAAAGATGGACTCAGATCTCTGACTTTAGTTTTCTTTTTGGAAAACGAACTGAAACTGCTGATGCTCAAACACATGAACAAAGATACGGGTTGATGTTCCACTTATGTAAAATAAACAGGTGTTAAGCTGAAGAAAGTCAAATTTAACCAAGAAGTTATCATGAAATGGAAAGTATCAGTCACTGTTTTCCCTTTTTCGTTTTTCTGAAAGGTGACAGGTGTAAGGTCCAATCATGTGACATTAAACAACGTTTGGAGCTTAGAGAGGTTTTCATGTCATCACCTGTGTCCACAGCAAAACAGAAGTGAGAATGAAGTGACCTTAAAGTCATTATTCTCTTCTTGAAACTGTGCCTAGTCAAAGTGAGGATATATTAGTTTCCTGGTTTCATTTAGCTCCTCAACCAGCTGAATTTGATCATTTCAGAGATTTTTTTCTGATTTACACAAGAATTCCAGATTTTGCTCAAATAAGTCATCTGAACAAACAAAATCAAGCAAAAATAATTTTGGTGTTTTATTTAAACCTTAGTGTTTCCAGTCAAAAAATGCCAATAATTTTATGTGTGTGTGACATTTGACTACAGCAGATGTAGTGATTCATTTTTCACCTCCTCAGATGCTTTTGCACACACACACACACACACACACACACACACACACACACACACACACACACATTGTCCACTTCTCCTTTTAGCCTCAATGGAAACTTCCACAGGAATCTTTTATCCACAAGATAATCCCCCAGAGTCACTGCCTGTTATTTTCACAATCACAACRTTGTTTCAATAATATTGAACTTTTGTTCACAACATCATGACAGCAGAACAACCAGACAATATTCCATTATTGAGGTTCTCAATCATATCTAGGTCCCATATAGAAAAGTCTGTCTGGCCCATGCAATGGTTGGTCCAGAGACCTCAAAGAACAACAGAAAGGTGGCTCAGATGTGGCTGGCCAGAGGTGGTCCATGGATGGGTCAGCACCACATGAACCAAACCACAACCAGGACAGTTGTGGTATTCCATCCTGAATTGCCAGACCTGGCTCACATCCAGTTGACAAACCAGCAGCAGCAGTCAGCCAGCAGTGCCAGATCTGACCCACACCTGTTTGCCATCATGTGGATCAGGACCCTGTTGAGGAGGAGAGAGGCCAGAAACCCAACATGAAAGATGCTAAAAAGGAGGAAGTRGACAACACAGACAATTATCCAGACTAAAACAAAGAACTAATGAGACAGAGTCCAGCTTAAGATCATGTTAGATTCTGTTTAAAGAATGAAAATTAGTCTTTGTTTTCATCCCCGTATGAGTCTCAGCTGAAATTCGGTTCATAACATCTGACAGACTGTGCACCATTGATTCTCACTTTTCCCAATAACGCTGTTGTTGTTTTTAGTGTTTAAACATTAATTTCATTATATGGTTAAGATTTCAGCTGCAAATTTGTGTTCTGTCCTCTTTTCTGTATCACTATTACAAAAATAATTTGAAAACAATTGTCCTTGATAAACTTTTACTCAAAGTAATCTGTGATCAACAGCATAATTTTTATTTATTTTGTTTATTTATTTACAATTTGATTGCATGTTTTTTGTTCTTTGTTATTTTGTGTTACAAATGAATAAATTTCTAAATAAAATAAATAAATAAATAAATAATTTAACTGTAAATWTTTTATTTCTATCTGTTGTATAAACAGTGACGTGGCTCAGGTCCGTCAAAACAACAAGGACCTAGAGTTGGACTTTTCACAGATAAAAAAATTACAAGTAGGTCCTTTAATGTATATATGGGAAGATCATTTCTGAAACACTAGTGAGCAAGAAAAAATGCAATAAGTTTCATGCATATTGTGTGAACAGATGTAAGTCTAAGTCAGCTATCAGGTAAAAGTGACCTTACAGRTTTCTAAAAGTGGCCTAAATATAGCCAGGATTTTTCCATTATTGTGTCCATTTGTCTTCATGTAACTCATCTCAGTTTAGACTTTCTTGTGTGCAGACTTCCTCCTCTTGTAACAGTGGAGCCCAACAATAACAGATGAAACCAAAGAGAAAATGATTTATWATTAATTAAGAGAGGAAACCTTAGACATAAAAAGAACATCAAATGGATTCTTGAGTTTGCTCCTGTTGCCAGACTTGTCATCCTCTGAATTCATTATTTTGCAGTTGGGTTTCTATATTAGCTTCCAAAATGTAGGAAGTTTTAACTCATCAGAAGTTCAGCTTTTGTTTTTCTTGATTGTTGTTTTTGTCTAACATAAAGAATAAAAAAAGATTAATCAATAGATGAATATTAAAGCTAAAAGGCTCAGAGTTTGTCAGATAGCTTATTTGTTTTTGTTTACTCAGTTTCCCATTAAAGAAATGTGACAGGACCGTGTAAGGATAGCAGTAGGTGTAAAGTTACCTGCCCGTTGCTGAGCAACATCCGACAACATTAAAGACACTCAGATCAGGTTAGACACCCGCTTCAGATCAGCTTTTAACAGAGAAGAAGCTTAGAGACTTCAGCACAGCATCTGATCCCAGCAAACAGATTGAGTTCAGGTTGTTTGGTTTGAGGGCGAATTTCCAGATGTCTTTAAATACGGATAGAAGACTCTCACAGATTAAAGAATACAGGTTTGACAGCATGACAGAGATCAATTAGAGGAATGTTCAGGAAGATCAACAATGTGTTCCGCCCCAACCACCATGGACACAAAGGACGAGGCGATGGTGGTGGTGGGTTTCRGTCCAGGCAGGACTACCACGACGCCTGCACAGTCCGGCTGGTCCGCAGCACCTCCATGCTTGTTGTGAGAGAGAGAGCTCAGACTGCCGAGGGCTCCACTTTAAAGCGGAGCAAGAGCACAGTGAGCGTGGAGTCCACTTTGTACTATTACCAGAGACAGGAGGACAGGATGTGGCTGTATTCACAGAACCAGAATTGCCTGGAGTACCTGGAAGCACTTATGGCTCTTCGAAGGCAGTACACACAGAGCGTGAGCAACTTGAAAAGTAATGAGGCCAAGGCCACAGAAGCTTCAAAGAAGAAGAAACCTGCACCTGTACCTCCTACAAAGGAGAAAACGGTAAGATTAAATTGTATCACAGAAAGAATTCAAAGACATGTTAAAAGCAAAGAACGTTGCCACTTTTTCATGGGCAGATATCAAGAGTCAAACCCACCGCACCTCCAGCCCCTAACGAGGAGGACACATTACAGTTCTTTGATGAGGTCATCGCCAGCTGTGACAGCGAACCTCTGCGGAAACCTTACAGGGATGACGGCAACGCTGATGTAGACGTCATAGGTGAGTTTGAAGCCTGGTGTCACAATCAGTGTGGTAACTCAAACATGTAGGTAACAGACATGATTTTTACCAACTGGGGAACATTTAAAAAAATTAAAGCGCAGTAGGTTTTTTTTCCCTGTTAGTTGTATGTAACTCAAACTCTTAAAAGTACTTCCTGATTGAAAATTGAAAATTTATTTTTTAAAATTTTCCATACATGTCTGTTGTTTGTATTTGGAGATAAGCCTCGGTGTTGTTTCAACGTTTGGGTTTTGTCAACAATGTCTGCCATGTTTGGCTCAACTTATTATGTTGATTTTAAATTATTTGTTAGATGAAATTACAGCCGGTCATGGAAGAAGGAACTGACCCAAATGGTGAAGCTGTTTATGTTCAAATTCTCACTTAAGGTCATAAGAAACAGATCATAATCCAAAGGACTAGAGGAATTTTCAGTTCTAAACATTTACTTCGAAAATGTGCAATACAATCAAAAATATACGCAGAAATGTGCATATGAGTGTCAAAATAAAAGACTGAGTGACTGAGATTGGACCTCTGATAGGGTTATCCAGCAAATAAAAGAGCCACACCTGTCCCTAACAACCAGCTGCCACAAAGAACAAGATCCTGGCTATGAGCAGTTTAAGTGAGTTTCTTTCATTGAGCAGCTGGGCTCACCTTTGAAATAAGGTGATCATCAAAATGACTGATTGATAGAATGTACAGTAACATTTGTACAGTTTAATTTAGTTTCAGACAAATAAACACAAAGACTTGAGGAAGATACATATCCACAATAGCACAATAATTACTTTATCAAAAAAATTTATAATGGACCTTTTTACACATATTTTTGTTAAATCAACATGTTTTTGAGTGTAATAATTAATTTTGCACTTGAAGTTTCTAAGAGTTCTGGTTTTACAAACTGTAACATGATGCATGTGAATAAACACCATATTTGTGTTGATTTAGAAAGTGTTAAAACTGCCACCATTAGGATATTACACCACTTTGCATTAAAATAAGGAGTGATATAAAGTTGGACCAGTTCCTCGCATTATAACGAGGTCTTTTATTTTTCCATTTCAATTCAATGTGTAATTTTCCAGTACCGCATTAATAGGAGGCAACCTAATTTAAAGGATCTATTATAAATAGGTATTCATGAATTGAAAACACTGTAAACCACTAAGAATTTATGGTTTTTATAAAACATTGTTCATGCATAATAAAAGCATGCTTACATTTTCAGTGTGATAAATGTAATTTGTTTCCAATTGCTCAATTTATTTTTTACCTAAATAACTTTACAAAAAAATAACTTTTGCATCTACAACCACTCATTGCTCACATGGTAATTAGTGACAAATGATTAATTTTAAACTCCAAATTATTAAAAGGGGCAATATCGTGTAAAATCTACTTTTTTAGCTTTATGTCATGTTATAACTATATCCCTTCATCAAAAACATATTAGAGTCTTGCTTTGACTCATTCATGCATGTTTCAGAAATCCTGTGCTGTCTGAGGCAGCCTAGCCTGGCCCTTGTCTTCATACGCAGCTCCGCTCARTTCTAGTTTCYCTTCACTGCTCCRTCTGGGACTTCTCCCATTGAGATGGATTTCGCTGGCAGATTTTTAGCCGGGCCAATCAGAGARGAGAACGTCAATTTTCTGTGCAGTGTCTGCTTGTAGTTTATTTTACCTGGGCCAATCAGAGAACAGAAGGAGGAGCTTTGAACGCCGTCGACTTTCTGCGCAG
>NW_013952485.1:1883049-1884390 GCF_001266775.1 Austrofundulus limnaeus | reverse complement strand
TGTTGATAAGGCTTCCAAATTAAAATAAATTTGTCTGACAAAGCAGCAGCTCTCATTTACAGTYGTCTCATTCGGCTCAGTGCTTCTCTACTCTCAGTAGGGTTGTTTACAGCACGCGTGATTTCCAGTTAGCTTCTTAGCTTAGCCTCAGTCACAGCGACATACGTCGCAGCCAACTGATYCAATCATTTTAAACTTCAGCAGAGGCCACGCCTCCTGCAAGAAATCGATTCTCTTTGCATCAAGTCCAGACTCTTGTTTGAAGCAAAGTGAAGGACAGGGTCTGGTTTAAACCAGGCTAGAGGCAGCCAGGCAGGGGAGCAAAAACGGCTGGTTGGGCCTAGAATCACCTTTTGGGATCAGCTCCTCTTCTGGGCTGACCCCTACGCATTCCCGCTCCGCTCCGGTCCAACCTCCACAGCAAATACGCACCCATWATAATCAATGAGAGTGTTTACACTGGCTGCGCATGGCGGCAGTCAGCGGCGGTGAGCCGACAGCGGTCCATCAAAATTAGAACAGATCCTATTTTTGCCGGACGCCGGAGCTGCGCCGGAGTCAATTTTTAAAGATTACATYGCACCAACAGGAAAAGAAACGAGCACAACATCCGTATTTTGAGAATAAGACACTTTTCGGCTGGATAATTTGTCGGAATAATGTCGAAATTGCAGCTATATTGATAAATATAAGGATATACAGTATTTCTACACAAATGCTATCAGAATGTATCGTTCTGTTTGGGAAGCAGATGGAAACGTAGCATGAAGCATATGTGTACACACATGATACAGGTGGATTTTGTTTTGAAATCAGAAGTTTCAGAAAGCCGACAGCGAGACAGTTTCAAACATAGATACCAAAAACCTTTATATCAGTTTTCAGCTGTGTTTGAAGTTTGTCTTTCACAAAATGAATTATTTTTTGCTGTGACTTCCACACTTATCACTGAATTTATYGCCCAATCTCCTTCCTGCACATCTGTTGGACCGGAGCAGAGCGGAGGCTGTATAAATTGRGACACAAACGAACAGCTGCGAACTGCGCTGCACAGCGCAGCGCAGCGGAGCAGAGACGCATGTAGTATAAAATAAATCCGGGGTGAGTCTCCAAGCCAAGCTCAACAAGTGAGGGTGGCCAGGAAGGGTTATGACTGAAACTTTTACATGACTAATGAAAATCTTTCCCAACATCTTGAACAGCACCTGTCAATCACCAGGGGGCACAACAAGTGAGGATGCCCGGGAGAGGCTATGCCCACCCCAAAAATTTGGTGGCCCCACCAGTTATCTTTGCTTTGTGCTCATTTTAATTGCCTCTAACTATTTAGAATTAGTAAAA
>NW_013952485.1:1876705-1881993 GCF_001266775.1 Austrofundulus limnaeus | reverse complement strand
CCCCCCCCCCCCCCCCCACCAAAAACAAATTTGGTGGCCCCACCAGTTATCTTTGCTTTGTGCTCATTTTAATTGCCTCTAACTATTTAGAATTAGTAAAACCATATAAATAAAAAAGTATTTTTGCAAAACTAACTAATTTACTTAAAATAAAACAAACTTAAAATAGTTATTCTGTATAAAGACAGCCAGTATAAAACATCTTCATAATCATCAAAAAACATCTTCAAAACATCCTCAAAATTATGATGCAAGTTCTCATTAGGTTAGAGGCCATATTTTTATAGTGTATATAGAAAGAACAAACAATTACAACTGAACATAGGGAAGCTTTGTCAGTTCACAGTGTTTGGAGTGGCGTGCTTTCTAAGCTTTGTAGATTTTTATGAAGATTTATAAAGATTAGAACTCAGGATATAAGTCCAGTTCTTTGTTTTTTAACTTTATTTTTATCATGAGGATGACTGAGAATCTTCACCAACATTAAAAATATAAAATTTGGCAGCACAGTGGCACAGTTGGTGGAGCTGATGTTTCTCAGCAAAATGGTTGCTGGATCAAATCCCAACCTGGGACCTTTCTGGGTGGTGTTTGCATGTTCTCCCTTAACATGATCCCCCACCCCCACCCCCCAGTACTCCAGTTTCCTCTCACAGACAAAACACATGCTTCACTGGTACACATCTAGGTCTCAAACAAATGCTTGCTTTGCAAATGTTAATATTTTGAACAAAATCATGTTCAAGTCTTAGTAAATAAACTTGGCAGTTAAAAGTGGGCCAGTCTGTCAGGAACTCCCAGGACACTTTTTTCTACCCAGTCCGTCCCGGTGTGTGAGGATGACTGAGAGATATTTTGCCAAGTTGAAACATCAACTTTACTTCTTCAGAAAACCTACTTTCCAGTCCAATGGTAAGGCCCTTTCAGAAAACAGGTAATCAATGAGAAATGAGAGTAGTACAGATAAGGATTTTTATGTAATACAATGAAACTGATTTATTTAGTGTTTACTGAGCATCCACACCTTCATTAACAAGTGCATTATTAACTAGTTATAAGTAATTTATAAGTGTATCCTTAGTGTTAAGTGTTAACTGTTTTTCTCTTTTTGAAAACAAGTCTTTAACTTTTAACAGTGTTTTTATTTTTACATATTTAGAAACAATCAAAACTAAAAGCAAATTAGTCTCCAAATACAATACATGTTTCTTTGTACTTATCAGAGGTATATAAAGTACTTGAAAGAAATAACTATGTAAGTGAGTAAAAAYGCTTTAACAGAAAATGACAGGTAAAAATTAATTTCACTGATAAGAAAAGTCTTGGGGAAGGGGTGTTTCACTACCAACACTGTGGTGGGTGTAGTGTGCTGATGACCTCAACTAGGAACGTGGGAAGAATACTTTAAGAACCTCCTCAATCTCACCAGCACATCTTCCAATGAGGACCCTGGGTTGGGCTCTCCATTCTCCAATGCTGAGATCACCGAGGTGGTTAAAAAGCTYCTTGGTGGCAAGGCGCCAGGGTGGATCAGATTCGTCCAGAGTTCCTTAAGGCTTCGACTGCTGTGAGGCTGTGTTGGTTGATGTGACTCTACAGTAATGTGTAGACATTGGGGGCAGTTCCTCTGGATTGGCAGACAAAGGTTGTAGTCACCCTATTTAAATAGGGGGACAGCAGAGTGTGTACCAACTGATAAGGTATTTTCAGGGGTCCTGGAGAAGAGGTTTTGTTGAATAGTCAAATATCAGATTCAGGAAGAGCATTGTGATTTTCATCCTGGTCGTGGAACACTGGACCAGCTCTATACCTTCAGCAGGGTCCGGGAGGGTGCATGGGAGTTTGCTCAACCAAATGTTTTGTTGACTTGGAGAAGGTGTTCAATCATGTCCCTTGGGGAGTCCTGTGGGGGGGTGGGGGTACTCTGGGACTATTGGGCGGCTGTGGTGGAGTGGTAAGGGGAGTCATCCTGGAACCGGAAGGTTGCTGGTTCGATCCCCTGTCCAGCTGTTTCAGTCATGTCCTTGGGCAAGACACTTCACCCACCTTGTTGCTTATGGTGGTCTGAGGGTCCGGTGGTGCTGGTGCATGGCAGCCCCGCCTCTGTCGGTGTGCCCCAGGGTAGCTGTGGCTGCAGTGGAGCTTACTGCCATCAGTGTGTGAATGTGTGCATGGGTGAATGTCTGAAGTGTAAAACGCCTTGGGGTCAAAGTGGACTTGATAAGGCGCTATATAAGTTCAAGGTTTTACCTTTATCTTTTCCTATGGGGTACCAAATCCTTTGATACATGCTGTTAGATCCCTGTACAACCAGTGCCAGAGCTTGTCCAGCATTGCTGGTAGTAAGTCAGGCTAGTTTCCAGTAGAGTGGGACTCCGCCAAGGTTGCCCTTTTTCATAGATTCTGTTCATAAGTTTTATGGACAGAATTACTAGGCACAGCCATGTTGTTGAGGGGATCTATTTGGTGACCTTAGGATCCCATCTCTGCTTTTTATGGATGATGTGGTCCTATTGGCTTCATCAGATCAGGATCTCCAGCTCTGACTGGACCAGGTCGCAGCCAAGTGTGAAGTGGACAGGATGAGGATCAGTGCCTCCAAATCCGAGACCATGGTCTTGAGAAGGAAAAGGGTAGCGTGCCTCCTCCAGAATGGGGAAACGGTCCCGCCTTAAGTGAAGGTGTTTAAGTATCTCAGGGTCTTGTTCACAAATGAGAGAAGAATGGAGCTGGAGATTGATTGGCGGTTTGGTGTTGCATTTGGAGTGATGCGGGCGCTGTATTGATCTGTCATGGTGAAGCTCTGAATTTACCAGTCGATCTATGTTCCTACATAAATGGCTTTCTATTTACTCAACTCGGTTTAGTGGAACCAGTTGGCAAATGCAGGGCAGCATCAAGAGCGATGAACTTGAAGGAATAACGTGGATGGAGTCAAATATCTTGTCTCTTCATCTCCTCTCTTTATTTAGCAGAATGGCTAAACTGAGCATCTTACATTGCTACACAAATTGATTTTCTGTCATTTTTCTTCTCAACAGGCAAACAGCATGCCTATGAACAGTGGATTAGTGTCACATTTTAAATCAAGCTTTTCTCTGCCCTGTTTATATAACATACAGATACAAACTTTTGCATTTTTGATAAATCTGGCTTTTTCTCTATCAGCATTTGATAAGGGGTTTCCCTTTTTGCTTATTAAAGTATTTGTTTTGTGTTATGGCTGCCGTTCCATCTTTTGATGTGACTATGGAGCTGATGTCTAGTGCTTTTTTGTCATTTTTTCTTAAAGGACCAATATTGTGTATTTGTACAATATTGCATTGTTCGTCTTTTAGTGATAATCTCATTAGTCCACTGTTAAATTCCCTTTTGTTCAGAAAGCTATCATCAGTAAATTAGCTCGCACAAATATATAAGTCCAATCATGTTTTAAGAACCTTGTCATCCATGGGAAGCTTAAAAAGAGGGTAGTCTCCTTGACATCTGAAAATCCATTTCCTCAAAGACCTTTTTTAATCTGAAAAGTACTGGACTGAGAAGCTGTTAGAATTGCTAGCTCAGCAGATGTGGTTTCACCAGTTGTTTGCTAGTTGTTGCTGCCAATAGCCTGCAGGAGTCCTGGGGCGGGCCGGGGTGCAGGGCAGGCGTGTTCTGAGATGCAGAAGTTCAGCTTGGAGACACAGCCCAGAGGAGGAGCTGAACCTAAAAGGTGGTTCTAGGGACAACCAGCTGTTTTTGTTCTCCTGCCTAGCTGCCTCAGGACAGCACATGATTTCTCAAATATGCATGAATGAGTCAAAGCCAGACTCTGGGCATGTTTTTGATGAGGGGATAATGTCATAACATGATATGGAGCTCAAAAAAAGTTGATTTTACATTATTTTGAAATGAAATGAAATGAAACAAAATTTATTCGAACATGATACAATATAAAAATAAAATAGTGCACAGTAACAARAAGCCCCTTTAACAGGGTTGGAAAATCTCGGCACATGAACTCAGTCCCATTGTCTGATCTGATACATTTTATGTTTTTAAATGGGTCAATATCCACTAGAAATTTCTTTGTTGCATGCACTGTATCAGTTTTTCACTTTAGAAAATATACAAACACTACATTTGAAGTGGCTAATGGACCTACTAAATCTGTATCAGGATTTCTGTTTTGAGTTTGTTCAGACTTTACCCTAAATACAAGCTTCACATTCCTTTTCAGGCTGGTTTCCCCTAATCTATATACCATTTATCACACTGCAAATTTTGCACATCATCATAAATGCAATGGCCCAATATCTTGTGCCATGTCTAAATGTCATGACAGGTGTTACACTTATTTTATTCAAACTCAGCTTGTAAATAGCACAACCTCCTGTGTACGTTAACGTTAAAGTTAGTACCATCTTTGTGTGTCAAATATCCTGTCCCTGTTTAAAAGTGAATATTGCTCCTTGTGTGGTGGTTGACTACTGAGAAAATGTCCTGTGGGTACAATGAATTAAACAGTGCATTACTCAGCATTGCTCTGCATCACTGCCCTGCATGGTCAATCAGAAGTACCTGGCATTACCACCTTTTAGCCAAGATTCTGGCATTTATGTAAAAGAACTTAATTAAAGCAGAAAACCGGGGGTTTGGGCTAAAAAGATTAAGAAACCAATTGGYGGGATGGATTTTGGTAACTGCCAGTTCAGTAGCCCTGCTGTATATTTGTTACACTCCAAACTATTTATTTTTTATGGCTAACATTTTTTAATTTCTTACTGAGCAAAAACAGAGTTGACATACAGTATGACTTAAAGGTTTATTTGTAAGGATTACCCAACACTTTGTGAGACATTAGTTTCAACAGGTTTTAGTTGTAATTATATTGTCATTCAAACATTGATCAATTGTTTTTGCATAAGAAAGAAAGTTATCACTAATGAGAGCTCCAAATGCATCGAGGCCACATAACAGAGGAAACACACCTGAAGTGGTTTTAAGAACTACCTCTGTAATACAGTATTTACACAAGTGCACATAATTTAGAAGAGAAAATAATTTTGTTGACTTTTTTTAGCTTTCATGCCTTTTTTCATTTCAGCTGTTATTGCTAATAAATTATTCTGATTTTTCATTTTATTAGGAGCATCTGAAGAATTATATTACAACAGCTCTGACACAAATTTTACTTTTACATTGCTTTAAGTTACATTTTGTAGTTTAGATTATTTGTTCAGAATTTAGGTATAAAATGAAAAACATTTTAGATTATATGTGAAACATTTTTTACACTACTAAAATAT
>NW_013952485.1:1868171-1876563 GCF_001266775.1 Austrofundulus limnaeus | reverse complement strand
TTGTTGTATTTTTTACCCCTCTAAAATTGGAGTTTTCAATTTTTACTCAGTTTTCTTAATATCTCAGAAGATTTCCACATTATTGATTGAGCTTTGATAAAGGTTTTCTGAAATACTTTTGTGGTTCTTTTGTTTTGGTTTATTTTATTAATGGGTGCCATGTCATTTTGTTAAACTGCAGTTTTCTAAGCGTTGYGTTTGGTTATGTCACATTTGCTGCTTGGTTTTTGATATTTTGTTTTATCTTTTCTTATGACAGTTTCTAAAGAATTACATTGTTTTCTAGTTTTGGTGGGTGTTTTTCATCAGTGAATCTAAAGATTACAAGGGTCTCTGCAACAATTAAATAAATTATATATAAGTATATTTTTAAGTCAAAATGGTGAAAATATTTTACAAGAGGAACTTGAGCTGTAATCGAATTCAAAAAAGTAAAATGAAATTCTGCACCATTATGATCAGTCTCATCTGGGCTTCTCACTCTCTGCCCTCCTCCAACAGTGGCCTCCAGCTCGGCCGAGCACGACCTCCACTCCAACTGGGTCTTGAGGGTCCCACGGGTCACTGATGATTCCAAACAGACAGCAGCTCCAGTCTGTGCCAATGAAAAAGTCTCCTCAAAAAAGAAGAAAAAAGCCAGTGGGTCTACAAGCAGCAGAATGCAGCTGCAGAGGAACCCGATCCACCTGCCCAAAGTGGTGGAGAGTGCGTTCCAGACGCTGCGCTTCAAACCCAAATTAAAAAAGCAGTGAAGCTCCGATGGGACATTTGACACTACAGCGGCGCTGCCACGTTGCTAACAGAACTCAKACTGTGATGTTTTAGTCAGGCACTGCAAACAAAACATCTTTCCAAAAAAGCAAAAGCAATAGTTGAAATCTTCTAAGGTCTTTCGAGAGGTTATAAACAATGACCATCTAACCTGTTGCACAATCGCAATTCCAATGAAGTTTTATTGTATCTTCATTGTATCTAAAACATAACAGAATATGATGTGCAAATCCTTTTCAATCTATATTAATTTAATTGCACTACAAAGGCAAGATATTTCATGTCAAAACAAATACATTTTCTTTTTGTTTGTTTTTTTTGCAAATATTCACTCATTTTGAATTTGATACCTGCCGCATTCCAAAAAAGCTGGGACAGGGTCATGCTTATCACTGCTAAACCACTTTTAACAACATTCAATACGTGTTTGGGAACTGAGGACACTACTTGTTGAAGCTTTGTAGTTGAGACTTTTTTTTCCCATTCTTCCTTGACGTACAACTTCAGAAGCTAATGTGCCGTACATTTTCAAYGGGAGACAGGTCTGGACTGCAGGCTGGCCAGTCTATTATTACCTGAACTCCTTTATAATGAAGGCACGCTGTTGTAATACATGCAGAATGTAGTTGGAATTCTCTTGCTGAAGGACACCCCCACCCACCCAAAAGTTTGAAATGTGGACTCCCCACAGGACCACTTTATGTCAGTGCATCTCAGATGAGCTTGGTCTCAGAGAAGTCAGTGGTGTTTCTGGGTGTTGTTGATATATGGCTTTGCGTGGTTGTTTTAACTTGCTCTTGTGGATGTGGAGATGAACTGTGTTCACTGACAATGGTTTTCTAAAGTGTTCCTGAGTGCGTGTGGTAATAACCATTAAAGATTTATGGGGTCTTTTGTCGTGTCACCTGAGGGATCAAAGGTCATGGGCAATACAATGCTGGTTTCGGCCTTGCCGCTTGCAGAGATTTGTCCAGATCCTCTGAATCTTTTGATGTATTATGGTAGGTAGATGATGAAATTCCTAAATTCCGTTCCAATCATGACACTCACCTGTTTCCATTTAACCAGTTTACCAGTGGAATGTTCCAAACAGGTGTTTTTTGAGCATTCCTCAACTTTCCCAGTCTTTTGTTGCCTCTGTCCCAGCCTTTTCAGAACATGTTGCAGGCATCAAATTCAAAATGAGTGAACGTTTGCAAATTAATTAATTAATTAATTAAAAATAAAAAACAATAAAGTTTATCCATTTGAACATTAAATATCTTGTCTTTATATTCACTTGAATGTAGGTTGAAATTAATTTGAAAATCATAGTTTTTTGTTTTACACAACATCCCAACTTCATTGGAATTGGGGTTGTAAGTCAATCTAAGCACATAAATTTTAACAAGACATGCAAAACATTAATTTATAGATTTTTACAATGATGTCAATTTTTCACTTCCCCATTAATCACAATGAATCTTATGGTTACTTGCCATCATCAGTAGCAACTATCTGTAGCATTTGACTTTTTTAAGACAAAAGGTTATGGCCCCACTTACAATATCTGTAAGATTGTGAATCTACCAAAATTAAAGTCGGTCTACAAACTAAGGTGGTTCAAAGAGTTGTCTACAACAGGTATGATATTGTTTATACACATTTAACAGTATTTTTCAAAGTGGGTGCCACAGCCTCTTTGGGGGGCCACTAGAGGGCGCTTGGGGGTATTCAGCTAGCTGAAGGGAAGGTGAGAGATGTGAGAGAGGTGAAAGATGCAAAAATTAAAAAAAATAATCTAGTAAAAGTTTTGAAATAGAAATATGTTTTATAATATTTTGAAATTTCATTCAATTTCATTCATTGAAATGTCATTTCAGGTTTATTACAGTACACTATTTTGCCAAAAGTATTGTCTCACCTGCCTTGACTCATGTGAGCATAAGTGACCTCCCATTCCTAATCCACAGGGTTCAGTATGACGTTGGTCCACCCTTTGCAGCTACAACTTCAACTTTTCTGGGAATGCTGTCCACAAGGTTTAGGAGTGTGTTTATGAGGATTTATGACCATTCTTCCAGAAGCACATTTGTGAGGCCACATACTGATGTTGGACAAGAAGGTCTGGCTCAGTCTCTACTCTAATTAATCCCAAATGTGTTGTATCAGGTTGAGGTCAGGACTCTGTGCAGGCCAGTGAAGTTCATCAGACTCTGCCATCCATGTCTATATTGACTTTGCTTTGTGCACTGTCATGTTGGAAGAGGAAGGGGCCAGCTCCAAACTGTTCCCACAAAGTTAGGAGCATGGAATTGTCCAAAATGTCTTGGTATACTGAAGCATTTTGAGTTCCTTTCACTGGAACTAAGGGGCCAAGCCCACATCCTGAAAAACCCCACACCTTAATCCCCCCCTCCAAACTTTAACACTTGGTACAATGCAGTCAGACATGTACCACTCACCTGGCAACCACCAAACCCAGACTCTGCCATCAGAYTGCCAGATGGAGAAGTGCGATTCATCACTCCAGAGAATGCACCTCCACTGAGTCCGGTGGCGGCGTGCTTTACACCACTGCATCTGATGCTTTGCATTGCACTTGGATGCAGTTGCTCGACCATGGAAACCTTTTCCATGAAGCTCTCTGTTCACTGTTCTCAAGCTAATCTGAAGGCCACATGAAAGTTTGAAGGTCTATAGAGATTGACTCTGCAGAAAGTTGGCAACCTCTTCGCACTATGACACTTCAGCATCCGCTGACCCCGCTCTGTCAKTTTACATGGCCTACCACATTGCAGCTGAGTTGCTGTCATTCCCAAACACATCCATTTTCTTATAATACAGCTGACAGTTGGCTGTGGAATATTTAGGAGTGAGGAAATTTCATGATTGGATTTGTTGCACAGGTGGCATCCTATTCYACCTGGAATTCACTGAGCTCCTGAGAGCGACCCACTCTTTCACAAGTGTTTGTAAAAACWGTCTGCATGCCTAGGTGCTTAATTTTATACACCTGCGGCCATGAAAGTGATTAGAACACCTGATTCAGATCATTTGGATGGGTGAGCAAATACTTTTGGCAATATATTGTATTTTGTAGCATTGTTTGTGGGTTTCCAAGGGGAGTTCATGACTAGAAGTTAATGCTGTTTAKGGGACTATGGCAAGCTTGGGAACGATCCCTTCAACATTTAAGTCCACTAAATACTTTTGAATTCCAACATTTTYTACATTGAGGGTCAACAATAGATAATTCACTCCATGAAGCTTCGATGACTCAGGAAAAAACAGAACCCTGAAAATRAAGAAGCTCAATAGGTACATTCACTTTGTTAATAAAAACTTTCCTGCTTTTATAAATCAGTGCTTTTTCAGCTGCTCACATAACTCACTTTATTTTAATGTACTTTACAGCAGTAAGATAACTTGGTTGGCTTTAAAATTGTGAAACATAAAGAAAAAATAACTTTCATTCTGACATCTCAAGATTGATTTGACCAGTTAGTTAATAGAATTTAATAGAATTTCTTTCAAGATGCCTTTTGAGGTGGACTTTCAGGAAAGTTCAACATTGGGATGGATATGGATTTTTGGCGGATTTACACTTTAAAGTTCAGGTCAGGGAGCTTTGCATTCCTTCGAGGCATCAAAATACAACTGTGGAAAGCAACAACGGCTCTATTCAAGCTCTGAATCAAAGATTGCTAAATGAATATCTGATTCAGCGGTGAGATTCAGCGAGGTCAACTTCAAATTCTGAGCTGACTGTGGAGCTCTGAGCTAAACGTCATGCCACTTATCCTGAACTTCAAGAGTCAATACTCCAAGTTACAAAATCCTTAACACTATAGTGATGCCAATGTAACCTAAATGTATTTAACCATGTTTTCACATCGGTAGTTCTTAATTAAGTCACAGCTAGTACTTCTGTTTTTCATTACAGCTTAAAAGAGAACAGGTCTTATGTCTAAAAAAAAAGCATGGTGGAAAAAGGTTTTGTCATCTGGGAACTGATGGGAAAAATATTTTAACAAAAGTTAACAAAAATATGTTTTACAGTGTTTGTTTTTATCACTTTTTAAAAAAGAAAGGCAGTTTGTTTAATCCAGTTTTCTTTAAAAGGGTGTCAAATTAAAGTCACTATTCACATATGTTTGTTACAAACTGTTATTTTTTTTTTTTTTACAAATCAATATGAACCAAACTGGTTATTTCTTTTCGGCTTTGGCCTTAGGACTGAAGAAAGATGACATGGGCTTCATGCCGCTTTTGTCCACCTTTGCTAGAGTTTTCTGAGCAGCCGTCATCTTCTTGGGTGGCTAAAAGAGAAAAAAATGAAGGAGAACAAAAAAGGAAACATAAGTCAAAGACCTTGCCCAGAGGCAGCAGGAAGCGTATGACGTACGATGAACTTGAACATGATAAATATTGAACAATTTTCACAAGATATGCCCTTGTTTTTTTTCCATGTTTTTGCTCTACACAACACAGCTTAAAGAAAGCAGTAAACAGACAAAGAAGCACAAAAAAGAAGGAAGTCTGCTCTGATCATGGTGACATGAAATTTACTAAAAGCTTCTATTTACACAAATAAAACAAGCATCTAGTCGGTGCAGGCTGCTCTGCGTACACTCACTTTCCGCGCAAAGTCTGCACTGTTGAATTTGGTGTAGTCTTCTTCAGCCTCCACCGGTTTGTCTGAAAGTTTCCGCTTCTGCCAAACGAGGAAGTAAGAGATGCTTTTCATGACGAAAGGCAACCAGACACAAAGGAACCCTCGCCAGCAGCACAACAAACCTCAAACCAAAACCACACAAGCATTGATTGATTTCTCTTTAAAAGGGATGTTAGTGAGTTGGAGGGACACAAAGAAGCAGCTTTAGCTTCATGCAGAACAGAGAAGTGAGTTTACCACACTGAATGTGCTCGAACATACCTTAGATGGAGGCTCTGTTTCCTTTGGACTTTTGAGCTCTGATAACCTGCGGGGTGAAAAAGGCCTGTTTAATCTGAAAGGTCACTATAGTGCAGAGATAAATTTTTTTTTTTTTTTAATTATTTAACTTACCCTAAGTGTCCGAGGAGCGCTTTGCTCAGGTCTGCGCTGATGTAGTCTGATATTAAGCCATGAGCGTAGCGTAGGTAGTCTTCTGTGCCATAAAGTAGCAATAAAATACTAATTAATTCTTCAAATAAATTGTGATTTGGGAGAGTTGAGGAAATGATTGGATGATTAAACAAAACACATAAATAAAAGTTAATACCACTACTGCCATCTACTGGTTTTTATCCATATCTGCTGATAAAAATTGGCTTCAAATGTTGCAGATTTAAAAATTTGCGAGCAAAGTATGAAACAGAAATTGCATTTTTCAGAAAGAGAGAAATGATCAGAAGCATTGTTACCTTCCTGATTATCTGACTCGGACTTGACTCGGACATACGTTGTGGATTTCACTCCTTCTCCAACACAGACGTTTTTCTTCTTCAAGGCAACAACAGTCCTCTCCACCTGCAACAAAAAACAATATAAATAAAATATGAGGATTTGCACAGTTTTTCCTGATGTTTCTGTTCTGCCTTTTAGTTTAAAATTCTACACCTTTTTTTTCAACCAGTCCATGGTTCGATCCTGACTGTATCGATGAAACTTCTGGCTTCCCACCTCTGAACACAACAGCAAAAAGCAGCAATGAAACAATCAATCAATCACCTTTATTTAACCAGGTAGAGCCCGTTGAGATTGAGATCTCTTTTACAAGGGTGACCTGGTCAAGTGGTCAGCAGCACGTCACATAGTAATTTACAAAGCATTTGCATTGATCAAAAAGAAAATAAGGAAAAAAAAAACTACAATCACAATATGTACATGTTGACAGTTCAGAACCATCAGGATAAGACAGAATTCTATAGGTATTTACGATATTTGGTAGACTTGAAAAGAAATTTAGGTGAGAAAAAATAAATAGATAAATAAAAACAGACCGACATCGTTTGAGTAGATACAAACAAAGCACCTAACTTCATGTTGCAGCTGATTGCTATTGAACAAAATAAATAAAACTTCACCTTTCTCCTCTGCAATGTGGTGCAAGCTGGCGAGAGAACGTGTGCAGCTGAGCAACCTGGAGCACGCTGGGAAGTCCTCATCTTTTACAACTTGATCCACAGGCTGGAACTTCCCCTGAGCAGAATAAAAACAGATAAAATACTATTAAAATTCTTATTTGTTGAATTTGTTAATTAGTCATTAAATTAAAAATATTTAAGTCAACTTCAGCAGCTAATGTTAGCAAAATTACTGTGAGCAAAGTGTGACCCTATCTTGTCAGCAGTTTTGATCTTCTTTAAACAAACAATATGACACATTTTTAGAGCCAAGCTGCACGTTTGTGCTCCCAGAGTTTAAGGAACAAAGGCTACATTCACACACTGCAGGCAAAAGTGACATAAACCGGAGTTTTTGTGACCTATCAGACTTTTTAATGATAGTCTCAATGTGCTAAATTGCTTTTCTTTTTTCTCAAACCTGACCCAGGTCTTTTTCACATGGTACTAAATTGTATACATGTACGATGTTTGTCAAAGCAACTGCAGTCATGTCGCATTAATTTCTTTCACTACTTACAGCATTCATATAGGTGTATACAGGTCGATCCAGATATTTATCTTACAAACGTCATGCTTGGAACTTTACACATGTAAGGCTACAGAACACAAGTCCAGTTGCTTTGTCTTTTTTAAACTTTCTATATTTGTCATGTCTTGGATGACTCCAATATACATATGATATTAACAGTATCATATGCATGTGACATCGATATTCTATTATGATGGGATCGATAACTGAGCAGTAGCCGCTCCTGTTCCAAAACTTCAATTCTGCATTGGAGTAGGTGGGAAGCAGCCAGATCAAATGTAAACATTTAACAAAACAAGCATGGTAGATAATATACTGTAGTTTGCAAACTTCAGAATTGATCCACATGCATAAATGTGTAGCACAGGGGTGCCCAACCAGTCGATCGCGATCGACCAGTAGCTCGTTGGCTGGTTCCCGGTAGCTCACGGAGCGCAACCTTCCTCTAACAGCTGAGAGCCGGCTCGTCAGCTGAGAGCAACAGTTGCGCTCCAGCCCAGGACTCATGTCCGCTCGCTGAGCTCTCCGGCAGAAGCGGTGGAGGTGGGAGGCGGGAGGAGTTTACATTCCAGCCTTGAACACGCTCCCTCCGACCTCCCCAGCACAGCTGACGAGCCGGCTGTGCTCACAGACGTAGTCTCGTGAGTTTTGGGTGCGGTGAAACAGCACTCCGAACACGGCCTCGCGAGACTTTAGGGTCATGTGTTCACAACAAAGCAGCGAGGCAGGAAAAAAATTAACGAAAGACAGCTAACAAGCAAATAAAAACTCATTATTTTCACCTGGAGTGGGAAGAGGACTCATTTGTAATTGAGCGCTGCCTTGGCTTGTCCAAAAAGGATAACGTGGAACTGCATTTCTTTCAAAACAATGCACAAATGCTATGAGATGGATTCCCCCTCCTAAGCTAAGGTAAGGCTGCTAATGCAGCCCCGTACCTGATAATGCAGCCCCGTACCTGCCTCAACACAAAAAAACACTGCAGAAAACATCTTTCAG
>NW_013952485.1:1855226-1865861 GCF_001266775.1 Austrofundulus limnaeus | reverse complement strand
ATTACAGGCCTCTCTCATCTTTTTAAGTGGGAGAACTTGCACAATTGGTGACTGACTAAATACTTATTTTCCCCACTGTATAAGGTTAAGTATAGTTTTGTTTGACAATACTTTAAATTAAATAAAACTAGCAACACATTACGTTCTGTTTTATTTAAAGAAGTGAGGAGTAGGGAAACGAAAAATTATGTTTTTTTGATACTGAGACTGGACGAGTAGATCTCGGCAAACTGCCGACTTCAAAAGTCTTGGTTCAAAAAAGTTGGGCACCCCTGGTGTAGCATCTACATTCTTCTTCTGCGCATGCAGGACGCTTCAGGGCTGAAGACACTGGAGTCTGAAGGCRGTTGGATTTAAATTACAACGTGGATGAGCACCCAAAAGAAACTGAATTTGAGCAAAAAAATCAGAACTGACTCTTAAGACCTGCAGTATAAACATAGCTTTAAACTAAATGTGGCAGGCTGGGGTCACTGAAGACTGCACATGCATAAGACAAACACTCAATGCATCACAGGCAGTGAGGTTTTAGGGATTTTCTCTGGTGTAGAGAAAAGAAAATCTTGAAAATTTAGCACAGATTTGTGTTGCAACTAAACTGAGCTCACAGGTAATTTTCTTTCTTCCTCCATTTCTGTTTTGTTAAACACCACAGGGTTTATWGAAATGTCTCCAAAACTATGCAACTAATGTGACTAAGTCAAGAGTCTGAAAAGAAAGTTGCATCATAATGCAAAGTGCGAACATGTGCATCCGGATCTTTCTAATTCTTGTGTTTTGGAACATTCAGGACACATGAATTAGAAAGAACAGCCTCACAACAGCAAGTGTGAACAAGGTTTAAGATCCAGAGAGGAGCAGCACAAAACATTCCACTGAAACTGAAGTGCTATAAGAAGCCCTTTCACTCTTACCTCTCTGCCAGATTTAATTAGATAGGGCAAAATTAGATAGAGAGGATCCATTGGTGTGACAAAAATGAGTCTTCCATCTGTTTAAAAGACAACACAACAAAAATCAGACACTGATATAATGTGGTAAATGTATGTAACAAGACTAAAAGGAACTGCAATATTGGTTCGTTAACCTGTCAAAGTTATCATTTTCCATTAATCAGAACTTCAAATTAATAAATCAACCCAGCAAGCACAGTCAGTTACAGACCGTCTGGTTCTGACATCAGCTTTTGTTGTATTCAGAAATATGTTTCAGGTTTCTCTGAGGGTGTATGACCTCTGAGATTTTCTAAATTGATCATATGACATCAGCAACATTTCATAGATTATGTTCTTTGGACTGCATTGAGATTAAGCACCCACCTCTCTGTACAGTCTGGCCAACAAACCAAGAGTGAAAATCTTCTTCAAATGCTTTGACCTCATACAGCTGCAAATCCCCACTCCCCAGCACGTACAGAGACGCTTCATCTGCAGCAACAAAACGGGAACCGTGTCAGTTTCATTTCTGCAAACGCTGGTCACAAATAGAAAGAAATTGTTGTGAAAGCCCATGAGACACATACAGAAACCTGGGTTTAGGTTTTGACATTGTAGTGATATGTCAACAGTCCATCTGAAACACACCTTTATATCTACACTACACATTTTCTTATTGGTGGTTCAATTGAGACAGATCGAACTAATGTGAAAAATGTGAAGACTTAACAAACGATACTCCAAAATTTGGTGGAAAGTGTTTTAAGAAGTCCAGATTGAAATCTGTAGACATTTGTGTTTGCACATGCCACTACTAACAAACATGTATTAACATTTTCACCCACTCATATTATCCCTCAGGTACTCCACATGTTTATAATGATGGGAAATGTGAACATAATCTTCAATTCTGCCCACCTTTTACAATAGCTTTTATTATAGCAAACATATCTGGAGAAAATTATCTTTGTTTGGTACTGTCTGTGCCACAAGCTTAAAAATACAATGGAACTGTATTATTAATATTAATAACAGTAATAGCAGCTACTACAGTGAAAACATTATTTGTAATAAATAGCATCAAATGCCACAAGGCTGGATAATGATAGTTTATTAACTATTAAATAAGTATTGTAACTCCTAAAAATCGTGTTTTAGTGTCRCATAGTTTAAAAGAATGAGGCCTCCCTGAAATACTGTTTTATCCCTCTTCTGATTATTATTCATCATCACAGTAAAGTTAAAAAAGCACCTTTGGTACAAAACAAGACAAGAGATTAAGAATAAACAAGTTAAACCTGTTGAGGGATTCCTCATCCTCAAAAAAGCTGGATCACTGTTGTGCTTCGTTGAGTTTATTATTGAGTCTGCAGACAGAAGAATAACATCACATTAGGGACCATCACCAAAAACAAAAGATGCAAAAACCACATGAGAGAATTTATTATAAAACTTTGAATTTATATGGTGAAACTGTGGGCACTAAATTACAGCTTTTATACATTTAGTTCTCTTCTTCTACGCATAGTCTGGTTTTACTTTTGAAGTTCTGCACCCATTGTAAGGTCTATGTACAATACCTAACATGTGACGTTGTTTCATGTTATTGATAAAGTTTATTTGAATAACAATCAGCTAGGTAGTTAGCATTCGTTAGCGTTGTCTTTTATTGTCTGACGTTAATGTTCAAATCCTTTAGCATTAAAACTAACAACTGCAACCCTAGTTGAAGCAAGACATCGGTGAGTTATTGAAGTTTAATAAATGTTATGTGTTAGTATCAGCCACACACACACTTAACCTACCTGCAGAAATTACAACCCAATTGTCATTCTGTGTGTTTGGCGTTCGTCTCTTTTTAGGGGCCATGTTGTTGAATTAAACTAAAACTGGTCAGTTTCTGCTGCCGAATCCTTCTCTCGAGCTAAATAATATTCGCAGGTTACAACTGCAGGAAGTAGCTACTTTAGCCTGACAACATGAGCTCAGAAAGGGCGCCTCTCTGCGTTTCCGATTCTTCCATTTTCTGTCAAGTACACGAAAACATTAAAAGTAAACAAAGATCCGCAAGAAATGTCCACTATCTTTCTAAAAATATGTATTTGACGTAAAATAAACGCTTGTTGTTTCGTCATGTTCTCAAAAAATGGCATATAAATATGTTGTTTTATATTTTTATTTTAACCTAATCACCCCTGCTTTTTAACATTTGGTATATTCCGGATTGACGTCAGAGCATCCTGTAGGTTATCCATGCAGCCACTAGATGACGCCCGAGAGCTTTGTTTAAATCTGCCAAAAATGATTGAGGTTTCATTTGCACCGATCTTTTATCGCCCACTTCAACTGATACATCCTTGCTGAYTTGAGTTTTTAGTCACTGCTCTGAGGTCCAGGATGTTTGGTGTTTGGTTGCCCATTGGCTCACTGGCATACAACAGATTGAGGGATCCATCTGTGCTTCAAAAAGAGGACAGCCTCGTTCACTTTCTCTCTCAGGATGTGACACTGTGTGTCCCAGTTGGTTTTCAGTGACTCATTTGTTTTTTGTTTTTGTTTTTTTTTTTTTGTAATTTCTCCCCTCCCTCCTTTCTTTTTGCATTGTGCCTATGGATGCTCAAATGATCTGTAGGAAGGTTGCATGTGTGTGTTTTCAACCTTTTTATTTGACTATAACCAGTTGTTTAGGGGCATTTTTATACATTTTATGGCTTTTAATTTTTCTCTGTGACTCTCAGTCCATTAACAGGTTTTTATTAGGCTCGTTTTAGTAATGAGAAAATGAGATGTTTGTGATCTGTTACTCTACAGGGATTATGAGAGGAAAATTAGGGTCTGCACATGATTCTACAACCTGCTTATTTTCAGTCTCTGATTTTGTGTTTTTTTACCACATTTTTTTCCATACAAAAATGAGTTTTCTTTCCAAGTCTATTTGCCAAAATTTAAGCAACACATGTTCTAAACTCTTTGAACGCTGCATCAGCTCCTCCTTGAAATCAGTGTGATTTATGTTGCTGTGACAAAAAAAAAAAAAAAAGAGCATGGGTGAGATATTGTCTGTGAATTACTTGTTTTATGGCTCTCGAGGGAATCATACACGACAGCCTGTGCAGCTAAATAGAATATTCCATGAAAGCCTTTCTTTCATTTTGGGCTGCTTGAGGGAACGTCTGTGTTTCTGGCGGGCCCGGGAGAACAACAGCGGCCTTTTTAAAAACACTGGACCACAGAAAAGCCCCAAAGAGTTGAGTTGCTCTGTCATCAGCATGCGAGAACAAAGTGGATCTAAATTTAAGTCTATGGTTTGGACCCCCAGTCTGAAGCCTCTGGATTGTCTCTCAAACTTTATTCCATCAATCTTGCATCAAAAAAAAAATCTTTAAAGAAAAATGTCATTCTCTCTACCCAAATGTCCTTCCTCCCTCTATACGTTTATTTATTTATATATAAAAAGTAGCATTCTATATTGCCTGCTGAAATGTTGTAATGACTCGGCTAATTTCACAGCAATTTTTTATTTTTTTCTGTAAAATGATTGAATGAACCTTTAGCTATCTTTTTGGCCACCGAGGTCAATCAGCTGTGGCAGCCATCTTGAATCAGGTTGATTCAAAAGTTGAGTTACAGACATAAAGTGATTATTTTCTGAGGGTTTAATCAAAATCATCATGAGATATTTTGCTACTACAGAAACAAATAGACTATTTCATCATCAACAGCCATTCGTGGTTATTTTTATTTATTATAAATTGATACTATATGGACTTTTTGTTGTTTTTATGAATTAATGAAATGTGTTATATATTTTATGTATTGGCAGAACTATGTTTAGATGTTGCAACTTAGACTTAATTTTGTGTTGCACAAACCACATTTTCATGATGATTAGACAAACACACCTGCTGTTTTTTTAGAGGAAAAGTGTCAAGATCAGTGGGGTTTTTTTCTGTTTTGAATTTTATTTTCATGTTTATTTTATGGTGTTTAGTGTCCATGTATATTTTCTTTGTTGCCTCCCTGTGTTTCCAGCCATTATTGGTATGTTTCAACAGTTAAACTTCGCTCCTCAGTCCTGCCATGCCCACCTACACCTGGTCTTCATTTCATTCATCCTCAGCTGCAGACGCCTCCCCTCCTTAAGGTTTGTTTATTCATCATGCAAGACGTGCGGCTGTGGCCCAGCGATGACGTAATTGCGTTTGTGTCACTGACTGCACTGAGTGTTTATACTTGGAGAAGATGTCGGGGATACATTATAGTAATCCCTCCCTCTGCCCTCCCTCCGCATACGTCAAGCAAGACAAGCGTGATTTTATATTTAAGCTTCTGTAATAAATCTCTTCATTTTCTCTAAAAATTAGGCTAGCGAGGGTGTTTTRTTACCTCGATTTGTGAGTCCGTTGTGTTGGATGTTGTCATGTTTGTTGTTGTCCCCCGGTGTTTAATGTACGTGTCCAGCAAAAAAAAAGGGGGCAAAAAAAGAAAAAACGGAGGAACTGGATTGGTCCCGCCAGGATCCCCGCTCCGAACCTGCATTCTCCGTTTGGTGTTTGTAAACCGGTCACGGAGAGTCCGCCACCGTTTGCGGCAGACAGCCTCCTCTGTTTGCAACGTTTCTGCAATCTCCCTCCATGAATTTTTTTTGCCATTTGGCATTACTTGTACTCCGCAGTAGAGAAGTCATATAGATGTTTGTACCTACGGACCACCTCTGCGAGTTTCTCTTCGAAACTATCCGTGTTTACAAACAAAAACCGGCCTCTGGAAGCGAGTACTGGGTAGCGGAGTGATACAACAAACAAAAACACCCACAAACTTTGAACCAATCACACGGGCCGAGCTGCAACCTCCATGTCTCGGAGCGCTGACTGGGGGCAATGTATCGGACAGCTGTCACCGGGGGATCGCAGCGGGAGTGCAGACGGAAGTTGCGTAACTTTTTTTCACTCAGCGGGGGGTAAAAGACGTGCGACAAGAAGTATAAACCAGCCTTTAGTCCTGGATTATAAGAAATATGCTGATGCATCATGGGTTTCTCTGTATCACTTCTGCATGTCATTAGCTCATTTGTTTGATCAGAGCACATCTTGATTTCTCATAAACAGTTATCCACAACAGGTAAGATATTACTTGTTCATAACCTTTCCACATAAGCCCACTTTAGTAAGATCTGAACTATTCCTTTCAGAGAGAAAAGGGACATTTTTATCCGAGGCTGCTGCCAGGAGAATCTAACTATAACTAGAAATACAACTGATGCTTGGGGCTTTCATGTCGTGCATAAAACCACATAATCATTTTTGAACTTAAAAAATGCAAAAACTCAATTTTTTTGAATAAGGATACTTTGACGTCCTCGCAGCCCATAATCAGAGCAAAACAGATGTGTGGAGAGTTTCCCACTGCAGCAGAAAAGCATTTGAGTCATCATCTGGGATTCCCTTCCTCTCGCTTCCAAATATGGGTGGGATTGTGGGAGAGCGGGAAGAATGTAGAAGGTAGAGGATCCCCCTCCTTCTCCTCCTCCTCCTCTCTTCTCCTCCAAGTGATGTCAGAGAAACAGGCTCGCGCTGACTGGAAATTCACAGGAAGGAATGTGGAGAATGTCACTGAAATGCTGTTCATTCAGTCATGTTTGTAAGATGCCTGTAGTCAACACACTTAATCACACAAACACACTCATGCAGTGTTTCACCAGTCTTCTCACTGGAGAGATGTTTCTTCCCGTAATTCCTCAGATGAAGTTTTTTTTCCCTCCTACCACTGACAGCATGGTGAGTCCTGATTCCCAGCATCCACTGCTCTGCCCTACCCTGGGATAAATGTGGTTTTTTCCCTCGCCATGTGTGGGAATGGTGTAATGGCTTGACCATTAAGTGTTTCGTGTAAAGTGGAGGCCTTTGTGTTTTGAAACAGATGAGTAACAACAAGCAGTCTTCACTCAAATGAATGAGTAAATTTTTCATGGTGATATATCTTAATGAAAAGATAAAAGTCAAGTCTTAACTAGAGGAGCATGTTGAAACTCATTAGGTTCACTGGCAACAGGTCCAGGGGACTGAGAACATTTTAGAAAAGCTGAATATCTGAAGTAAAAATGGGCAGAGGTTCATCAGTCTGAAAAAATCAGATTAAATTAAAAAATTGTTAAATTAGTCCCACTTGTGCTGAACAATCTCTGATGACGTCCAGCCATCTATTATCTTTACCTGCTTCTTCTTTTCCAGGTCACTGCATGGGTCACTGGTGCCGATATCCATTATTTGATTGTTAATGCATTAAAAGACTCTCAGAGTTGCAAACAGAGACCAAATTAAACTGGTTTTCTGACTTTAATCAAAGACATCAGCTCTAACTTCCAAGGTGAATGTGAAACAGTAACCTGCTGGCCGTGGTCGACATCAAAGCCATACCCTGTTTAAAAAAAAAATATCTTTTCAAATTTTGGCATCTAAAATATTTTGCTCAGGAGTTAAGTATTCCTCTTGTTTTACAGTAAGTTGTGTGAATATGTGTGTCCAATCCTGATCCTCGAGGACCACTATCCTGAATGTTTAAGATGCTTCTCTTGTCCAACCTGATTTGAATGATTGGGTGATTAACAGGCTTCTGCGGAACATGCAGAGGTAATTCAATCATTGAATACTGTGTTGCAACAGGTAAACAAATAAAACAGGCAAGATACCGAGAGCCCTTAAGGACCGAGATTGGACTCCATGAGGGCCTTTACTTCTGTCAGTGTGCCCCAGGGYAGCTGTGACTACAATGTAGCTGACCAACATCAGTGTGTGAAAGTGTGTGTGTTACTGCAAGTGTAAAGTGCTTTGGGGTCCGACTGAGCTTGATAAAGCACTACCGTATATAAGTTCAGACCATTTACTATTTTACTGTAAAAAAAAAAAAAGGCTGAGGATATTACAATGAGTTTCAAAATTATCTACTTGGGAATTGTTTGTGTTTTGCTGTCTTGCAGTCTGACATTTAATTAGATTTTTAGATGGATAACAATTAAATTCTAAAAAAACATTTTAGAAGAGGGGTGCTGGATCGAATCCTGACCTTTCTGGGTAGAAAATATGATTCATCTCAATAGTCCAGGTAGAAAATTCTAAAAGAATTGAATTGAAAACCTAATTTTATTTTTTAGATTTTTGGGTAGAGTTTGCATGTTGTCTCCGATCATGCATTGTTTTACTGCTGGTTCCTCCCACAGACCAAAAACATGAATGTTTGGCTAAATCGTAACTCTAAATAGGTGTGAGTGGGAGAGCGGGTGGTTGTTTGTCTCTATGTGTTCCTGTGATGGACTTGCACCCTGTCCAGGGTGTACCCCACCTCTTGCACTGTGACTGCTGGATATGAGGACCAGTGACCTCTATGACCCTGAAAGGAAGAAGCGGGTAAAAAAATAATCAATGGATGGATAATACTTTGATTAAATAAATTAAATGTGTAAAAAATAGTTTTGAATAAGTCTGAAATAACAAAAGAAGAAAAAGTTGCATTTGTATATGTAGTGCTTAGTCTCAAGTCTCATCAGGTTCATCTCTGAGCTTGGTCTATTTAGACACTTACATTTTTGCCCATTCTGCTTCAGCTCCTTCAGGTTGGATGGGCACTGCTTGTGTACAACAATTTTCAAATTATTTTTCTCAGTCTAATTGAGGTCTGGGTTTTGCCTCTTTTTAGTATATTAAGCTGCTTCAGCGTTGTGTTACGGGTCGTTATTCTGTTGGAAAGTGAACCTCCATCACAGAATCAAATCTCTGAAAGACTAACTTGTTTCCATCTAGAACTCATTTATATTTTGCTTCATCCGTCTTCCCTTCAACTCTGACCTGTTTCACAGTCCCTGTTGGTGAAAAAAAAAGTCCCATAACATGATACTGCCGCTTCTATGCTTCCCTGTGGGGATGGTGTTCTAGATTGCCTAAAAACTCAAGTTTGCTCTTATCTGTTAACTTCTTACACATATTTGGAAAACTAATTCTAAACAATGCAGCTTTTTTTGAGGATTTTTTTTCCTGGACAGACACTCCTAAATCTGTAGAAGAGCTGCAGTTCCATCATGGTTCTCTTTGGCCTCCCAGGTGTTTCTCTGATTAATGCCCTCTCTGCCTGGTTTATGAGTTTTGGTGGACAGCCTTTATTGTGCCGGTCATAATGGCATAATCTTTTTCACTTTTCAGTACTACATTCACTGCAGCTCTGTGTGATATTCAGGGTTCCGGTAAGTAACAGCTCCTGAGCACAAACATTAGTGGGGCAGACCTTTTCTAGCCAGACCAAATTTTAAAATTTGCACTACATTTTCTAGAAAAAGACAGGACACCTATAGTTTAATATTTATTTTGTTGCTTTGTTTCGTTGTTGTTGTCGTTTGTTTTGTCTCCCTTCAGCAGGTCAAGACTAGACTTACCATGTTGGATAAAATACCCTCTCTGTTTTTAGCTTTCTGTGTTTGGTTCAAGTCCGTCTGTTCTGATAATTTATCTTCTAGTTTCTGTCTCACAAATAAACTTTTAAACAAAAAATCTTCCCTGTTGGACACATCAGGTTTTTCTGCACATTTATTCCTTCATTAAATCAGATCACATGAGATTTAGCAACAGCAATGAGCTAAAACTAGCAGCATGTGTCCATGGGGCAGACTTATGAAACTATTGAGCTGTTTGCAGTTCCGATCACTGTCAACGGACATTCACATCCCCTGATGAAAGGCAGACCTGTCCCACAACTGCAGATAAGTAAGAAGAGTACAGCATATATTACATTATTACAACAATACAGAATTTTCTAGCAATGGTCCAGACATACAAAGACCTTGTATAAACTTTGACCTTGACCTTACTGGGAGGATGGAAAAAAAAGATGTTGATGGTGCAAATATGTATCAAGTTTTGTTAAGTTATCTTGAGCAGATCAACAGTTATGTGCAGAACAAGAGAAAGTGAAGACTTTACTGGCCATTGCATTTTTGTTCGATTCTAATCTCCCTTYTCTGCTCTATCTCGGTTTTCTCCATTGACATGGATTTCTCCAGTAGAGTTTTAAACTGGCCAATCARCGAACAGGAGTTGTGAACGATGACTTAGATTTTCTGTGCTTTTAGTAGTCTGCCTGTAGTTTAATAACGACAGTGGAGGAAGTCAACGAAGCCATTCAGACTGTGTTGATGAAGCTTCCAAATATTGAGCAATAAAAGTCAGACCAAGAGGAATGTTTAAGACATTTTATTGCTGGCAAAGATGATGTGGATGGTTGTTGACAGTGCATGCAATTTCTGGTAAGCTTCTCAACTTAGCTTCCTTCATGATCGAGCTGGCACACTACATACTTCACAGCCAAACATTAGTGATTGGGTAAAATCAGATCCAGTCGTTTTAAACTTCAACAAAGTCCACGCCTCCAGAAAGCAATCGCTTCTTAATAGCCGAGAGTCTGGCCTCTGTACAAAGCAAAGTAAAGAACAAGATGCTGGTTTTTACCAGGCTGAGACTTTACCATTTTACATCTGCCTTTGACAGGTGAATAAAAAAGGAATGAATCACAAAAAATGTTTGAACTTCAGTTTTAATTTTCCCAAGATAGAACACAGAACAGAAAAATACACGACAAGCTAAGTAATTAGGTAATTTACATCATCAAGTTAAGTACCATTTACCATTTATTTGGAGAAAATACATTAGGGTGAGTG
>NW_013952485.1:1845607-1853198 GCF_001266775.1 Austrofundulus limnaeus | reverse complement strand
TGGTAATCCTGGGGTTGTGATGATGGGGCCCTTGAATATTGTTGCCCAGGGTACAGGGAAGTGTTAATCCGGCCCTGCACCACAGATGTGATATTAAACAACTCTGACTCTGACATCTCTGACTTCTGTGACGGGATGTCCTGTGGAGCAGACTCTCATTTACTTTGTGCTTACAACTGAATATGGCCGCCATTTCTGCTAATGGTTTCACACTAATTGTAGGTCATGAATATGTGCCAAGAAAATTAAGTCTCGGGGAGGAGATTCCAGAGAAACAAATGAGAGCAATCTGGCAAACATAAACATGAACAGATACTGTTTTTAATATCCACTTTATGAAATTTTAAAAATATATACTTTTTCAGCTTTAACCCTTCCCCTGAATGATCACCGATTGTATCCTTCCTTCCATCTCTTCACCTCTTTCCTTTGTCCCGCTCAGCAGACGTCCCACAGTACTTCATCCCCAACCCTAATTRTTGTTTACCAGGATCAATCTCTCTCTCTCACTCAGGCCCTCTTGGTGTCTCCATCAGCGTCTCCCTCTCTCCCAGCGTACGAGGGACCAGAGATGATGTGGTAATTACATCTGCCGGCTGCTGGTCTGCCGCAGACGGCTCCACAAKTTTTTTGCGCTCAGAGAAAAATTAGAGGCTGCTCAGCTCAAGTCCAAGGTTGTAATTAGAATACTAACGTCCCCAACRAATAAAATGTGTTTATTTGTTTATTTATGAGACCCCAGGATTCCAGCACTCTGTCATTCTGTTTTCTAAAGTTGTGTCGTATCAGGGACCCAAATACACAAGAACCCAAGTAGTTAGAAGAAAACACATCTCCAGATGTAGTTTTCATCCTGTGTTGTTAAAAATGTTGCGTTGCAATTTGTTTTCAGTTGGGTATTTTATTTTATTATCTTTGGAAAGGCACTTTTGTGTGGGGGTGGGGTGGGGGAGTGGGGGATACAATGGAATGATCTAAAATAAAGTTTTGTTTTCTTTAAATTACTGAAACATTTCTAACTTTGGAAGAGATCAACTTGACTTGATCAGTCAGCCAGTTTCTTTTCACAGCAAATAACTTGTATCACACAAGTTTTTTTAAAAGCATTTGACAAAATGTAATTTCTTCCTTATAAGTTTATATGTGTTTTTCTGAAGTTTGTCCTCATCTATGTTTTATTTCCAAATCAGAGCAAGATTTCAGGTCCAGGTTGTGTCATTATATTTTTTTCGCTGTGACACATCTGAAAAGTGTGATGCTTCTTAAAAAAATGCTGACCTCACAGGAAACAAGATCRTATCCCCAGGGTTTCTCAGTTGTTCATTGAAATTTATCTTTCATTGACTAATACAAACTAAAATTAGAGACTCACTCGCTTAATGTAATAAACCRGAGTGGGGTTCTAAGTAAAAGTTATGAACTAATAGACTTTCCTGTCTGTTGTAGATTAACGGAGCATGAATGGATCAACAAGCTAACAGCAAGTGTGAACAGAACAAAGACCAAAATGGATCAATGCTGCCTTCATACAACTTGAATATCTCACTTTTTCTTTTAAACACATCTAGTGACAGTAGAAGTTAGCTGTAGCATTTGCCAGACTGTAAAATAAGAAACTGTTCTTTTTGTCCAAATTGGTAAAATAAAGGTTAAATAAAATAAACTTTAGGTGCAGGTACAGTTTTTCACTATTCCTAAAACACATTTCACATAACATTCTTCAGTTTTCCCAAAACTCTAAACACAAAACACTTTTCTTAAGCTACAAACACCTCAAATTCTCTTCTCAAAACCCAAACTTTCACACCATAACAGTTGCTCACATGCTGCAAAACTGTAAATACTACKRCACATCATTCACACTWTAACAGAAAACTGAAAACACAACATCAGGGTGAGACTGTGATAAAGTGAAGATTCAACTCAATCTGCAGGCTTCCTTAGATTGTCCTAAAATTACGTTCATTGTGACTTAGCGTTATATAAATAAATTGAACTGAATTATGTTGTATTTTTATTACAAAACTACACCATAATCATTGGGCAGCATCACATTGTTGATCTGGGTCGGGTCTTCCAGAACTCTGTCTATGGGGTCAAGCTGAACTTATAAATGTTCTCAAAGTTGACATCGTCTGACATTCTCAGAGTGATTGTACTATTCTCCCAAACTGTATCCAATGACGGCTTCTTGCATATGATAACCCTCCCACCCCACTTAGCATTCTTTCCAATCTTGAGAGAGAAAAAAACATGCATTTTACAGTACAAAATAATTCATTTACTCGTTTAAAAAAATACATTCCATAGAATCATTAATGGACATGTTTTACAATCTACAGTAGCCTATTTATGGATACCTAAACCTATTCCTCTATACTGTAAATAATTACTGTTGTGACCAACACAGTAAACACAGTACCTTTGTGTTCTCTGAATGCAGGTATTGATGATCACTGAGAACCTGTTTGGATGGACCTTTTGTCCTGCTTTTTTTGTTGGCATGCTGTAGACAATGAAACGGTCAATAACTGTTCTCATCTTGTTCATAATGATGGTGTATGGTRGTCTTGCTCTCCCTTCATTCCCCCACATGGGTGGAATGCTCTAAGTAGAGTTTGTTATAGTTTCTGAGATCTGGCTGCGCAGAAATGTTGGTTTTACAGAGTTAAACATGCCTGGCTATGTATTTTCCAGACAGGATAAAATGTCCWGTGGTGGAGGAGTTGGCATTGTTGTGAAAGATCATTTTCAGTGCACTGTTCTCCTATCAAAGTCTATACCCAAACAATTTGCGGGGGGACTTGTTTGCATAGAGGTTTAAGAAACATTTCTCTGGATCTAACAGAGGTGCAGCTGTCACTTTAAACACACTATGCAGGCCTACAAGCCAATCAGAAACAGTGGGAGCGGGACTTGAGACTTTGATTCAGACCCAGCAGAAGAWGTTTGAGCGGTGCTAAACATAAAGTTTGAAAAAAATAGAGACAATATTGAAGTAGATCTCTATGTTTTCTCTGCTTGATGCATGCCAAATATTTGACCCATCTCAAACAGACTGACATCTTTTCCACGACCATGTGTGGTTTCTACATGGTTGTTTAAGAAACGGGAAGCACTTCATTGCACCAGCTGGGATTAAATAACTTGTTGCCAGCTGAAATATAATTGCCCATGCAATAATTATTCATGTTCCTATGTATTTGCTTATTTAAATCCAGGTGATGACTTTTTGGCCAGGCAGTGTACATACTTACATACATATATACAAATATAAAGTAAATAATACATTCATTGTGTAAAACAGTTGTCCTTTAGTCTGTGTTTTAAAATATGAAATTAAAGCAAAATGTTGAAATGCATTGTATTTTTATAAAAGTTCCAAGCATTTGCAGCAGCACAACAGAAAGACATAAGGCCAAAAGAAGACTTRTGAATTTTAAATTTAATAAGTTGGGAGGAACAAGTATTGTTTCTAGAGGGGGATTCTTGTTGTAGTAACTGATTTAAGGAAGTGAAAGACCTAGTAGAGTTTTATAAATGAACAAGAGCCAGTGGGTATTACGACAAGACTGCAAAGAAAGCCAATTAACCCGAGAGTACAACAGTGTTGTGTTTTACAAAATAAGGGACATTGGTAATAAATCAAATGGAAGAATGATTTATTGTATCCAAYTTTTTGAAGACTTCCTTTGCAACCACGGTGATAAGTTATGTCATCACAATTAAATAAAGGAAGGATGCACATTTCAACAATAACTCTTTTAGTTGAAGATGTAAAAGATGGGAAGTATCTGTCCAGGAAGGCAAGGTTTGCATTGACTTTAGTTTGCAGCATAATGTGGTGATAAAAGGACAATGAACTATCTAACCAGATTCCCAAGTAAGTATACTCTGTGCACTGCTCAAAGACCAAGCATGGATTTGCATTTTTCTTACAGTTAAACCAGAGAACTTTTGTTTTCTTAGCATTCAAGGATCATTTGAAATTTGAAGAAGCATTTTGAATGTCCAAGACAGTTTGTTTTGGAGATTGTTTTATGAGATRGACCAAAAGCAAAGAAAATGATGTCATCAGCATATACAGTAAGTGTACAGCATCAGCTTGGAGAATATCATTATTGGAAAACAGAGTGGGGCCAAGGATGGATCCCTGTGGCACACCTTTGGAAACATGAAGAAACTGAGATTTTTCAATCTTTATTCACCTGCTGTACTCTGTCTGGCAGGTAGTTAGGATACCATTGTCACATTTCACGTTCCTTGTCACCTGCCACGCCTACCTGCTATGTCTCAGTCTCTGCTCGCTGCCATTCTGCCACGCCCACCTGATTTCAGCAGTACTCAAGTTTAGGAGTCTCATCTGTTTTCTGCTCCATATACGCTCCCTTCCACACACCTGGGGTCTCATTTATAAAGGATTGCGTGGAAACCATACTAAAAGTGAACGTACGGCCAAAAGGCGGAAATGGCGTACACCAAAAAAAAWTTCAGATTTATAAAACCGTGCGTACGCATGTTTCTGCGCATCTTTCCTTTATAAATCACAGCCGCACGTCAGAGTTTGTGCACGAGGTCCCTCCTCCAGTTCTACCCTCTACACACCCACACTCAACCATAAACAGTCAATGCAAAGTACCTCATGAATGTTAAGATGTATTTAAATCAGTCAGCTGATCAATGTCAACAAAAGTGATTGGTTCAGACACGCTCCGTCGTGCGTCTGGAGGTTGACAGGTGCTGACTGACAGCTGCTCATGTTAACAGAATGTCTGTAATTGACAGATTTTCCCTCATTTTGCTTTAGAGTAATCTAACGATATTTATAAAAAAAAAAACCTCAGCTTCAAATTAATTTTCCATCAGAGCCTGCAGGATGATAAAAACAATAAAAATAAAATTAAATGTCAGATAAAATTAGAAATAAGTTCACTGCTCTTCTCCTCGTCCTCTCCCCCTCCTGCCTGCTCTGTTATCTGCGGCAGACACTCCCGCCCCACGCGCGCGTACACACACACGCACCCCCCCCCACCCCCGCTCGTGACAAACACTGACTTTAAACGTGAAGTTTTATAACATCCACACTGGCGAGGTGGATGCGCCCTGCGCATGTGTCCAAAGCGTGACTTTTGCTGTCCTGCTGTTTTTGTCGGGGAGGGGTCTGTGGGTCAGGGAGGGGTCTGTGGGTCAGGGTCGCACACGGGAACTTTTATTTTAGATTTATTTTGTTTTTATTATTTCAAAGGTCCACATGGCTCAGCAGCAGAAGCATAAATATTACTGTTAAGAAAGCTGATGATAAAGTTGAGTAAAAATCTAAGTCTGATGAAGTGAAATTAAATCTCTGACAGTGATCATTACACAGTGTGGCTCTAATTCCTCACTTCACCGTCTGTGTCGCAGTTTCACGTCTCCAAACTGAGTGTACGCATGGGTCAGAGCTGGCGTGAGGCACCGCACATTTTCACGTCAAGTTTGGATTTTATAATCACAACCTTGGCGTACAAAGTGGCGTACGCAAGTTTCTGGGCTCAAATTGTGCATACGCCAGTTTTGTAAATCCGACCCCAAGTCTCTGACAGATTATTGAACACTTCTTGTCAGTAGATGTCCTGCTTTTCCTCAATGTCCATGCCTGTCACAGTTATAACCCCACACTTGTTTCATGTTTCACCTGATCTGCTCGCTCCATGCCTGGCTCTGTTTGCTTTTCTGACTTCTGGACTCCAACCTGCCCACTGGACCTCGTACTCACGATCACCATTTGGGTTTGTCTTCTGCTCTCCTGTGCATGACCCTCACATTATCCCTGGTTCCATGAATTAAGCCTGCTCCTGTTTTGGACCGTCTTTCAGGATTAAAGGCCTTACTCTTCAGCTGCTTGCCCACCACTTAGTGTGATGTCACTATTAGCACTGTGAGTGTCTTGTTAAACATCAGAGAAGATATTGGTGCTTTCTGAGCTCTCCACATCTGCCTGAGAAGGTTAGTGAACTGTTTATTTTGTCTCTGCATTTCTACAGAGTTAAACAGTCACTTACCTGTTCTCTCCTTTTTAGAGTAAACCTGCCTGAAGTCCACCAGTTGTCTGATTTTAATAATTCTTTTAAAATGTCTTCTGTGTCTGGCTATATGTCTGAATCCAGAATCCTGACCTTGTCATCTACATTAAAAACTGATTGGAAATCCCAACGTTCACAAGTCTTTTGATTAAAATTGAATGAATCAACGCATCAAAAGCTTTTGCTAAATCTATAATGTCTGGATTGTCAGATTGTGGAGGAGATGTGTTTGCCTCAAGATAGCATCTGTCTCTCCAGAACCTTGGATGCAATGCATAAAATAGAGATAGGTCCATTAACAATTCAGATCAGAGGAATCATCCCCTTTGAAAGCTGGGTGCACCATTGTGGATTTCTATACAATTGGTATTTCACCAATATGGATGGACATGTTAAAAAATATTTGCAGTATACTTTTCCCATAGTAAAATTTAAACACTTTTAAAAGTAAAATTTCAGACATTTCCAGCACCAAACTTAGAAGCAGTCTGTGTCTCTGTGCTCCATTCCTTCATTGAGCTTTATTACCACAACACACACAGCATTCCCTTTGTGAAGGGAGCCTATCAACAAGCTAAAATTCTGTGCAACTGATTAAAATCCTGGAAGTTATTGTATTAATTTGTAACAGACATACCAGCAGGAGCCCAAAACACATCAGAGGAACAGCACGCATGACTGAACATCGCTCAATTAAACCTTTAGCTAACTACCTTTACTAGCATTTTCAATTTAAAAAAATGTTGTTGCACATTTTAAAAAAATACAGTATATGACATAAAACCTTAGCTCAGTCTATCCTTCAATCAATTTGCAATTTACCTGCAAAGTTGTAAGTCAGCTTAAATTAAAAGATTTCCTCCCACTTTATTTGCATCATGACTCCAGAGCTCAGACTCTCCCATCACAAACAAGTGCAGGTCCTTCTTGCATGTCTTGTAGGAAGCTACAGAAGGATCCGGTCCTCATTTCAACTACTGTTTTTTGTGTCTAGTGTTTTCGAGCAAGTGGTCATTAAAATGGCACCTGCCTGGCATACTGTTTTCTCATGGACTCATGACTAGCCAGCAAGACAGTTATGTACTCAAAGTAGGTCTGCTTCATACGTATGCCAGAGGACTCCAACAGTTCAGCAGCTGGTCCTTCCATCAGCTGATCTCTACAGATAATACATGCCAGTATTACGAAAAGGGGCAAACCCACTCTGAGTGGCAGCGAGTCTTTCAGAGATTTCAATAATTGCAAAATGATCACTCGCTATGAAAAAAAAACCTGAGCCTGAACCTTTTCCCCCCACCCCCAGACACACACCCTCACAATCCCAACTTCTGTCTGCATATACATTGATAGTATATTATTACAAAAATATATGTCAAAGGCAGATTTCCATCAATCAAGTGCATTAAAAAATGCACTTTTAAGTTACTGTGTACTGAGCAAAGGATTCTCTGTGATACATACATACAGTACATACATACATACATACATACATACATACATACATACATACATACATACATACATACATA
>NW_013952485.1:1843631-1844948 GCF_001266775.1 Austrofundulus limnaeus | reverse complement strand
GTGTGTGTGTGTGTGTGTGTGTGTGTGTGTGTGTATATGTATATTTCTCAGTTTGAGAAAAATTGATATCACGACACCCCTAATTTAAACTCTGTTTCACTAAACTGAAGCCATTCAAAGAGAACAGGTACAATATTGGTCAAATAATTCTTACAGATTCTAAAATATCTTTGTTGTTTTACTTTGATGAGATTGTTTCAGTACCTGGATTCATGAGACAACTGACAGAAACTGTTGTTCTCCATAGATGTGAGTCTACTGCACTGTAATACGACTTGTTTTTTTTTTTTCAGCCCTTTCCCACTTATTGATACAACTCTGTGAGCTACAGCTGGCCACTTTTGGTTTAGTTGGTCACTCATTATTTTTGGCACCAACTTTTCTCTCTGGGGCGGAATACACAGAAACACACAGGAAAAATAAAAAGTGTTGCAGGCAGGCAGAAGGACTACACAGCAGATACATGTACTGAATGGCTCAGAGCCCAACATGTGGCCTTTAACTTACCTCAGATGATGGATTTATCCTGGCTGCTTTATAAAATAACTACCCAGTCTTTTAGTAAAATTGTTCCCTTGATGGATCTATRCTTTGATATTGGATCTGTCATTTTTTTTTACAAAATGGGAAAGACTCGCTCCGAAGAATGTCACATTAGTGCAGCATTGACATTTTTGACAATCAATAAACACATTGCCGTTTTATACACAATCGATTCACCTCGTGAAACTCTTTGTGTCAGCAAATATTTGTATTGAATGAATAAGTGTTTGTTACTTTGCTAATTATTTATGASCAGAAATTTCAAAAACCTTTTGAGACTTGGGCAAATTTCTGGCAAATTATTTTATTTGCCAACCTCATTACAGCCAAGTGTGAACAAGAAGTTTAAATGGACTGTTTGGCTCTCTTCGCTGGACACTGTTAGTGGAGCTGGGCACTTTGATTTCAATGGTAAAACAGGTTATTACTCTCCAGACTGGACCTGGTCTAATGGTCTGCATTGTGTCCTTGGCTTTTCAGAGATGAGAATTTTGGCACGAGCCGCCCAAGCGTAATGTAATCGAAAAAGGCAAGACCGTGAATCTGGCGGTGTGATGTCATCACAATGAGACACTGGTGTAATATCATGATCATGAGGTAATGGCGGGAAGGGTGTGTGAGTTTATGACTTTGGCACACACTCAGTTTACTGTCAGTCGACTGCGACAAGGTCCTAATGAGAATGGATGGCCTGCCTCAAGTGATCCATGTGTGTGTGTGTGTGTGTGTGTGTGTGTGTGTGTGTGTGTGTGTGTGTGTGTGTGTGTGTGTGTG
>NW_013952485.1:1833146-1843086 GCF_001266775.1 Austrofundulus limnaeus | reverse complement strand
ATTACTGTATACTTATTAATATATATTTTTAGAGGTAAGGTCAGAAAGATGAACTCATAAAGCTCCATTACATCATTCATTACCTTGMGGGGTTTCTTGAATGTTGATTGAAATTTTTCTTTCATTGACTAATACCAGCTTAAAATAGATGAGCTCACTTCCCTTAAAGCTACAGTCCAGATCTTTTTAGTGAGCATCTGTGGGAAAATATAAGCATTTATTATTTTACTTGTTGTAGATAAGCTTTCAGAAACTTCAGTTTGGAGAAAAAGAGTTTAATTCTGCATCAGTGAGCTAACATCTGGTCTGAACATGGGCAAGAAGGTTAATCTCAAAAATCTTGAGGTTGATTACAAAAATAATGCTGATTTAGATCATAGTTAATTTCACATTACACAGTTATTCTGGCATTTATGAAATAAATTTTTGAAGTATCTCAGGCAGGCTGAAAGAGAAGTGTTACAGATAGATCCTTCTTCYGAGTGCTAATAAATAACCACCATCATGTGACCCAAAATCTAATTTGCTCTGAAAGTATATAAAACAGCACTGGCAGAAATAACTATATACAGTATATTACAGCTTAAAGTTGTCTCAATCCGCTCAGATTAGCTCTTAGTTTATCAATCCAGTCGGAATTAAACTCTATTTCTCCACRCTGTATTCGATCATAGAGCAGTCTACGAGATTTTTCATAACATTCCTTTAAAAAAGTTACTAACCACTGACTTTACCTAATCTTTTCCCCAATAATCAGAACCCATTCATTACATATTTTGCTTTTCCAGACTTTCTTGAGAACAAGACACCAGTTTCAGTACAGTAATCTGATGAGCTTTTGATAAACTGGTTCCCTGCAGGGAGTACACAACTTCCTCAAGAGATATGAGCATGTACATAAAATAAGTGAACAACGTGACAATGAACACAGGCATAAAATCAGCAGCTTCAACCAGTGTCAGTGAATGTGGGTATAGGTGGGCAGGAAGTCAGAAATAAGGCATTAACTGTTAATAATCTACATACTTGGAAACTTTGATTTACCTTACCAAAAAGCAGTACTGTGTTTTTAAGTATACTAATTTTAAACTTAAAAGAAGAGAGTACTTATCAGAGATACAGTATGTGTTACCTGGCTTATATTAATAATATACTTAAAGTGTACTTGCCAAATTAATAAAAGTACAATTGGGAAAATATACTTTACTATACTTTAGTGTACTTAATGACATGCATTGAGATATACTTCTTTTTGGAAGGATTGTTTTGTCTTAGGGTTAGGATCAACATACTGTTGACCTAATTTTGTACGTTTCACTCTTTTAGGAATGAATTTTAATTTTTAATTCTTTATTTTTAGTCATAGTTTTTGTGTGTTGTCTAGAACTTTGCTGCCACAATAATAATGCATTTATCTGTTTAAAAAATAACTATTTTATTCTGTATAAAAATGACTCAAATAACAAAATGAAATACCTTTTTCCAAATAAAACAAATCAAACAAATCTAAACAAAAGCCTCTCCTTTGTCACCTAAAATAATCAGCCTTTATAATAAACATAATAAATTGCAAATACTTTAAAAACATTAAATCCAGCTTTATTCTTATATTTAATTTCATTTGCTTAAGATGATTTTAATAATGAAATATCAGCCCTGTATCTGTACCAGCCCTTTAAATAAACAGATTGGTAACGCTTTTTTAAAATTTTTTACTCTGTGATTTCTTACTACCTAATTGGCGACTAAATTTGACACGGCTCAGTCTGCAGCGATGACCCACTGTTTTACCGTCCATTACGGGGAGCAAGAAGTGAACGCGTGACCTCACCCAGGCAATCGCATGTGCCAAAGTCACCCTGTAGGAATGACATCATGGGCAATGATGTCATCCCAGGATTCCAGACCCTCTCCCAGTCCCGCTTAAATGTAGAGCCACACACACACACACACACACACACACACACACACACACACACACACACACACACACACATGCACACGCACACATACACACAGACCAGCATGCATACACACAGAGACAGAAACCTCACCCAAGCATGAGTCGTGATATAAACAAGATAAACACACAACAGATGCGATAAGGATGTAATTTGGCCTCAGAACAAATAAAAAAAAATCTGCAGAACCAAAAGTGGCTAATAATAATAATCTTCAAGGATTCTGACAAAAAGCAGGCAGCCAATTTTAACATTTTGTTGTGCTGGAAGGAAAAAAACAGCTTTTGATTTAATTTTTTGATGTAATTTTTTTAATGTTCTGTTCAATAATCCATGAAAAGTAAAAACAAATAAAAGCTTTAATTAGCAGTAAGTTAAGAAATTTGGAAGGAGCAATAAAAACCATGTGCTTCAAATATTTAAAGATTTAAATTAATTTAAAAAACACATTTAAACTGTGCAGACACTAATATTTTTTTTTCTTAAACAGTTGTGCAATTGACCACAGACTGAATTGAATATTTAAACAATTCGGATCACAGCTGTGAACTGAGATTAAACTAACCTGCTTCTTGCACTTTCCCTTGCACCCCCCCCCCCCCGGCGCTGTACCCAGTACGTGGCTAATTTGAAGCATGTGGCGGCAAATTGGAAACACCGAGCTTTTTAGACTGTGGACGTTTCTTTTGCACATGCTAATTTCTCCCAGGAGATCCCATCAGATGAAATGACCCAAACCATGTCAGCGTTGGGGCGACGTTTGGGCCATCGGGGGCGAAGGGTGGGCAACGGGTGGGGCAGAGGGTTTACGAAGGGTGGATGGAGATTATCTGAAAGGCCAGAAAAGATTGTGTTAATAAGAGTGTGTACTGCTAATGCTCTCTTCCCTCTTTTGGTTTCTTCATCTTAATTGATCATGAGCTCAAACACACCTCCCACGCACAGGTGGAAACTCTTAGTGCTTTACCTCCTGTTCAAGGGCATGATCCAAATAAGACAACAGGTGCATACCAGGCAGGAGTGCACAAGTGCTCATGTGAATTCTTCTGAAAGATGTGAGTAGAGGAAAAGCAGATAAACGCACAGAGAAAAAAAGGGTTTGGCTGTAGCAATGGTCTCAGTTTGGGTGAATTCCTGCATGGTCAGCCACCTCAACACTGTATTAACTTAAGCTTGCACCAATCTGCCATACAGAATAAAATTATGTCCTCATTTTTTTTGAAACCTTTTTGAAAATAATAGTGTTTGTTGAAATAATATGGTGTGGTAGGGCCAAAATTAATACTATTGTGCAACCAACGGTTGCTTTATCCTTGTAGCACCAGACTATRTCTATTCCTAAGCCAGCTACTGATCCGTAAATCTATATTTTATTAATCAGAATATACATAATATTAAAACTGTTTTCAGAATATAATTTAGCACACCTTTATAATTAAGTATGGAAAGTATTATTATTTTCAATAATTTTTCCTAAATCAAGCTCGTTAACCAGTAATCCAGAAGTCTATCATTTAGCGCATGCGCAAATGAGCTGRTAGTACGGATCGTGCTTCCAGAACAGATCAGAGAGTGACAACCATCTGAATTGCATCCAAATTCAGAGGTCGGTTCCTCTGAAGGCCGAATTTGTCGACTGCAAACGTCACAGTGCCACGCCGGAGGCTGTTCAAATCCAAAGACTACTCTGATGTGGCCGACAAACGCATCCTTCTTTTGCCCCGATTTGAAGAACTAGTAAAATGGATCCTTTTCAGTCCACCACATCCCATAATGCATTGCGGGCCAACCAGAGATTTTTCTTCTGCTAGTAATGGTGGACGAAGCGAGAGAAAGGAAAACAGTTTTAACTTTTCTGCTGTTTCTGCTGCACGCTAACAAAGCTAGCAAGTAAAAGTCATGGCTGTCTCTTAGGGAGTCAGTCCTTCGGAGGACCCAGCCTCTGAATTTGGACACAGACTTAGCAGCTGCATTTGCCCTTGTCTATTGGTCGACTGTAGTGTTTTTTGTTTTGTTTTTTTCTCTTTAGCTGAATTATTAGTAAAGCCAGAACTATCAAGTTGGGAATTTTTAGAGAAAGTTTAGTTTAAAGAGAGAGTTTTCTTTATTCAAAACAGTTTGTGTCTAATAAAGTAGGTGCAGCCATGCTAGTCGCTAGCCTCTCCAGTGTTAATGCCAGCTTATCCATGTTAGTAGCTAGCCTCTCTGATGTTAACTCAAATTAAAAGTCCCCTTCTCATTTTCCAGCGCCGGCATTTCAGTTGATGCCTATTAATCAGATCAATAGCTGGCTTAGGAATAGATGTACCCTCCAGCTACAAGGATGTATAATCACTGATTGCGCAATAGTCTTAATTTTGGCCCTCATACTGCTCCATAAAATAAAGCATCAAAAGTTGACCTTATTTTTTGCATCATGAAGTTTTATTTGTAACATGCAAACAAACATTTACAAGAAAAAACAAAAAATACATTTGAAAAAAATTCTTTTGATGATATGACTGGTTTTGACCGTATGGTGTAGAGCAGTGTTTCCCAAAGTTGGGGTCGGGACCCAAAGTGGGGTCCCAAAACATCAATGTGGGGTCCTGAAAATTTTTTCTGAATTAATGACATTTTTGCCATAGTTGTTACAAATGAGTGAGGTTAGTGTATTTAAAATGGATAAATGTAGTATAAAAATATCGTTACTATGCCCATGTTTAGTTGACCTGATACAAATATTTATCATCCAAAAATAGTTAGGGGCTCAGGTCTCTGATACTGTTTTGTACTATGTTGTGGGTCAAAAGCTGAAAAGTTTGGGAACCACTGCACTTTGGTTCCCAAAGTTGGGCTTGGGACCCAATTATGGGTCATGAAGCACCTTGGATAATCTCCAGAAATCAATTTAAAGGGTAATAAAATAATTGCTGATGCAATATTTTCCCTGTAATTATTACAAAAACACAAAATAAGTAAAAAAATAAGTATTCATATTTGTGTATAAGCTGTTTAGATTGTCAAAAAGCCTGTGTTTTTAGGGTTATCAACAAAGCTCATGTACTCAGACCAGTAATATTTGGGGTCACAAGTTTTTGCCGTGGATATTTTGTGGGTCAGAAGATAAAAAGTTTGGGAACCACTGGTGTAAAGTGTAAGAACTTGATATGTCCTCACAATCCTGTTCTCTGACCATTTTTTAATAACCTTTGAGTTTACATTAGCTAACTTTATAGCTACTGAGAGTAAATTTCACTAAAGTAGATGTTTATCAGAGAGCGCCGTAGCTAAATTTAAAGAATCTCTTCGATCTTTATTTTCCTCTGTCTTACAGAATAATGAAACAGAAAACAGTAACTAAGATGGTCTTGTTGATAATATTACAACTTTAAAGCAAATCTCTCTTGATGAAATTGCTCCACTAAAAAAAGAAAGTTATTGGAGGAAGCTGACTCCTTGGGTTTAATTCAGAGTTACATTCTTTAAAACAGATGTCTAGAAAACTAGAGATAAAATGGTGTAACATAGAAGAATCTTATTTAACCTGGAGAAACAGCATGCTAACATATAAGAAAGCCCTTCGTAAAGCTAGAACTGTTTTTATTATTCATCTTTAATAGAAGAGAATAAAAACAATCCTAGGTTTCTGTTCAGTACTATAGCTAGACTAATGAAAAGTCCTATCTCTGTTGAGCCATGTACCCCTATTATCAGATTTACGGGTGGAGGTCAACATGAGCAGTACCAGAGGCAAACAGAGACGGAGACGAGGTATACAAAAAGGTATGTGATTTTATTTTTACAGGTGCGGGAGGGGTCTGGGGTCTGGACCTGGAACAGAATGATTGCAGAGGTGAGTATTTGAGATTCTTCCAGTAATGGTCTTAAGCAGGTAAGTAAAACAAGTGAGTTCTTACGGGCTGGGGAAGGAGATGAGGCGTGGAGGAGTTGGTCCAAAAAGGTGAGGATCCAGAGGTGAGTATTTACAGGTGAGTTGATATTTACAATGATACGTGGGAGGCAGCGCATGAGATTCTGGTGAGAGGCTCTGAGTCCAAGGCGGCTGGCAAAACATGCTGGAATTGCTTTCTGCAAACAGGTAAATACAAAAACACAGGTAATACAAAAACTCGTGGAGAGAGTAACAAGCAGCAGGCTGAGCTCATACCAAACATGAGGTGATGCTTCAGCGATGAGTTGATCTTCAGCACTGCCTTAAGAAGCCTGGAGGTGATGAGCCAAATCGCATGCAGGTGTGGGTAATCAGTGCTGCAACCAATCATGGAGGCAGGGGGTGGAAACACCAAAATGCCTCACCTATAACTTTAAGTAGTGATGATTTCATGAGATTCTTTATAGATAAAATAATTTTAATAAGGAATAAAATTCATGCCACATATCCTGCTTCTGTCTCTGATTTTCTGTCAGATGAGAAAGCTTTACTGTCTCTAGAACCTGATTTTTGTTTGGACAGTTTTTGTCCTGTTGAGCTCTCTGAATTATCTAAAATAATAGCTTCATCCAAACCATCAACATGTCTGCTAGATCCCATCACAACCAGACTGTTCAAATAAGCATTTCCCTTAATTMCCTTAATAATCTTTATTTTAGATGTACTTAATTTATCTCTAATGAATGTGCCGCAGAGCTTTAAGGTTGCTGTAATTAAACCTTTACTAAAGAAACCTGATCTTGATTCAGGAGTTCTGGCCAACTATAGACCTACAGTATATCTAATCACCCATTCATCGCAAACATTCTTGAGAAAATAGTTTCAAATCAACTACATGAACATCTGGATAGAAATAATCTAAATGAGGCGTTTCAGTCAGGGTTTAGAGCTCATCATAGCACAGAAACAGCACTGGTGAAAGTTACTAATGATATTCTCATGGCCTCAGACAGTGGACTTGTGTCCATTCTTGTCCTGTTAGATCTCAGTGCTGCATTTGATACAATCGATCACAATATTTTATTAAGTAGACTTGAACTTGATATTGGGATTACAGGAACAGTTGTAAAATGGTTTGAGTTAACTTAATTGATAGATTTCAGTTTGTTAATGTTAATAATGAATCTTCTTACACCAAAGTTAGTCATGGAGTTCCTCAGGGTTCAGTGCTTGGACCAATCCTCTTCACTTTATACAGTATATGCTTCCATTAGGTAACGTTATTAAACAGCATGTGATAAATTTCCATTGTTATGCTGATGATACTCAGTTATATTTATCCACGAAACCTGATGAATCCAACCAGTTACTTAAACTACAAGCATGTCTTACAGACATAAAAAACATTGATAACTCTTAACTTTCTGCTTCTAAACTCAGATAAGACAGAGGTTATGGTTTTTGGACCTGAACATCTTAGGGATCAACTTTGAAGCCTTTCACCTCCTCTGGATGGCATTAATCTGGCCTCCAGTTCTAATGTAAAGAAGCTTGGTGTTATTTTTAATCAGGATATGTCTTTTAACCCCCTCATTAACAATGTTACCAGGACTGCCTTCTTCCACCTGCATAATCTCACTAAAATTAGAAACATTTTGTCCAAAGATGACGCGGAAAAACTGATTCATGCATTTTTCATGTCTAGACTGGATTACTGTAATTCTTTATCATCCAGGCATCCAAAAAAACAAAGAAGTCTTCAGTTAATCCAAAATGCTGCCTACTAGAGTTTTAATGAGAGTTGGAAGGAGAGATCATATTTCTCCAGTTTTAGCTTCTCTCCACTGACTCCCTGTCAAATTCAGAATAGAATTTAAAATATTACTCCTAACATTCAAAGCTCTTTACAACCAAGCTCCATCATATATTAAACATGTTATTGTTCCATACTTTCCAAACAGAGCCCTTCGCTCTCAGACTGCAGGTTTACTTGTGGTTCCTGGAGTTTCTAAAAGTAGAATGGGAGGCAGAGCTTTCAGTTATCAAGCTCCTCTCTTGTGGAACCAACTTCCAGTTTCTGTCCGCGAGGCTGACCCTCCGTATACTTTTAAGATTAGACTGAAGACTTTCCTTTTTCATAAATCCTACAGTTAGACTTAGGTTTCCTGAATTATTCTTCATTTCTGCTGCTATAGACTTAGACTGCTGGAGCACAAACTGAGCACATTTCCTCACTCTGCTGCTGTCTTTAGTCTCTCTTCTTTACATGTTTATTGTAATTATTTCTATCAACAACATGTTTTTTTTGTCTCTTCCAGAAAAAGGTGCACCTGGACCAGTCCTGAACCAGTTCTTCTGTGTTTACCTGTGTCTCTTTCCTGTCCCTCAACCAGCCAGTCGAGGCAGAGGGCCGCCTGTCCTGAGCCTGGTTCTGCTGGAGGTTTCTTCCTGATTAGCAGGGAGTTTTTCCTCTCCACTGTTTGCTCAGGATGGGAGACTGTGATAAAGTGATTCAACGCAGCCTGCTGGTTTCTTCTTTAGATTATTCTTTTTATGTACAGTGCCCTGAGACAACATTTGTTGTGACTTGGCTCTATATAAATAAACTGAATTGAACTGAATTGAATTGAATTGAATTAAATTGAATTGAATTGATGTTACATCAAATGTCTCTAACCAGTGACATATGTAAGAGTTAAAAATAATTTATTTAATTCTCTCTTTGCATTAAATGAGACATACTGTACTTTTAAACCCTTTTTTTTTTTACAAGTAAATCATTCAGTTGGGTATATGGTGGAATTGCAATGCTTTGGTCTGAATTCCTCCTTATTGTAACGCCACAAGCCCCTCTTTCACCACTTTTCTGAGGTGTGTCTCAAAGCAACTGTCTATTTAAAGTCAACTTCAACCCCTCACCCCACCCCTCCCCTGGCTTCCATACTGGTCCAATCTAATTTGATAGAGGGATTTACCACCAATTAAAATATGTCAACATGGACAAACATGTCAATCCAGCCGTACATGTTGGAACCAGAGTCAGAGGAGAATGAAGACAATGAAATTGTGGCTGGTAAGCCCAGACTATATTTGGCAGTTCCGTTACAAATATTTTGATGTAATAGTTCAGAAAACATTATAGAAAATAGAGAAAACTGAAGGGAACAGTTATACATGAGTCACACGCACATTCACACACTGATGGTGACAAGCTACACTAGACTGACTGAGGCGAGGCTGCCATGCACTGGTGCCGGATTCTCTGACCACCACCAGCAGCCAAGGTGGGTTAAGTGTCTTGCTCAAAGACATGACAACTAAGATGGATGGAGAGTGAGATTGAACCGACAACCCACTGGTTACAGGACTACTCCTCTAACCACCAGCCCCAGCCGCCCCAGGAAATATGACCATCTGTGACCAGATGGGGGCTGCTGATAAGYTCAGGGTGGCACACCAAAACCAAATGTTTTTTATGATGTTTCATAAGGCTTATATAAAATAAAACACTGTGTTGTGGGAGTTAGGGAATCACCTTCAAATACAGGCTTACTTCATTTCTTTATTTTAAAGTTAACMTCTGAAGAATCACTGCTCACTTCATTAAATGAGATCCTGCAGTCTCATAAGAATATTGACTTTCTACATCATATTTTAATCAGTTCATGTGTTATCCTTTTTTAGCAAGTCTTTTTTATTTTTTATTTGAAAATTCAAGAACAAATATACTATTTTATTTTAAAGTAATATTTATCCAAAAGCAATGTTTTTGCATTTGCATTGCACCCCAGGCATAACTAACATAACTGGCGGCAACTCTGTGTTGAGATTACAGAWAAAGAAACTCTAAATATTATTCCCAGAATAATGTTGAGATAGTAACACTAGATTTTGTGGGGACTCAAAACCAAACTAAATGTTTGAGACTCTTATTGTGAAGAACATTGTGGTTTTGTGTTGTGATTGATGCTTCTGTATGAGTAACATAAACCACATCTTGGACACTTTCAGTAGAATGTACCAAAACAAAACAAAATGAAAGGGATTTCTTTCTTTCTTTCTTTCTTTCTTTCTTTCTTTCTTTCTTTCTTTCTTTCTTTCTTTC
>NW_013952485.1:1829342-1833096 GCF_001266775.1 Austrofundulus limnaeus | reverse complement strand
CTTTCTTTCTTTCTTTCTTTCTTTCTTTCTTTCTTTCTTTCTTTCTTTCTTTCTTTCTTTCTTTCTTTCTTTCTTTCTTTCTTTCTTTCTTTTGTTTTGGTAGTGAACATCCCTTTGTTTTGTAGTGAGCATCTTTTTTTTTTTGGCTTGGCATAAAAATAAAGTTTGTTTTTTTCAAAAGACCTGAAAAACCTCTATCCCACCTCACATCCACAAACAAGCTTTCCTGTTGGTGTAAATTTAGCCCTGGTCCCCTCTGAAGTCTGGAGCAGGTGGAGGTGACGGGGGCCTTGGCCTGGACTCATGGAACAGATGGGTAAACGCCATGACCAAAGCTTCAGACCTCACAGTCTATAGCTGTAAGACTCATTTTGAAATCCCCTCCTCTACAAACAAACACACACCTCTGAAAAAGGTCTGCTGCAGCCTCAAACCCATCGTTACAATCATGCAAAATTCAGAGCTGGAAACAACAGATTTCACTGGCAGACTGCAAAACCGCTTATCAAAACTCTTCAGTACTGACACATAAAATCCTCCAACCAYACCTCAATATTTTCAGACTTCCAACATGTAATTTAAGACTGGCAGTCGTGGGTACACAGTCTTCAAAGCTCTGACTATTATCTCCTCTAAAGAAGAAAACAAAGCACACACACATCAAAACTGCTCCACCTTCTTGCTAAACTGACTTCAGTAGTACTACAAATGATGCCTATCCGCATCGTTTCTCATTTCAGAAACTTGCTGATCCCTTAATTGCTGGCCCATATACCAGGATGACATCATTGGTTCAAGCATTGCCAACTGTGCTCAATAAACTCCCGGCTGGTTTCAGTGTGGGAGTGCCTCTGCTGCACTGAAGACTTGTGTGAAAGATGTGAGCGCGACCAAGATCTTTTGTAACAAATTAGTCACGGCTAAAAATTTCGAGAGTAGATTGCTTGTCGTCAGTGCTCGGCGGACAAAAGAAGATGAAGCTGAATCGTCCTCCCCTCCCTCGTGTTGTTGGTGGGTAAAGCTGATCTGAGAAAAGTGAAGTGCTGCATGTTGAATCGTTTTAGAGAAATAGAGTTCATTTGTGGGCGCAAAAGTAGGTGGTAAGTTGCTTAGGGCCACTCTTCAACATCATCCAATAAAGCAGAAATAACTATAGAAACATACTACAATGCTTTTTTTGTTAAATCAAAGCCTTCTAKCCAACAAAAAAGAAATATGATGGCAGAAAATTTTGATCCTGTTCCTGAGACTAACCTTTCTTTTGTGAGTTTGGGATCAGTGGAGGTTCAACAAAACATACAACTTTAAACAAATTGCCTTTTAGTACAGTTCTTACAAGTTTGAAGCACTATTTCTTACTTTCATGTAATACAGATATATTTTAACCTAGTTTTTACTAATGCCCTGACCCATACACCCACAACTTCAGAGGTTGTAAATGAAAACAACTGCTGCCCTTGTGATAAGTAATAGATTTGTTGTTATCAAATCACTCATTCAGACAATTTCATGAATCTAGAAATGGAATAGAGCACAAACTAAGCTAGTGGTGCATTCCATATTGGAAGTTGGAATATTTGAGCACCAAGTTGAAAAAACTAACCAAAATATTCAATGAGGTCAAACTGCAACTCACAGATTTGAAAGTCTCTGACCAATCCTGACCCCAAAATGTCAAAGCTTAAGTAATAAACTTTTAATTGTCCGTTTATTTTACAGTAAATCGGTCACACACATAATATTTTACAATCTCTTTTAGTGACCATGTTGCTACAGTGTTTGAATGCACAGACTTAAAAAAATGTATCAACTGCTTATTGCTTACTATAGACTGCTCCGAGATGACATTACAGGTCATAGGTCTTTTTTAAAAATCCCCGCAGTTGCTGCAAACCATGGCAATCAGGCTCATAGTGCGGTGAAGGCACGAATAAGATTTGATCATGCACACCTCTAATTTATGAGTCTCAATGAGTGAAGACTTTGCTCAGATCATCTTGTTGAAGGTATGTTCACTACTGCATAGATTTGTCAAAGTTCCAGGCCATCAAACTAAGTAAATTAACAAATGTTGCAAAGAATAAATTGGAATTGATCCATGTTATTGCTCTGTTAATGTGATTTTTTTTATCCTTCAACATGTTGATTAACTATTTTGTGCATGCCTATGACATTAGTCAAAACAACCCAGTTACTCTTGTCACTGAGCATAACTATTCGCAATTCCTACTGGATATCTGATYTGCAATTGGAAAACGATCACATCCAGTTTGATATTACTCCTAGATCCAAGGTAAATGGAGCACAGTAATCTAACAATAATGCTGCGCTCGATTTGCCTCAGACGTCGTTAACTCTGTTTTAGTTTAACAAGCTGGAAGCCGAAATGTTCATCTGTTGTTCACATCAGTCTTTGCTAGCTATGCTAATACAATCGACAATTTATAGATTTAAGCTAAACAGTACTATTTTGACCAAGAATTGTGGTCACTTTAATAACTTTGTAGGCATATGACAGCCAACTTGAATTTTGAAGTCCAGATTAGAGAGAATTGTTATGAAATGTTGTATGGTATGCTACTGATATCCATCAATTATCTTTTACTCGCTTCTTTCTTTCAGGGTTATGGGGGTCACTGGTGCCCATTTCCTGCAGTAACTGTGTGAGGGGCAGGGTACAACCTGGACATGATTACAGGACCACACAAACCATTCACTCTCTCACACCTAGAGACAATTTACAGTTAGCAGTTAGCCTAACGTTCATGTTTTTGGTCTGTGGGAGGAAACCGGAGTGGCCAGAGAAAACCCGTGCATGCACAGAGAGAACACAAAAAACTCCATCCAGAAAGGTCCCTGGCTGGGATTAGATCCGGCAACCTTCTTGCTGAGAAGCAACATTTCTACCAACTGAACCACTATACTGCCCTGTATGCTGATTTTTAAGATTAAAAAAATCTTTTTGGAAACTTAAAAATATTTGATTGATGCACCTTAGGCAGAGCTAACAAAGTTCAAACTGTGATTTAATTCTTATGGTTAAAAAAAAGATCTATTTACAGTGTTTTATCTTTCTTGTTGTTGTTTTTTAACTTAACAGTAGGTGGCAGAGCTTTTATTGACATGACATTACTGATTCTGAACAAGTTTAAAAAAAAAACAAAGTTTACTCGCTGACTAAAATATCCATCAATATAGTGGCTGATAATGTGACATATGAGGCATACAAACAGTGTGACAATATGATCATGGTTAATGACTAATTTTATAAAACAAACAAAATTAACTTGTTTTATGAGCCATCAGCTTGGGTGAGATTTACAAAATAAGCTCACAACAAAAATGAAATACAATGAACTCCTTCCCCCAAAACTTGTTTTATTTCCTTAAACTCATTTGTTTACCAGAAACCTGAACCAGGCTGTTAGGTCTTATATATAACTGTGCTAACAACAGACAATAGAGCCAAGACGAATTCAGGCAGTCTGTGGCACTCCTCCATGTGCTACGTTTTTATCTTAATGACAGTTTAGGCCTGGGCTTTGTGGCGTTATAGTAGCAGCGTTGTTGTGTAATTAAACTGGCTTGCCCCTCAGAGCCCATCCCCTCTCCGAGCTCTCACCACACCTCCACACTTCTTTCTCTGCCTCACATCACACCAACACCACTCGAAACACCACCTCGCCTCCTTTTGTGTGTGTGCGTGTGTGTGTGTGTGTGTGTGTGTGTGTGTGTGTGTGTGTGTGTGTGTGTG